>NC_137466.1:185574228-185993558 GCF_964235325.1 Thermobia domestica | reverse complement strand
CCCCTCACCCCCTTGCTGGAGGACATTGTTACGCCTCCTTATCTAACTTGTGATTGTTGTAGATCTGGTCTTATCAGTCCAGCCGTTGAAGAATTTCCTATCTTTTGAATTTTCTTTACTGCAGAAAAGATATTTAAGAAGTTGTGGTGATTCGAGTTAACGACCAGTAAATTTATTGTCGAAAGATGAACGGGGGGGGGAAACCGACGTTAAGACTTATTAAAAGCTAAGACCAATAAACAAAAACACGTCGAAAAAGACAAAAAAGGACAAATAAAATCCAGTATTTTATGGCCTACAATGACCCAAAATGAACATATATTATGTTAAACCTCGTCTTCGGGCAGCCGTAAAAAAGAGAATTTTTCCTCAACATCCGGGCCCTATTAATGAATCAACTTTTTATTCATAAGAAAGAAATGTTAACGTTTTCCAATGTATACCAATTTGCAATCAGATATGGGCACCACCTTGACGAAAACATTCTTTGGCCCTAACAATCATGTTCGGTATAGTTTGACGCAGGATTTTGGCAAGGATAGCTGCTATCTCCCTTCAGAGGCTGCCCTTTAGTTAATTGATGATAATAGGCTTTGTGGTGTATACTTTCCCTTTTAGATAATCCCACAGAAAATACTCCGTTGGAGTTAGATCGGGGGATCTGAGTGGTCAATGGATATTACTGAATCTGGAGATGAGGCGTTCCGGGAAGTGTCGTGTAAAGGTTGTCATTGACACACTGTAGTATGACTGGTGGCACCATCCTGCTGCATCCACGTGTTTCAAGCCGTTTCATATCAGGAATGAAAAATGTTCTTAACATTGTGTTGTACCGCTCAGGGGTGATTGCGACGTGTCATTATATTCGAGGGACCGTCACGCAAACATGACTCACTGCAAGAGACACAGAAACCTTGGCATTGTGAAATGGCGTTTCACGCAACACTTCCAGATTTAGTCTAGCCCAGAATCAAGTTTTGTTTATTGACATAACCACTGAGGTGGAAATGGGCTACGTCAGACGTTATAAGATCGGTGCAACGATATTGCGCAAAATTTTCAAAGGATTAGATCGTTGATAATCTCTGTAATCTAAGAGTTATTAAGGAGGAGCAGAAAATGCAGAAATTGCGCAAATTTCCACCGCGACGTTGCCAACAATAGGATTCAGGAAATTGTGTGAAATTTTGCACCCAAATAAAATGTATAAACGCTATTCCTTTGTGAGATATTCTTGTATTGCATTCTAATACTTACAAAACATTCTAATATTTCGATCTTGATTGGTTCGTTGTGATTCTCGTTTCTGACTGGATTGTTGTATTATTATTATTATATCCGCAATCAGCACACTAACCACTAATTCTTGTAACAATTTATACGATAATAATACAGTATATAACGAATCTTTCTTACAGCACCTAAGAACAGTAACTAAGATACGTGGGGACACATCTGAAATATGTAAACAAATGCTTGTTTGTTATTGGCCAAAACTGGAAAATATAAACAAATCCTTATCTCTGATTGGTCAAACGCTTATCTACGATATTTAAAGGGGACTTCTAGGAACATTTAATTTTTCGTTTATTTTATATGAGTTTGTTTTCCTTACAGTTTTCCAATAACTATTTTCTTAGTTTTAATCTTACAGATAGACATGATACAGAAATCCTTCGGTAATGATGGCAATGTTGCACAACATTTTTTGCGCAATTTCCTATTTTGTTGCCTGCTCATCAAGGCTTTATCTGTCAATAGATAAGGGAGGAGTGAAAGTTTGCGCAATTTCATTGCACCCGATAATATATTGCACAAAGTCATATCCTTTACTGATTAGCCAATCATAGAATGTGGTATATTAAACCAAGATAAGATATATATTTAGTCTTAAGCATGTTGTTTTGTTAGATACAAAATAAAGTTTAAATGTTAAAATCATAATTTTTGGGCTATATCCCATTAACGTTGGTATAAAGGGACAAGTTTTGGTGATAGATGTCACTCTCTACGTATTTTTTTACCTTTCACTAAAATTCACGATTTGTTTTACAAATTTCAAACTACAGACTTCAAATTTTTAGAGAAGGAACTTCATAACCTATCGAAAACAATGATCTGTCCCGATTTTTTATTTAGGATTTTTTTCATTGTTGAAATTGTTTGATTGTTGAAATTGGATATCTAAATCTTTAACAACATACTGTTTCAACAATGAAGAAAATTCTAAATAAAAAAAATCGGGACGGATCATTGCCTTCGATATTGAAATTTGTAAAAGAAATCGTGAATTTTCGTGAAAGGTAAAAAAATACATGAGAGAGATACGAAGACTGTGGTGACATCTATTTGCAAAACTTGGTCTCTTTAAACCAACCTTAACCATATCACCACATTGCCGTCTTACAAGTGTCATAATAAAGAATTTTATGAGAATATTCTTCACTATTAGTCTTATCTTAACAGGTGGCGTGGTTTTCGTGTAGCATCAATTTTTAGGTTTAGAAAATAATTTGTTTTTTCTCAACTCGAAAATTGCCCATGAGTAGAGACACAATTTGTGGTAAATAAGAATTAGTAATTTGGTTATAAAAATATGCGTAAAGCGGGATAAAATCGGTGAATAAATATTCAATGTAAGAACACTATTTTCGCTAATAATTAGTTAGTTACCTTTTATTTCACCTTAATTTCCACTCATCAATCATCATGACATGAGCTCATGCATGACTATCTTTGTTTTAAAAAAATAACATTAAGCATCCTCATTGAATAAAAGTATTAAAAAATAATAGAAAAATAACTTTAGTGTTCACAGTTTACTTATGCAAATAACACGTAAGCATTGTTTCAATGTTTTCTGGTGTTAAATTTGTTCTTTTGTCGGTAAGTATATCATTGTAAGGAGAGAGAGCCCTCATCACATTAACATTCGAAACTGATACGTACATTAGTTGAAGACACTTTCCAGCGATTTCTGAATGCTCATCTAACATAACCCGTAACACTCCATCCACACTGTCCACTTCACCAATAGATACCGTTTGTAACTACATGTAAAATTTCAAAAATTCATGATGGTTTCTTTTCTCAAAAAATGGGAATTTTCATCACAGTGCGTCGAAAAACTGTCACTTTTGCGTAAATTTCGTGGAATATCGAGATTTGCTGGAAATTTCGCTAATTCGACAGAATTTCGAGTTTAATCGCGAGCGTTATATGGCCTAACAAATAGTGAAAAATTATATATTTTAGATACACAACATTTTCACACAAAACTAATACATTTCGCGTGTCACCAAAAAATCGTGTCTCTACGCATGAGGTTTTATACTGACATACCACTTTGATCAACTCGATGATACCCACAAATCAGTATATAGCTTATCTTTGGACAACTGCTTCCCGTGAAACGATAATAATATTGCGGGATTAATTATATACGTTAACTGTAATTAGAATAAATAAGCAACCATTTATACATAAAAAGGTTTTTATTCGCATCCTTTCTAAATAAATAAATACAATATAACTGTATTTTCTGTATATTATATATATATATATATTTATATATATAACTGCATAAATTTGATGTGTGCAATTTGAAGGAAAAAATTGTACATTCACATCTGATATTAAATTCACGTGACAAAGAGAGAGAACTAATATCAGAATTAAACAACAACAAAGAGAGAGTGAGAGAGAGAGAGAGAGAGAGAGAAAGTGGAGGGAGAAGAGAAAGAGAGGGAAAAGCAGACTCATCACAAATTCAGAACTTCACATTATGAGGAGGAAAAAACATTCAAAAATAAATTCACCACTTGCTAACACAAGCATCACTAACAACAGTAGCCCAAATAACAATGCACTGTACAATACGAAGATTTGTATAAATGTAGTAATTATAATAAGGATAATACCGCTTTCGTTTATATAAAAAACACACATTCAAGTTCTATATTTACAATCATCTCGTCCTTTGGCAATGCAGATACATGCAGTTACGTAACTTATACGTAAAAAGAAAAGTAAGATCCGTAAAGTTCCCCATGTTGTCACATACTTACGGAACACAGTAGACATAGATAGCTACATACCTATCAATTCTCCATACGCTAACCACTTAACAAAGTTGGAAGATCTTCTGTAGAACCAACAGTGGGCCAACTTAGACAACTTTTTTTAACTGTACGTTTACAATGCAACTGAACTAATTATTTCTAATCCCTCTACAATGAATAAAATGCATGTATCTGCTTGCATCTTCTACTCCTTTTTGACAAACTGTACAATTATTTAACAAGTATGAATTAACTTCATTTAGTACCAGGGAAATTGGTTGGCAGTGTTCGAAGCTGTATTTATAACATATAATTAAAATGTGCATTTATTTATTTATTTATTTTTCTTTTGTTTAATTATTCATACACTTGAGAGAATTACATATTATTATATTATAGTTAATCAACTTAATCAACTGATCTAGTCTCCATCTTTATTGTTATTAGAATTTTATCTTTAAAAATAATGAATCTTTGTGAGCAAGATAATTGGAGTTGTATTTATTTTAGAAATTGGTTTGTTTCTTACGCCACAACACACTTTCACTTCACAACATGTTTCCATTTTAAAGTGCATAATGTAACAAATAAATTTAAAAAGAAAAATACATACTGCATATTACTTTTGTACCAGAAAAGAAAACCTATCTTTCTTACATATCGTTTTAAAATTCTATTCACATTTGCTATTTGCAAAAAGAATCAGGATTTCTTTTAAGTTAATTTTCAAATTCTAAAAATGTTCACTAATTATCAAGTACATTTAATTGGATATTTCGTATTCCTATTATAACGTTTGGGAGGTGAATATTTTATCACAGAAACAAGCCATAATGTCTGTATGGAAGTAGAACTATTGGACTTACATACGAAAAGCGGATTGAACGCTTTCATAAACTTACATATGAATTAACCTAAATTTATGGTCTTGGAAACTTCAGAAAGTTAAAAACAAACAAAATAATAATAATAATAATAATAATAATAATAAATAAATAAATAAATAAAAAATAAAAAAAATTAGAAAGTAGCCAATTTGGATTAACCTTCGGAGAAAAGATACCTCAATATGGAAAATTCTTTGCACAGAATTCTTACAGTTTTAAATTACATACTATTGTCATTCCTGCGCCTTTGTATTATTGTTTGCTTACACAAAATAGATGTTACAAAGTTCAGATAAGCCGTGGTTACTGGCAATATTGTTATTGATATCGAGTGTCTTGTTCGATATGGTTGTTACGACAACGAAATTTAGTTGTTATGGTTGAATGTTAAGAGATCGCCGTTGAGACAAGTTGAAATGAAAGTTTAGATACGTTGAATTGAAAGAAAATTGCTAGTCTTATGTCCCACGCCTTATCCCCGTAGACTGAAGATGATTAGTGAAAGTGATAATTACGAAGAAATCAGTGGAACAAGAACGTGGGAGGAAACGGAAGAACTCTGAGAAAACCTACGACATTATATTATATACTGAACTTTCATATCTTGAGATCGAATCAACGATCCCTCGGACCAAAACTAAGTGTTCTATCACTGAGTCACGGTATATCTTATTTATCCGTTATTTTAGTACGACCTGTGATCAGAGGATAGTCAGTTGTTTAGTACCTGGAGACGATAATGTGGAATCCTTGGTGGATGTTTGCTATGTAATAACATGAATAAAGTTAAGTATTATGAACTGAGTATTCTGCTTTTGTAAATAAGCCTACCGTGTTGAGGCTAATAGATAGTTTCTTTAAGTTTTACGTCCCACAATTATGCCGGCTAGGCTAAAGGAGACGGTGATGATGAGAAATAATTGAAATGGTGGAATGAATAAAGTGGGAGGAAACAGGAGAAAACCGAGAAAATCCACGCACACGGTGTTTGTCCACCAGAAAGTTCACTTGGCGCGAGCTGATATAATACTATACATGGTATTAATTATTCTATCACGCCTTGTTTCCATTGTGTGCTAAAACACAACAACACACTGAGCAAGGCTATGTGGTAATATGAAACAAAACACACAATCACGTAACAGTTTCAACACAATAATTGTGTCTTCATCAGACTTCCACTGTCTGGTGGAAGTCTGATGAAGACACAGTTACTGTGTAGAAACTGTTACGTGATTGTGTGTTTTGTTTCATATTACCACATAGCCTTGCTCAGTGTGTTGTTGTGTTTTAGCACAAAATGGTATTAATCTTGTTCATATTAGAGGCCAGATTATCTACCCTCCCTCCCTGCTGGTCTATTGGCTAGCGTGCGCACCTTCGATGGGAAAGCCCTACATACATTGCGATGGTTCGAATTCACGTTAAGACTGTAGGTCAACGTCTCGTGTAGCCTCGGTGCTGAAAAAGGACGATACATTTGGACAAACAAACAAAGGCAGAGTGATAACACTTATTATGATGTCTCTAAGTATTTTTGCTAACCTCACAGTGATCTCACAAATTCATTTTGTCGCATATTGCAAAAGAATGTAACACAGAAATTAAGCTTCTTTTGACTTTCCTTTCTGCTTTTATTTATTTATTTATTTGCCAGCTCAAATGTCCGTTCTTCACACGGAAGTAATAATATTTACAAATTTAAAAAAAATCGAGTATAATAGATAATGAGGAACCATCTTCGGCGTATTTTAACTCCTTCCTTCCCTAGGATCGCATTTCAATGAATTTGTTATCCTGTTATGTAGGCAACTAATATTAAGTTACAAGGTTTTGCCTTATCTGTAGGAGCTATCAAACGTAAATTCCTTCCACCCTTAGTTCTAAGGATATCTTACTCCCATAGTATTATTTTTCCGATTGTAAGTCATATATATATATATCAAGTTTGGTTGAAATTGTTCCAGACTTAAACTGGAACATAGATACATTAATTCATTTATATACATAAGCTCATTTTTTTTTTACCAGTAAGAGTCATCTCCCAAACGCTATAATAGAAACTTGAAACCTATCAGCAAACTTACTATTAGCTGATTCCCCGGAACAAAAAAGTTACTATAAACTTAAGAAAATATTATTTATTATTCCTAACAATTTATAAGGAGTATATTCCCACAATTGGATCAAACATCCCTTCCTAAAGAGAAAGTATGCACATTTACATAGTACAAGGATCAAAATTTGTTTTCACGTTCGTTTTGTGAATATTGTATTTAATTTTGATTCCTCCAAAAAAGGAATCAGAGATTGCCACTGTTCACTATTGCCGTTTTATACGTAACTCAGCACAAGGCAAATTAACAACACAACACACACAGAAACCAAAAGTTTGTACCCTGGACATATTGCATAAAAAAAAAAGTTTATTCTGTTTGCCAAAGTTCAATTAGTACAATATTTTTAAGTTAGTGCGTTTGTAATCAATAATGAAATAATATACACTACGGAATTTAAGAACATAAACACCACTTCAGAAAATGTACACGAATATTCTTTATCTGTTACTACATCTCATTGGGAAATATACGGTACATTAAAGTGAATATGAAATTCATACATGAAACATAAATTCTATAAAAATAAAATCTAAAAATTCAAGAATAGAAATTCTTTGATTTTAGATAATTTTTAACTTTTTATCTAACTTTTAAATCATCGACTTCATTTTTTTTTTTTTTTTCAAAAATTCTTGAGAATGGTTGAAAACGCTTATTTCACTGGTTAAACAATTATTTAACGTATGAAGTTCACTAAATCAAAATTTCATTTTTTCCTATATTTTTAAGCAAATAAAATCGTGATTAACTAGATCCAGACATTAGATATTGAAGGCAATGCAACACCACAGTCATGTCACATTTGAACTAAATCATTCGAGAACAAAATGACATTATCTCACCAAAGTACTTAAACATTTCAAATATAAAACACAAAATGCGTTTATTTTGATCTTAAATGTGAAACAACTGAGGCATTCTTAAGAGAGCATTTTATTTTATCTATTTTAAAGTTTTGAAAACAATGGATCACAATTTTGGTTCAATAGCAGCCTTTTATTTACACATCACTGAATATTAGATGAACGACAAAAGATGTGGGTTTGATAAAACAGCTGTTCCGTGTAGTTCCATTACTCACTGTTAGATAGTATCCCCTTTCAAACTAAGGCGGAGTATTGAGCAACCGACATCCACAGTGACACAGAACATGTTAAGCTGTGTGAGGCAAGAGAGTCAAATTATCGTTTGGACATTAGTCGGGTCAGACATGACACCTAGATGAGAGAAATTCTTGTAAGATGAGAGCTAAGAAAAAAGATCTGAATGTACTATTTTACACAATTCAGGTTTCACACCAGTGATAATTTCACAGATGGTTTAAAATAAATGTTTGAAAGTGTTACCATACATTTTTATGTATAGTCTTGTTCGAAAATCCTGGTGATCCACTACTCTCCTTTTTAAAAAAAAACTTTTTATCTTTACACACAAGTAAATTAAAAAAAAAATGTATCATTTTTGGTTATTTATGTTTTTTATTTAGACACAAAATACTGAATTGTCTAACTTACGATTGTGCGAATTTCAGTGTGATAAACAACCATTTTTAAAAAAATCCTATACACATTTCTCCGAATGGGACAATCTACTGTTTTTAGTAGCTTACCGAAATTATGTTTACGTCACAGAGAAAACATTCGCGGGATTTTTATTAAGTACTTCGGTCGGCGATTGCCAATTGTGTTAATGATCAACAAATTATATTATTACATCTTCATCAATAGGCAGAGTATGTTCATCCATAAAATCATTAAGTTGATGGGTTGGTGGGTGTTCCAGAAAAAAATATACTGGAAGTCGGATAATAACTTTTTTTTTTTTTTTTTTTTTTTTGATTAGTGTGAATTATCTGGGTAATCAGCTAATGTAAGTCTCATTATAAACCCAAATTTCTCATACTGAAAAAAAAAAAAATCTAATGACATATACAACATGATTCATGTACTGCAACATTAAAATATGTATTTTACAATACATTTATTGAAAAAAAAAAACTTGTATATTTTACCTATTCGCTTGATAGAAAATAAAACTTTTCTTGTACTTCTCTCGTATGATATGAAAATTTACACAAAAACAAAAATTGAAGTAACCAACATATTTTTCGTAGTTAATTCATATAAATTTGGGGTAGACAGAACTAAATTCAACAAAAAGTGCCGTACAAAGCTTAATTCAAGAACCCGATCACATATTTACAATCCTTTTCTTCCTTCTACAAGTTGATTCCACCACCAATAAAACATCTTCGTTGCTGACGCATACACTCCACCATTAATGCTGATGACTTCTTGCCTTAAGAAAAATCCGTCAGTCTTTGAAAAAACGTTAGCTCAGACTCCTTCATTTAAATGTGAAGTTGAGTATTTCATTTTTCATTTGTCCCAAGGAACAATCATTGTCCGTATCAATGTATACTTCTCATTCGTGAAGCTAAATTAAATGTTAATAACAAATTTAAATAAATTATGATACTGCGTTAATTGTTCTGGGAAAGGAAGCGCTCTCTAGCAAATTATCGGCACTGGTTAAGAGAAACAAAAATAAAACTTAAAAAAGACCTGAAAGTTTTAGCAAGTTTCTTCGGGGTCTTCTCTCTAGCACCGCTTTCCTTCCGTTTTTCATTGTTTTCTAAAAAAATAATTATTCTTCAAAAAAGAAACTGAACCTTGATATGCTCCACACACTCACTACATGGAAGTTTATTTTTTTCTTTCTTTTTTTTTATACCAGCACTGAATGATTGTATGTCACATTACAGAAACTGTAAATAAAAAAAATAAAACAATTTATGCAACTTTACACTTGAAAGTTTTGCATATATGTATTATATGAGCACTTTCTTTCACTTTGTTTTTTTTTTTTCTTTGTGATTGACATAAATCAGTTCCTAACCACAAGCTACAAAGAAATTGTTTCTTTTTAAGAACAAAAAAAATTTACGTCTTGTTCAAAACAACTAAAGAAAGAAAGGCATCTGAAAGAATTCAAGGCCATTATTTGTTTTATAAAGGAGAAGGCATATTTTTATCACTATTTTCTCTTTCCATTACTACGTTTGTGTAGACGAATAATATAGTATGTGATTTCTTTTGCCCCACTGAATTATCACAATTGCACGATTTTATCATAAACATATCATTGCACACAAATCAAGAAACACCGCCTCGTTTCTTGTTATCTTCTTCTTTCACCACTGTGATGTTTATTTCATTATCCACAGAAAAAAAAAAAAAAAACTCGCATTCACTATAAATTATCCACTTGCATTGATTGTTTGCACTTCTTAATTTAACCATCTGTTTTCTCTAAACAACGTTAGTTCACTTCCACATAAACTTTACTTTTCTTTTACGTCACCTCGCATTGTGTCAATCTTGGCACAAATTTTCAAAGCTGGTCCCAGCTTCATTGACATGGCACTCATTAAATGGTCTTCCTTCAACAGCATTAGAGCCTGGCCGTCAATTTCCTGAATAGCGAAGTCATCGGCGTAGTCTGAACACCCTGGAAGAGCCTTGATGAATTCATATACCTCTGCAACCTGCAATATAATAACATATACAATTATCTATTTTGTCTGAGCAAGAGAGGTTATGCAACTCAAAAGAAGAATATGACTAACAAGTTATGTTCTAAGCGCACGGTCAATTCATTATCCACATCTGTTTTATTTTTCAATCAAAAGCTTATTACATATTTATAACAAATTGACTCTTCCGTGTTAGTACTATAAATTCTTTTCCCAACACTGCCCGACATTTATCACATAAGGCATTCCGGGTAATACCGAGCAATTCAACAAAAGTTACATGCAATTAGAACGCTCGGAAATTACATTTAAAAAGTTGGAGTAATAAAACCAAACAACTCCATGGCAGCTAGTTTTCTTGCCTATATGTATAGTTTATGAAAATAGTTTTCTCTTTTCTTTTGAAAATACAGTTTCAAAATAAATGGATCATTATTTTGACCAGAGTGCATTTTCAGAAAACAAGTTTTTGTTGAACTCGATCTTACTACCCGGAATACTCATATACATGTGGTCAAATTAAGGTGGTGTCTACCTTAACGAGTTTTACTGTTCAGTTAAACCTGTATTCATCAGCAACATTTAACCGCAAAGAAAACGACAACTTAGAACCAGCTGTGGGATTTTCTGAAAAATTGTCAGAGTTATACCCGGCATTACTATCCAGTACTGTAAGACGGATATGTACCCAGCATTTGTCCTCTTCTGAGCTTATCAGAAATTCACCCGGAGATTGTAAAAATCGCCCTTAGAGACATAGGGAGATAACTATGGAATGATGATAAGTGTAGCTGTCTTCTGGGTTCTATAGATATGCCTATGAAGATGACTAACTTTACATGTTTTATTACTGTACATTTAAGCCTGTTTAAGTAACTAAATCCGTATCAAATTAGCCGAGTTTTAATCACCAACATGTCTGGCAACGTTTGGATACTTTAACTTACTTCTGTGCCGTAGTTACCAAATCCGCCAGCAAATATCGTTAATCTTAAGATACAAATTAGCATGTGAAATACATCACGACTCGATTCATCCTGCCTGTTTTATTAATCTGTCGTTAGTAATTCAGCGCAATTATATATAATTTTTACTAAATTTCTCTATTATTTCTGTAATCTTCGTTAAGATCTCAACATCGACTTGTTTCCTATCAACAATCCTGTAACTACTCGAAATTAACGTAACAGTCAACTCTTTCTTTCGTAAGCTCAATTGAGGCTTTATATCTTTAGGTACAGACCTACGTCCCAGATATGTATATCACTAAATAACGTTATTAATAATTATTTTGCATCATAGTAAATTTAATTCAAAAATTGATAAAAGTAATCGGTGATGATGAAAGATATAGTGGAAGATAGATTGATGTTCCATATGTTTTCTGGAACTGAGGATTTTAAGCTGCACGTATCATCATAAGCTAAAGGAATAAAAGAACAAAGAATACAGCGTAGGTTTTAAAGGTAATTAGAACGTAGAAATTACATAATCGAACTCACAGCAGCGGATAGTAAAACTAAACGGATATTTATTATATGAAATGCTTTCAGAAAAATAAACACACTGCTGAACAAGACTGCACTTATTTAATATAAAAACACATTTACACGTGACGTTTCGATCTTCTAGCCAAGATCCTCATCAGACGTACACTCTGATGAGAATCTTGGCTAGAAGATCGAAACGTCACGTGTAAATGTGTTTTTATATTAAGTAAGTGCAGTCTTGTTCAGCAGTGTGTTTATTTTTCTGATTTTATTCGCAAGACGTTGACTATGATTGTGTGTCAGTTTGAAATGCTTTCATATTGCAGAAATAAATTTTAATATTTATTTATATTATAAATGAAATATTGCCTCATTAGAAATACGTATATTACACCCTATAACAATTTTTGTCTTAACATAATTATTTCTGTAATTAATTGATCACTTGTCAAAGTTGAACGATTGAATTAAGGATGGGCAACTTGCAGTAAAACCACTTAAGTTAACCATCTGCTTATTTGGACACAATTCTGTGCAGCTATGGGAGACCAATTGTGTAAATACAGTGAACCTGTCTATGTTGCCACATTGCTTTACAATAAAAGGAGCCACTTAATAGTGTGTTGATAGTATGTGGCTATATCTATTGACTATCATATATATATATATATATATATATATATATATATATATATATATATATATATATATATATATAAAGTTGTCAACTTAGCAGTGTGGTGTGCTACTTGTCAAAGTTGGCCACACTTGATTCCACAGAAAACGTTCAATTTAAACAACTGGGCAATTTATGAAGAACTGATATCTGTAGCTTTCACTACATTGATTTCACAAATATGTGAACGAACTCGGCAGATGGGCAACTTAATGAAAATTGAAACTTCCAGGCTTCCAGTTTTAAAAAGATCTTACATGGTCCAAGCTCTATTTTACAATGAGGCATTGTATTTTGTATATGTAGTTCCTGACGCATAACAGAAATATAAAATGTTGCTTCCACATTATTGTGTCACAAAAAATGTAATTCATCATCATAATCATTATCATAGGTATTCTGCCCTTATTTGGCAGGTTACTTGACGCAGCTGAGAAGCTTCCATGCTCCACGGTCCTCCGCTAACCTCTTCGTCTTCACGTATGATCTTTCTGTTTTTATATCATCCATTAATTGTAGTTTCCTTGGCCCCCTCCCTCTCTTTCCCGCCAACATATCCTCTAGGATGTCTCTCATGATCAAATTTCTTCTTAGGCAATGTCCCAACCACTTTCTCTTCCTCTTGTCAATAATATTTAGATTGTAGTAATTACGTTTATTTTACTGGAAACTATTTTGTTTATTTTACAGATTGTTTCTAACAATATACGTAAACAAGTCAGCGGAACAGGAGTTAACCGTTTACTAGGAAAGAACAAAACACCCATTTAATTTATGAAGTATTAGAGTTTGTAGCAATTCTCTATTTGAAATCTCACAAATTAGAGAGGTTGTAGTGCCCTTGTTACCTACTGAACTAACAAGTTTAATTCGACAGAATGAAATGAGGAGGTCTGGAGAATATGAAGCAATAATCTGTCATTTGGTTGAGAAGGAACTTCTGTTAGGTACACGGGATCGGAACATCGGAATTATTGGTTTTCTAATTAAGAAATCTCAGAAGTCTTCTAATTATAAAAACACAAAAGAATCTCCAGAATTCTCTGGATATTTTACATTTTCCAAGTTGAGTATCTTATTTTGAATACACACCTGAATTATATTTACTTACCGTCCATTTGAGAGGGTTGACCTTGGACTGTGGAGGCGGAGGAACCACAGAATCGGAGGCCGAACTATCCTCCGCCATTTCTGCAGAAGGCACTTCCGGTGCTTCTGAAGGAGACAGAGAACTTTCTGGCCCGGACGCTGAGTCATTGGTGTCCGTGTTATCGTCCGTGATGTCCGTTGGCCCCGTTGAATTCCGGTTCTGGTTTTGGTTCTGATTCTGATTCACTGGCAAAGACTGCTGTTGTTGTTGTTGTTGACCGGGCTGCTGTGGTTGTTCCTAACATATAAAAATAAATAAATAAGCTTCCGAACTTAAATTTAATTTCTAAATATTCAGTAAATATAGTAAATACATAAAAGGACAGGCACAAACAGCGAAGTACATATATTTAGTTAAAACACATAAGAAATAAAGAAAATATTTGATACATGCTATAACTTGTTGACCCTAGTTCGAACTAATTATGTTCCGTATCACCCAAAATTGTCTCTAAATGACTTTTCTGTAAGTCGATATGAAAAGTTTTCTACCATCCAGAAAGGATAGATTCATTTCTCTTCTCACTAAAATCATTATGCAATGAAAAAATTGGAAATAAAGAACTCAGTAACTATCTTTTATCACTGTCGATTCTCGGAAATCTTATTGAGATGGTACGTAAAGAATGGCGCGGAGCCGACTGACACATTTCAAAGTTGAATATTGCGCAGGCGCGATAGTTTGGAGTGGGTTGCAGCTGGGGGATAGAAAGTGGATAGGATGCCATTTCATAAGAATACTGCAGGAGTTACAATGGACCTTCAGCGTAATGTCAGATAACAATTACATGTCTGAACAATTGCTGCACTTTAATGACCGACTTCGTTTCGTAATACATACAAACACAGAAAAAAACTATTCAACAATCCAACGATGTCTATGGTAACTGCTATGGTATTCCTATAAAATAACAATTTTACTCTCTTCCAATCTCCCATCCGTAACCCAATCCAAACTATAGCGCCTGCGCAATATTTAACTTAGAAATATGTAAGTCAACTCCGCGCCACCCTGTACGAACTGAGGTAAAATGATGTTTCATGCGACAGCATATAACGTGGAATTCTTTCCTTTTCGGTTCCCAGCCCGCCAACCAATATAAGTTATAATGCCTGCGCAATATTCATGTTTGAAATGTGCCAGTCGGCTCGGCGCCACCCTGTACATTATAAAGCCCTGCGATTTCATTGAGGATATCGATGAAAACTTTTGCCAAGTATTTTGTTTAAAGTTAAATAAATATACTACACGTGTGACATGTACGTATTTTTATATACGTAGAACCCGATCTATTACTTTAATTTTGTTCGCAAACTCTCTCGGTGAGTCGCTCTTTTCGTACACAAACCAAAAATGTCACCCGGGCTGAATAACTCCCAAATCAATCGCAAATTGAAATATTTTTTAGAAAGCAAACATTTCTAAATCAATGTATTCGTAAACAGAACCCAATTAACTATAGATTAATTACTAAAACAATAGTGGCATATAGATACTGAGTACATTATCTATAGTAGTCAGCTGATATTTTCACGCCAAGCAGTACCCCGCGCTAGTGGGTTGGCTAATAATACTACTAATAATAATCCTATTGTTCAAATATTATTTTGCTTTGTGATATGCAATATCAACACTATTCTGTCCAAAGACATTTATTTGTATTTTTACTCATGTTTTTGTGATCGTCTGTCAGTGTTTACGATTATTTCATTTCCCATATATATTTTGTATTATCTTTTACAAATTCAGTATAAAATTTTTAGTGTCTTACAATAACTTTTCAAGCATTTATAAACAATTATTGAACAAAATATTGAAGATTTATATATTTAGGTGGTTCTTAATGTAAATCTAAGACTCATTTAAAAATTGAAGAAGCAGGATCAGCTAACACCAAGTTATCTCCCTTGGATACAAAAGGGATACTTCTGCTATTCATAAGCAATAATTTTCTTTACGGTGAGGTGGAGTAATTATGGCAGGTAAACGTAGCCCTTAACTTTAACTGCTTATGTCTAAATAACATCCTTCGTTTTAATTTTGACAAATACAATGATTATTTTATTTTACTTCTATATTATTTGCATGAATTCAGAACAAAAATCCCTGTAAGAGAAATTTGAGTATTTGTTTTTTGAACTTTTTTAATTGCCAGAATTGCCCTAAACCCTGGCGGAATTATTTCGAAGTCTTCTCGTTTCTATTGTATTTACAATATACTGACTTTCGGGCAATCATGTAATAGGCCCGTTTATACCCTTTAAAATGATGTTTTCTATCCCTATTTAAGGAGGATTTTCATGCAAGCGTGCATTGTGTTCTTTGCTTGCGATATGGTTGAATAGCCAATTGAGAAAGTTGTTTAAGTACGGGTTCTACATATAACACAACTTTCTGTTGACTACACATAGAAATCACAGGCAACGGACGCTTGCATGAAAATCCGCCCTTATAGGCAGTTATGAATAAAAACGTTCGACAGTTCAATCGACTGTTAACTTTTTTTTTTTTTTTTTTTTTTTTTTTTTATTCTACAGAAACAAATAAGAACAATACAACTATGAAAATTCACAAACAGACTTTTATACACTCTTCGAGCTCAATTTATTTTAAAAATGTACCTCCATATGTATTTTAGATAATGTAAATAGCTTATATTGTCATCTACATTAAAAGAGTTACTAAAACGCACAACGTAACTAGTGACTTCTCAGTAAAAATACAAGTTCGAATCTATTGGGAAAAATTCATATTTATATCTAGAAACCTATCTGTACATTTTCGCTGTCATTGTACTGTCTTCTACTATAAATGATCCATGTCTATTTAGGGTAGGTATATATATATATTCAAATTCAGCAAATCTTAAACAGAGTACCAATAAGCATTGTTTTGATGCATTATATTCTTCAAAATTTTATATTCTTGTTAAAAGAGAACGTTGCTATAATTGCCCTATAGCATAACAAAATGGGAGCACCCATGGTAAATCATATCATTTATTGTAACAACCAAAGTGCATTTTTTTATAATGGCTTGGAACATGGTAAAAGCACCTACATTATTAACAACATTTAAAATAAATTGCTATCTTTAAAATTAATGCCAGACAGTGTTATGAAAACCCTGTGTGGCGGATATAAGAAGTTAATTATTATTATTGCTTGCAATAGCTACTAAAACCACTATTTCTAAAAAATATGCTTGCCTAGTTTAAATGATATGCTAAATAACACATATCATACTGCATTGAGCTATAAAACTGAAATACATAGAAATTATAGGTACTTGAAATAATTTCCCCATGTCACGCTATGTATTTTAAATAGCAGATTGGAGTCCTCATGGGTAGCAAGTATGAGATGATTGCTTTCATTTAAAACAGATTAAATATTTTTAATAAAAAATGTGTTTAATCTACTTGCCTTCTCAGATGTCTTAATCAATTAACTCCAATCTAGAAATGTTGATATTTTGTACTGCAGTAATAAAATTGTCGAATTTCAAAACCAATTATAAAAGGAAAGAGAACATATTGAAAACACTTTGGTCTTCTATTGACGGGAGTTTTAGGGGACGAAGAGGTGATTCAGATGAAAAGAAGTTAATTAAATGATGGATCACAGAAAGATTATTGCCAAAGACTATAAGCTTTTTTTTTGTTTGTTTGTTTGAAAACGGTGCCATGAATATTGGAATGGTAACATATAAACAAAAAGAGAACAAGGACAAAGAATTGATTTCTATGTCAAAAAGCCATAAGTAGTTAGTTAGTTAATAAATAAATAAGTAAAAATGATGGACTACAAATTTCCTATACACCCCTTCCCACGAAAAATTCTGCGCACACACACATGACTGTGATGAAAGTAAAGTTGAAGCACATTTTGAAGTGTTAAAAAAAACTAAGTTTATGATTACTACATGTACTTACCCACTCCTTATTATTCTTCTCCCCCGGCTTTTTTGGTCCTGGCTTCTTTGTACTTTGTTCCTGTTGTACTTGGGCCGCTGGCTTGAACATACCAACACGTTTGCTGCAACCAACATTGTACCTATAAGTAAATATATCTCTATGGAACACACTAACGGTACGTAACCTACGACGGCGCAGTCTTTTACTTGCAGATTATACACATGGAGTACGCGTCACTCAAACAAATACTGCGCTAAGGAATTCCATAGCGTAATTTTGTTTATTTAAAACATTCAGAACATGCGTTTATTGACACATAACACAGAAAAGCATTCGAAACATAAGCAACAAATTAGTTTATATGCCTATAGAGTAGCGATGCCTACATGTGATTTTCGGGATCAGGTTGCGCCTATAAGAATATTGGAGAGGAGGAATAATTTTTCATTAAAAATGGTACAATCAATTTGGAGAGTGTACCAAAGCCTTGGGAAAAGGATGGAAATCCCTGCTATAAAGCAATAATAAAATCTAGTGGTATAATGCTTAGTAAAGAATTAATTTCACCTATTTTCTATTTCAGTCATAACGACAAACAAAACTCTTACATCATAGAACTAAAATATGGCTAATGATTGTAGTATGTAAGATTTTACATGCATTTTTAAAATTATATATTTATTTTACTATAACTGAATTCTTTTAGACTCTTTTTAATATTTGCATTTTAGTTCTGACCTCCTTTTTCTTTCTTTTTTAAAAACAAAACTAGACCAAGAACGAATGAATGGAATTCCAAAAAGTTCTTATTCGGTGCCACGTACTTTTTACTAGAACATGTTCTCTGGTAACATAACAGTAATTTATTTATTATAATATAACAGAGAATATGAACAATTCAATTAAGCAAATATATAAATAAAACAGTAACAAAACAGAAAGATTGTTGAAAATGAGACATCCGTTTCTAAAGGGCCTTAATCCATGAATTACATTTTTTTTTTATATATAGTGGCAAAAATTCAAATAATTTTTAATGTTTTTAGAATATTTTTCTGTATAATATGAGAGTTCCAGTTTCCACTAAACTCAATACCTCGATTTCAAATATATCTGGAGAAGGGCCTGTTATGAAAAAGGAAGCCTCAAATATTTTATACACTTATTTAAACATTACCACAACTTTAGAAAGACGAGTAAACATGTATTTATTTCAGGATGAGATACAAGTTTTAAACGAAAAAAATTTCACTGCGTGTTTCATGAGTATTCAGAATTTTGTAGCTTACTCACATAATCATACAAATAGACCACAAAACAAATGCATTCCACAATAAGTATTAGGTTGCTACATTCGCACAATAAGAGATAAAACTATCCTATAACAGAAATCAGGAAGCAGAATAAAATAGAGACAAATTCATGCATGACATTAGTGTTTCGATTTTTTTTTTTTTTTTAAATGAAGTGTCACTATAATTTGATTTGATCTTATGGTATGCATGCGTAAATACTTCTAATTATTTTGCAAAACATGTAATGAAGACAGGAAGCTATTTCTTCAGTAAAAACATGAAGAATTGAAAAGTTTCTATGAAGAAATGGGTGTTGTTTGCAGTTCCAGACGTACCTCTTGGCACATGAAATGCTACAAAACTTCTTGGACTTTTTGAACTTGGAGCGATAATCCACTTTCCCACAGAACTCGCACTTCGCCATTTCACTTCTCAACGTTGGCGGTTGGGCCTGGATCTGCACTTCTTGCGCCATCTTTTTCTCTGTAAAATAATAATAATAATAAAGTACATTAATATTTACTATAAATTTTCATATTATTTAACCAGAAAATTTAGTTTCAAGTTTTAGCTAGATATCTGTTTGCGTTAATATTTCAAAACATTCTTGTTTTTTAATACAAAATACGAGGGCTATCCAAAACAAACAAACAAAAATAAAGTCTTTACAGAACAAATGACGAAACACAATAAACTCGGCCAAAGGCAGTTAAAAGGATCAGGCCTGGAAGTTTCAATTTTGTCTGGTAGATGTTAACCACTGGAGAATATCTGCTGTCATCTACCGGCACGATGTGTAACTTCTAATATTCTACAATTGTAACTTTTGTTTCAATAGTAGAAAATGAGATACGGATAACCACCTTTAAAGTTACCTTACCCGTGGTCGGTCGAGATAATGCTCTATAGCTATCTCTTGGAAGAAACAGAACTTTTAGAAAATCGCTTTAATTCAATTGTTATCGTGTGGAGTAACGGATGGACGGACTAACATCTTAAGAATCACCAGCGTCATTCTAATAATTATGCTCTACTTGAAAGAACCTGAACATTCTGCCAGCTTACGTATCTTTTTCGTTACACACTTTGACTATATGTGAACAGAAAGGGTTTATTTCCTCTGATTAAAAAAAGAAAAAGTTAAACATACTCAATAGCGGTAAGTGCTATTATCAGAACGTTCTACCCACAGCAGGAAGAGTTGTCAGAAAATACAAGTTATTCTGATTTTACTCTAATTTAAACTCACTAAGTAGAAATTTCCTGAAACGTTTTCAGTGTTGGCGTTAAATTCATCATAATATGAGATAACTGATGCATCATTCTCTTTTATTATTATTATTATTATTATTATTAATTTTTATCGCTTTTCTGCTGTTATCTCCACTACTTATTTTTTAACAGGAATAAACTGTTCAATATCAATGCCTTAGAAGTTCCTACACACAACATGGGTTCTCTCCTAACTAGTTAGTTACCGTTCCCGCCTATGGTGCGGGAAACCCAGATAGGAGCTCTTGTGGCTCAGATTCTACATTAAAGAGGGGGCGCGGTGGCTCACTGGTAGAGCGTTCACCTCCGGTGCTTGGGGTCCCTGGTTCGATCCCAGCTCCCGCCGCATGGACTTTGTGGTGGACAAACACCATGCTTGTGGGTTTTCTCATTTCCTCCCACTTTCTTTCCACCATTTCACTCATCTCTCACCATCATCGTCTCCTTTAGCCTATCCGGCATAACCGTGGGACGTAAAACTTAAAGATTTCATTTCATTTTTTTTTTCTACATTAAAGAGTAAATCTACGTCTCATTATAGTCTCGGAGGCTGAGAGGAACCCTAAATTTGAAAACAAAGGACGCTAATATCAAAAACAAGAAAATGGTACTGAACTCGAACAGAGAAAAAAGTACAGATAAACTCGAACACAAGTCAACCATTTAACAAATATAATGGTAAACGTTTTGAAGAAGATCACTACGTCTTGTAAAGTCGTAAGTTAGATGAAAATATTGTTTATATTGGTTTTTATGATTATATTTTATATTACTAGGTGTAAAGTTAATATTAAGCTAACTCATGTTAGTAATCTTGCAGAATCAAAGAGTGATCGTCTACTAACGTGCCCAAATATAATTGTTTAGTCCTCGATTAATTTTCTTGTATTCCAGAAACTTTGATGTACCCTCCGGAAGCTATATACTTTTTTTCTCTCTATCCCTATCACAATAAGAGAAGATGGCTTTATTTAACTCCCAGCATGATATTAGTGGAGGGAATTTTCTTCAAAAAAAATATTCAGTGGATGAATTCCCTCCCAAAACCCCTTATGCTTTCGCACCCTGCCGGGCCATATCTCCGATTGTTTTCAATATGGATTACCAGTATTTTGGCAGTACTACTCTTTATCCCGTATGATTTAAATGTTTTCCCTGGAGAAAACCTGAAGTCACACTTTATAGGCGTTATTCTTAAAAAATATACCTTATTTATGCCATAAATATCGTTGTTATTTCATTAGAACTTTCATCCAACTGCAGTGCTGGTCAACAAGATGATTTTTTATGAAGGGGTATGTTGGGACCTCTTACGGTTAGATATGTTCATGAAGGTAGACGATCATTATGATTAGTTTATCATTTACACACAATTCGTACTTACTCGGTGGTTCATCTGTATCCATTTGGTTCATTTGGTTCTTTTCTTCATTTATCTGGTTCTGTTTTGTAGGCTGGACAGTGTCATTTAGAAGTGAAGATCGGTTCACAGCAAAAGGTTCCGAAGCTGTAAAATATGAAGGCGAAGAAACACAGTAAAATATCAATTAAATCCATTGGAAAACATCATCATGTTATCACTTAACACCTACGTATACATCCAAACTGGCGTTTAGCACTATTTTACGCGTTCTTTCAAAATAGCATAAGTTTTGTTTCCTTTTTTAAAGCATAATATTCGTCATTATGTTGTTTATTTTTATTGCAAACTATCAAAAGATGACTCGTGAAAAAAAAAAAAAAAAAAAAAAAAAAAACTAAATTATGGTAATTATCGGCTTTGCTCTAACTCTATTAAAGTAAAACAAATAATAATTACTTGGCTTTATTTTAGACAAGAGGAATTAGGATTAATTCTGATCAATATAACTTTTATTTTATTTATTTCTAAATCTTTCTCTACTGATATGTGAAAAAAACTTTCACTTGGGTTGAAACTTGTTTACAGTCAGGGTATATATAGGTCTCACAACTACCATGTGAACACGAAACATACCACTCGAACTTCACAGCACTTTTATGACTTCAATTTTAAAGTAGCTTTGACCTGTTAAATTTAATCAGAACAACAAGTTCCCAGATGGAAACGGGGGGACGAAAGCACGCAACCTGTGAGTTACCATCAATTATTTCCTCTATATCACTGATTCTGCTAAAAATTTCGGAATAAAAAAAGATCTATTTTAATAGTTTATGGACATTCGCTCATCACTCCATTTATTTCGATGTTATGAGCAAAACAAACTGAATGCGAATGAATCAAAAGTGTATAAAACTCTCTAGTTGTACGTTTATACTATCTTCCTTGAAACTATCAAAATTATTTGGTCTAGGAATTAATTCGTGCGGTTGGTACGCACACATTGAAGCTGTAGTACAAACACAAAATACATAAATACCTTAAGAAAAATATTGTCCATCGCTAGCCACCACTTTCGCCCATCTGTCAGGCAATGTACGGATTCCGTGGCGAAAGAAGTCCTCATCCTTGGAAGCGATCCAGTCAGAGACCCATGTTTCGATATCTTCTGAAGAAGTAAACCGCTGTCCAATCAAATCGTTGTTCATGCAATCGAACAAGTAGTAGTCCGAAGGAGCAACGTCTGGTGAATACGGCGGGTGGGGTAAAACTTCCCATCCGACATTTTCTAAATAGGTTTTGACCGGTTTTGCGACATGTGGGCGAGCGTTATCATGTTGAACAATAAGTTTATCATGTCTGTTCTCCCATTCTGGTCGTGTTCTGGCCAGAGCTTGCTTCAAACGCATTAATTGTCGTCGATAACGTTCTCCATTCATAGTTTCACCCGGTTGCAGCAGCTCATAGTACACCACACCTTTCATATCCCACCATATGCACAGCATAACCTTTGCACAGTGAATATCTCGTTTTGGTTGTGATGGACCTGGTTCACCTGGTTTCACCCAGGCCTTTTTTCGTTTAGGGTTCTCGTAATGGATCCACTTCTCATCACCCGTAATAATTCGATGCAGAAACCCCTTTCTGCTCTGTCGTTGAAGCAGCAATTCGCAAATGGTTTTTCGTCTTTCAACGTCTCTGTCTTTCAATTCATGTGGAACCCAATGTGACATCTTTTGAATCATTCCCATGGCTTTCAAGCGTCTGGAGACTGTTGTTTGATCAACGCCTAATGCTGCTGCAAGTTGTTCCTGCGTTTGA
Organism: Thermobia domestica; assembly: GCF_964235325.1. NCBI lineage: Eukaryota > Metazoa > Arthropoda > Insecta > Zygentoma > Lepismatidae > Thermobia > Thermobia domestica. The sequence continues at coordinate 185,969,975 of NC_137466.1, read as the reverse complement.
CACGAATTCTGCTCGAGCAATGCTGTCAATTCTTCGTCTTGAAATTTTTTTGGCTGTCCAGCTCGCTCTTGGTCTGCCAAGCCGAAATCACCACTTCTAAACCGTGCAAACCACTTCTGACACGTTCGTTCAGCTAGAGCATGGTCACCATACACTTCCACCAAAATACGATGACTTTCAGTCGCACTTTTCTGCATGTTAAAGTAATGCAGCAGGACACCCCGCAAAAACACTTTATCAGGCACAAATTGCGCCATGTTCACTTAACTACAAACTGGTGTTGTTGACGCTTTAATCCACTGCCCTATACTACGAACGATACGCGATGACAGGGGTTTGCAACACATGTGTGGATACACGGAACTGTGGGACGCTCCGTTCGTTGCGCCATCTCTTGTCCACCCGCACGAATTAATTCCTAGACCAAATAGTATTTAAAACATCTGAAAATGTCATTTTTTTTTTCACTGAACTTTTTGATGAGTACAATTTCAAACAAGTTATATATAGCCTATCAGAGGCGGACTGGGAGTACAAGGGGCCACCTAGAGAATGATGCTTAAGGGCCTTAATAAATATCGAGTTGGCAGGCCCGCATTAAGATGGAGGCTTAGGGGGGCTATAGCCCCAGGCCTTCACTAGGAGGGGCCTTCACCTCCACTCTAATCAAGATCTCAACTGGCTAACTAAAAAGAATCATGAAAATACAAAATCATCAAAAAATAAAATATGACCAAAAATATGGAACATATTTTCTTAACCTTCCTACTATACTTTCACAGAAATGTAGGGTCTATTAAGTGAAGTCAGAAGGAGACACATGTTTTATCTAGCCCCGGGGCTCCAGATGGGTTAATCCAGCCCTCCAAGTTGGTCTGGAGTCTGGACTGCCCTTTTAGAAATGAACCCTTAGCTGGAGACTTGGATGGCTAAACCACCGCCCCTACGAAATATCAAGTTGTGTATGCGTATCTATAACCAAGTATTATTTGGATTTCTTTGTTTTCTATAGTCTGAAAAATCTTTGCAATGAATCGTACATGTGCCTTCAAAAAAGCAACTATTTATATTGAAAGAGATGTGAATATGATACGATTCCATCTTCAAAATTATGAGGAACTTAACTTTCATGAATGGTACCGCTACATGCAAATGAGTGAATAAATTGTAATGAACTCATTTTTTTTTTCTCCGTAAAATAATAGTCTATTTTCGTAGATTTGTTTACATGATATATAATGAAGAACATTGAGTAACCATCCAATTATGGAGGTCAATTATATCTTAATAGCAACCTGCAGCAACACAAGTAGGCCTAACACTGTTTGCACGGATGATTTTCATTGCACATCTTATAAGACTGGCCTCCTGAAAAAGAGGCGATGCATTCCTGAAGCTCACTTTCGCCCTCCGAAGTGTCGCATTCTTCAACATCTACGTCGAGTTGTATGTCAGTACAGTCTTTATTATTTGCTTTATCACAGTAGTCTAACAGAATTTTTCTGGAGTTTTTCAAACATTTTAGCAAAATTGGACAATTCAGATTTTAAATTTTCATGTTCAACTAAACATTTTTCAGCTATCTCCAGCAAAGCACCTGCTGGAATACCCTCATTTAGTAAATCAGTAAATCGGCGGGGATCAAGACGAGAAGCATCGAAGATTAAGAAAACTTACTTTTGTAAGCAAAAAGCATGGAAAATATGGCATGAACATCCTTTGGGGTCCGATATTTTGCGCTTCGGGCCCCGGGCCAGATTTACGATATCACCGGTGTGCTAAGGGAAAACCGACCCTTTTCAATGCAACCATCCACGTCCACAAACTCCATGTTTCATTGGTGACTAGAAGGGACCCTACCCTATACTTCCGGGACCCGATATCTGGGGGACACTAGACCCCGAGGTTGATTCGTGACATCACCGTTGTGCTCAGGGGATCACGACCTTTCCATTATCACCTCCCACGTCCAAAAACTACATATTTCATTGGTGAATAGGGACCCAAGCTCGAAACTTCGGGGTCCGATTTCTGGGGGTTCAGGCCCGTTTTCTGACACCACAGCTGTGCTCAGGGGACCATTATTTATCGGCACCACTCGCATCCAACAACTCTATGTCTAACACGGTTTCTTTACCGTAGAAGAAGCAGCTCCATGCTCTTTATGTGTTACCGATTGCGCATCATATTATTGAATACATAAATCATAGACGATATTACATTTTCGACTTAATAACTTACATGTATTTTTGAGACTTTCTTATTGTCTTATTGACTTTTCAACAAACAAAACTACAAGTAGGGCAGAGGCCCCTCCCCCTTTGCTAGCACTGCGGGCCCGTTAGTTACGCCACTGATCACTATGAATGAGAACGGAGTTTTGAAATAGTTATAACTAATCGAGCAATATATTAAGTGATTTTGCAGAGGGCAGGACCCACCCGGAAATTTCCGGGTATCCGGGTGGCCCAGTCCGCCTCTGTAGCCTATTTTTTTACATTTTGAATTTAGAATTTCATAAAACTGTTTCCCAACGTTTCATTATTTTTCCATCTTGCGCTATTACTATTACTATTAAGATACTATTACATTATGCACAACATATTTACAGATATGAATAATTTACTGCTGATTAGCTTCGTAAATTAGCATGCAATGTTTATTTTTGTTAAGCACAAGAAGTTTTGAAGTTAAATTACTAGATATTATGTTAAGTTTCAGAACTACGCACCCATTGTTGTCCGGTCTTGATTCAGTCTGGATAAATGGGAAGAAAAAGAATGTTTCTACAACCAGTCCCGGTATTACCCTATGTTGTTATATGAGCCCGCAACACTAAAACATAATGATGGTTGCATACAGGCTAGGTGTTCTTAGAACCAGCCAAAAATATTGATACATTTACACCCCCGCCCCTCAGAAAAGAGAAAATATTGGCTTCGTAGGTGATATATATTACACACACAGAAAGACAGATTATATATATACACAGATGGTGATCAGAAAAATGGAAACACCAGAACGAAATTGCAACTTACCAGACTAATATGGTGTCGGGCCACCTTTCGCCTTCAGAACAGCCTTGATGCGACGTGGAATGGATGCATAGAGGTCGTGAAAGGTAGCAAGTGGAATTTTACACCATTCCTCGTCCAGGGCATCGGCCGGTCCTATGAGAGAGGATGGAGGTGGAAATCGTCGCCTGAGTCGTGTTTCCAAGACGGACCACAGATGTTCAATTATGTTGAGATCTGGGAATTGGGCGGGCCAGGGGAGGTGTTGAACTTCATCCCGATGTTCCTCAAACCACGCTTCAACAACGCCAGCTGTGTGAATGGGTGCATTATCATCCTGGAAGATGGCGTCATTGTCCGGGAACAACATCCGGACCATAGGATGCAAGTGGTCTCCTAAAATTGCGACATAATCGTTGGCAGTGATTCGACGGCTAAGTGTGACCACAGGACCCAATGAAAATCATGATATGGCGGCCCACAGCATCACCGAGCCGCCGCCATGTTTCACAGTTGGGCGGAGACACTGCAGATCATAAGCTTCTTTGGGCGTTCTCCACACATAAACACGACCCCTGGGAATAGGGTGAAGGATGACTTATCCGACCATATCACACGTTTCCAGTCCTCAACGGTCCAAGTTGCATGGTCGCGGCACCATTTGCGGCGTGCGAAAGCGTTATGGTCCCTGATGAGCGGTTTGGCCCGTGCAACACGACCCCGTAAGTTCTTGTCATGTAATTAGCAGCGGACTGTGATTGTCGAAACAGGGAGGGGAGGTGCTGATTGAGTTCCTCCGTCACTTGCTGCGAAGTGGCACGACGGTTCTGCGTGACAATACGCTTTAATACCCGGCGTGACCTGTCACTCATGATTTTCTTCCGCCCACTGTTCCGCTTCCCCGATGTGGTTTTCCCGTGTGTTGTGTAGGCCGTCATCACCTTCGACACTGTCCCACGCGACACACCTAACACAGTAGTCACTGCCGTCACAGTCACTCCATATAACCGCGCACCAACAATTTGCCCTCTTTGAAAATCTGAGAGGTCTCCCATTTTACACTACCTCCGTCTGCTGCAGCCACTGGACACTGCTGTTCCACTGCGCCTGACGTAGTATGGAGACCGACCTAACACACCACCACCAGCGGTCCGGCGCTGCGGGCGCCACGACACCACTGCCAACCCATACATCTGACGTGTTGCCAACTATAGGTGTTTCCATTTTTCTGATCACCATCTGTATATATATATGTATATCTGTATATATATATATATGTATATATATATGTATACATATCTGTATATATATCTTTCTGTGTGTGTAATTCTGAAAACTAAATATAATCTCTAATCTTGGCAACATCTTGTGCTTACCAAAAATGAATATTAAACAAATTGCAATTGATGCATCATGTATCATCCTTCCTGGATAGATTGTAAGTTATGTAACTCTTGACGACATCATATCCAGCGTAACTACTGACATTAAAATAAATATATAACGAGACTTTATAGGTTGCATGGTTGTGCAACTGCATATCTTTCAACCTCAATGCTCTACGCTTGAAAGTAGCCAAAAATTGTGAAATAAAGCCGTATTTATTTGCTCTCGCAGCAACATATTACTAGACTCAGAAAAGAAGCTGAAGTCATTACAAAGGAATAATCGTGTAAAAACTACAATAATTAGTTAAGTCAGACTAGTTTCCGGTAGCAACCACATAATTTTGTTTTACGAACTACATATTTCATTGTTTATTTTTTTTTATTACTTCTGTAATACTTAATGCACAGAGACATTCGACAAATAATGCCTTTATGATATCTTGAAATATAGCCAAACTGTAAAATTTATAACTGAAAACTATTTTATGAAGTTCCCCTTTACATTTATACAATAAAACCTATTAAATTGGCCATCTGCGTTAAAAAACTCAAGCTTAGGTCACTGGTAGAAAGTGTCCATACTTAGATAAATTTCTAACTTCTCTTTTTATACTAATTTCAGGAACATGATTACTTTTCATTCCGGCTTCATCCCGGCAAAATTAAAATACCGCTAATTTTACAGTAATTATGTGATATCTGCAAATAGCTAAAAGACAATCGAAATGTGGAACAAGAGCGCCCTAGACAATATCATTTTACATGAAATACCGTTATCACGACTCATTTACCTGCTTTCGATTTCGAGCCATTTTGAAAATCGGCATTTATTTTCGCGTTTGTAAACGGCTGATAACAGAATGCCACTAGGAGACTTGGGATAACGGTACCTCACGTAAAATAATATTGTCTAGGGCGCCACATTTCAATTACCTTTTATCTATTTGAAGATATCACATAATTACTGTAAAATTAGCAGTATTTTAATTTTGCCGGGATGAGGCCTCTTAATACTGCCACAAGCGGTAGTTCGAAGATCCCAACCTTGAGGTCATTTTTCTTGTAATTTCATTAGAAGCATACGTTTTAAAATACCGAGATATTACCGATAATTGTCCCGATTTTATATATTCACTGTAGCTTTGTTATAGTAGATATTGCCATGAACTTCGCAGACAGATTGAAAAACTCAAAAAGTTTTTTTGTGTTGCAGGTTCGCTTCTGATTTCTGCCACGATATCACAGCAATTAGCATTTATTGAAGATGGCAACAGGTGCAGAGAAACCTTGTGTTGTGCTCGCGTTTCATTCATATCAGTCTGTCCTATTAGTGCAACGACACTTCCGAACGAAGTTCAACAAAGGTATATATGTATCAACTGCCAAGTCCATTCGGTGACGGTATGCACAGTTTTCAGCTTTTGGATGCCTCTGTAAGGAGAAATCAACTGGTAGGCCTACAGTGAGAAACCGTTGAGCACATGCAAGCTAGTTTTGCACAAAGCCCATGAAAGTCCACGAGCAGAGCAAGCAAGTGAGCTGAACATTTCACAACCTACCGTTTGGAAGATCTTACGAAACAACATGAAACAGAAGCCTTACCGCTTGCAACTGCTACAAAGCCCTGACACCTGATGACAAAGTCAGACGCTTTGAATTTTCGGTACAGTTGCAACAACTTAAGGAAGAAGATGGGTTTTGTGAGAAACTCATCTTTAGTAACGAAGCAACTTTTTTTTTTTTTTTTTTTTTTTTTTTTTTGTGAATGTCACTTAAAAAAATGAGTTCTTCAATATGTCTGCGAAGTTTTGTAACAATATGCAAAATAATAAAGTTGCAGTGAACTTATGAAATCGGGTCAATTATTTGTAATAACCGTTAGTTCCCCTGGATTCGGCGTCCTCAAATTAGTATAAGAAGTACAATTCGAAATTTATCCAAGTATGGGCACTTTTTGCCAGTGGCGTAAGTGTTAGTTCTTTGTCGCCTAATTGTTAATCCATAAATAATAATAATAATAATAATAATAATAATAATAATAATAATAATAATAATAATAATAATAAACATCTTCTATTTTGTCAATTTACTTATTTACTTTTGTTGTTGAACTAAAAATGCACTAGAATTGCCCACATAAATATTAATAATAAACTCAAGATTTTTAAAGAAATCAGAAGACATTTGAAACCTTAGAAACGACTCATGAAGCGGTCAAAGCATCTGTGTTACCTTCTTGTATTACAAATCCTTCGATAACATGGGTTAGAACTTGAGGTTTAACAAGTGCCTTTGGAGGTCCTTTGTCTTTGACTTCTTCCAGTCCATTTTCGATTATTTCTCCATTCACCACTGGTTTGTCGTCTTTCACCACAGGTTCAGCTAAATAAATAAGGAAACAAACTTACTGTATTTCCACCAGAAAAAAATAAATAATCTCAGAACAAACATATAGAATTGTTTACTGGCTAGAAACAGCCTAATAAGCATGAATGAATGTATAGTCAGCGACAAAAGTTCTTTCCGTTTGGTAAGATTTATTTTGGAAATAACGCTGAACGTACAGAAAATTATTCTTTTTAATTTACTGAAAACTACTCAAATTGTCCATTCTGTCCAAGTTATTTACGAAACTTAATTTCATCAAACGGTAAGAATTTTTGTCGCTGACTGTACAACTGAGTCGAAAACTGTATACTATCCTAATACAATTTGTTAGTCCGATAGTTATAATTTTCGCTTGAAGTTCTAAATCGTTTCACAGAACTACAAAATTTAAAAGTATTCGTTTTTCAAACTGGTACATGGTTGCATAAAATGTACACTAAATACTAATTAACAACAATTAAAGAAGTCCCTCATTTTTTTTACAACTGTCCCATGAAAGCATAAGCTGCTGAAATTATTTCAACAATAAACTTTATAGAAGCATCATAAGTACATGAATCAAGTTAATCAACCATGCCTTTATATACATTTCGAGGAAAGTATTCATACGATTTTTATTTTTTCCTTCCTCTTTTCTTACAAAAAGAATTAACCGCAAGTTGTTACAATTTTACAGAAATTAAGTTTTTTTATGTTTTAAATGTTTAATATGACACCAAATTGTTGGCTTTTTAATTAATATGAACATTAACTTACGTTCAGTCTCTGTATTTTCGGTGACTTCCATGGGACTCTCGACACCATTGGTTTGTTCCTCCACCATCTTCGGTGACGTATCTTCTTTCGAAGTCTGCGTGCCAATCGCCATCGAGTTAACCACAGTGGTTGTTGAGATGGGTACTGCAGTCACCGTTGTTGACGTCACTGTCGCCACTGTCGAAGTCATTGTTGATATCGACGTTGGAGGTGGAGGCATCATTGTTGAAGCAGGTACTGAGGTGGGAGGCATCGCGGTAGCTGCAGACACCGTCATCATGGGTTTCTCCGACTGCGTGGACACAGCAGCCACAGGCGCTGGCTTCATCTGTGGGTGGGGCTGCGCTGGGGACTTATTCATCGTCTGCTGCGACTTCTCCGCTAACGTCGGTGATGGTACTGACGTAGCCGTGGAGGCAACAGTGGCAGGTGCGGGTAACATGACTCGGCTAACGACAAGAAAAGACCTATTATTGGCAGATAGTATCGTATTTCCTGTATGTTTTAAGACGCACACCAAAGATTAAAGCAGTTTTCCTATTGCTAATATCGAGAGAACAAACATGACTAACAATAATAACGAAATTAATACCAATATACAACTACAGTTACAAGCCAATCACGAATAATGCTACCTGTACACATAGTATTTATTTGTATGTTGTTTTCTTGCATAACTTGAAAAGATTTTGAAATTTTAACAATCTGTTTTACTCAAGGGTCTCTTTTGAGGACTTCCTTAGAAAGTGGTCAGAGAGCAGAAGAGGATGTAAAAGACAGTTTCCTGTTCATTTTCTTCTTCAAAATCCAAGCCATTAGCCCATAAATAGAAGCGTGACAGTATTTTGTATCATCTTCTGGCTGTTTACCGGTATTTTCTAAAATATATAGCCTGGTAGTATTTCCAACGCCTTGGCCTATTTTAAATACACCAGAACAAATATTCTGTCGAGAATAAGATCTCAGTCTGGGCAAAGCTATTGTTCTACGAAAGCTTTAGAAAGTAGATGGGGTTAAGATATATCTAAAGATGTCCTTTGAAGCAAGAAACAAACAAACAAACAAAACGCAAAGTACATTAATTGTATTATTTCATTCAGTGCTTTCTTTACAATTTTACTAGTAACTTAAAAACACAGGATAGTATTAACATGTCAGCCTTCTAGGGGTCTAATAGTTAGAAAGTACTAGGAAACAAAGAGATCAGTGCCTTGAGGCATTATCTGTGTGCGCAATTTGATTTTTTGTATTAGCCACAACTGACATCTATTTTTGATAAACCTTTTCACACAGCAGAAAAGAGCAAGGAGAGTACGTTTTGGGTTCATTTATAAGATAACCTTTCACGCTATTATTTATAACACAAGCATGTGAACTGTAACACACACAACCAACTTCTATCTGATCGTGTTGTACTGAGTTCGATTTTACGACAAAGCTGATCTTATCTCATTATAGCCTTTGTGTCAAAAAGAGACGTTGAAAAGCCCTATCAATCACATCATTTTCTTTTTCTCTGCATTTCGTCAATGACCCGTGTGAGGCTTGAAAGCTAAGTATCTCTATTTAATGTCTTTAGTATGGCTGCGTTGTGAACTATTATTTCAAGTACCCTTCATCATCTAGGTTATTTATTAACTTACTTGTTGGCAGTGACCTGGATTTGAGGAGCGGGACTGATTGGTTGTGGTTTCGTTTGGTTGGCTGCGTCGGCTTTCTGCGTCGTTACACCGGGCGCTGGCGATGTTCGGTTAGTTGGCTTTGTTCGCATTTTTGCCTGGAACGAACAAGTAAGAATTACTCACTCACTCTAAATGTTAAGACCGAATACAAAATTAAATAAGAAGCTTACTGCATGCACAGTAAGCGGTTATTATTGATGCTTCAAAAGCTTACAAGTAAGGTCACGTAAAAAAGAAAGAAAAAAAAGTCAGAAGCTCTCTATCTTTATCTGTACGAAGCATTAGAACTAATATTGTAATGGCGGATACAGAAAGGAATTCTGTAGAGTCAAATATAATTGCATCAATGCATTTAATTTATATAATTTTGCTTTTTTAAGACGTTGTTTATTCTTTACCAACACAATTTTTGAGAGATGAAATTGTCCAAATTTTCTCCCCGTAGATCCGCATCGCTTTAGTAAATTAGTAGCATGACGTGGGAAGACAGATATGCATTGGTGTTGGCTCATATGTTATGGTCAGTCTTCACTCTTTTTCCTTTAAACTACTATCAATGTTTAAAATATACCATCAACCACTTTGAAGTATTAGGAAAAAAAAATCTACAGAGTTCACATTGAAATTTTGGTACTGATTTCTCAGAGTTTCCATGACAATAAGTAAATTTTCCTTGACCTGCGACACCGTGAAAAGTTATCATTTGTGGTTCGACATAAAAGCCTCCACCATTCCCATAGTCACCCAACGCTCTCTTTCTTATTTTCAAAATACAGTATAAGCTTTTTTTATACTTTAAATATTTATCATAAGTCAAACTTCCTATATTTGGAATACAATAACACACTAGTACCAAATGTAATTTTAAACTAACGATATCTTCAATATTTCGACATTCTGAATATACTTACAAACATAAACGAGTAAACATATAATAATTTGCCCTATCTCTTTGATTATCTACAACCAACAAACTTAATCTATTTTCTTTCTTCTGTAGCACTATACGGTATTTTCTTATTAATTTTTATTTTCCTCCGAAGCATGAAGTTTAAAATCCTTTTGGCGCTCCATAAGATGCTTTATTTCTAAAGATAATCTTCTCTTTACAGTATTTTCTTTTAATCTTCTTTTTAAATCTCTCTTGATTCTCTGAGCGTAGGTTAAAGCATTCCCTGACTTTTCTGACCCTGATTCTAGAAGATTTCCCTGACTTTCAAGGTCAAAGTGAACCCTGGTTTAGATTAGATTCCATTCAAAATACTCGTAACTCATGTGCCTAGTACACCTCATTCCCCGCAAATTAGACGTAACTCAGCAGTACCTAGTACGCCTTATTCCCCACAAATTTCACTAATAATTGAAATTAGTTGATGTCACAAATTGCATATTACACGATAAATGAAACTGACTAATGAGATGTTTGAGAAGTCCAGAATATTAAAGGGCCAGGCTACTATCTTAATATGACTCATGGAATAATTAACCCCTTCACATATGACTTTTTTCGGAATTTTTTTGCAATGCTGTAAACATCTATGCCTATTCTGGCGCTTACTTAAACTAACAGATATTCACAAAGCACAGGAAACCTGTAACCTTCTCTCTTCTATTGACAGCAAGAGGGATACAGCCGCTCAAACATCGAAACGCGTGACACGCGTCAAAATACGGAAGGGAAAAGTGAAAAGCAATGAGTCCAGCGCGTCAAAATATGGCAAGGGATTAATATGGTCTTCTGAACAAATAAATAAGATGATCATTTTCCTCGCTGAGTACAGTTGTATCGTAATTGAGACAAACTAATACGCACCTGAGTTTTTTGTGTCTGCACTTGCGCTGTGCTCATGTTAGCAGTGCCACTAGTTTGCGTAGATATCGAACTACTTGTTCCTTTGTTGGCAGTACTAACAGATGGCAAAATATTGGACAAAGTTCTTGGACCTGTTGCTTTAGGTTGAATATTGGCTGGCATTTCCATACTTTGGCGAGGTTTCTGCATTTGAGCTCCAGGTATTGCTGTGGGAGGCGGCAGGGCAGCTGCAAGACAAAGGAAAAACCTCTTAATCATACAAAATCTTCATATCAAAACTTTACCCTATACTATAAAAGAGAATTGCGTTTCTCACCTCAGTAATTATCCCTTCTCCCCTTTGACCTCTTACCAATCCACTATTCCCAACAGTATTAACTTCCTCCACTTTCAACCCATTTACAAAAGAAACGGCACTATGTACCCCATTACTGTAAAGTACTATGGTCTTCAGATCTACTGAAAACCGTCTATATAGCTGAATGGGGTACTTATCTAAGCACATTTTCGAAATAAGTCTTTGTAAAAAAAAAAAAAAATAAATAAATAAATAAAAATAAAAAAATTAAAAAATATAATAATAATAATAATAATAATAATAATAATAATAATAATAATAATAATAATAATAATAATAATAATTTTCAATCCTTTGTAACTTTGTTCATTTGAAATCCGTCATATGATGATCAATAATATTTAAAGCATTTTAAATGTGCATTGGCCAATCTGTTTCATTTCCATTATTACTGTTATAAAGGCCACCAAAATCTGGATGTTTGTGATACTGTAGTGTCCTTAGTTTGCTGCACTGAATAATAAATGAAATATTTTCATTAAACATGTGGATCTGAAATGTGTAATAACCATACATCATTTGTAACGAAGTAAGGTAAATCAAGAAGAATTTTAACGAGTTGCCAAACATACGCCATTTTACGTAATATATCAAATGTAACCATGTTTTTCGTACCTCCGAAATGGTTTGAGATATCAGATTTCTGTAAACGGCATTATGATCTTTATAATGGCCTACTGAAAACCATCTTCGTAACTGGATCTGCTACTTATTTAACCAGTTTTTCGAAATGAAGTCATTTGAAAACAGTTGACTTTTCAATTCCTTGTACCTTTGATTTTACTTGTTCGAAATATGCCATATGATGACCGTAGTATTCGACACTCAGGTACTTTGGATCTGCGCTACGCCGTGGCCGGGTCCCTTGCGTAATTACTATAGTGCAGAACCTTTCAAAATTTAGTTGTTTTTCAATATTTATCGATAGCTTCCTAAGTTTGCAACACTGCATAATAAGTGTCAGTTGTGAGTTTTCATTTTGCATGCAGATTTGAAATAAATAATATGTAATAACCTGACATGGTGTAATTAAAAAAAAAAGACAGTGTTGCGTTGGCAACATTGTTAATCTAGTGGTACTGAAAAGTATGTCAAAGATATTTGTCGATATTAGCATGGTTCAAAAATTCACGGTTTTGTATTTATTAGTTTAAAAATTACAAGGGTATCAAGATAAATGTTCCACTCTGATGAATGGTATATATGAATTTTTTCTTCCCGATTTTTTTTTTCCTGGATACAGCTTTGTTACAGAGTGAAGAAGCTGGCCTACAAACAGACCTGGCTTTAAAACTCGATGGTTTCATGGGAGTAACCACCGCTCTGCTATCAGGCAATTATCATTTTCCCCGCTCATCTTTTGGTTTCTGTAGGGCATAACTCAAATCTTAACTTTATATATATATATATATATATATATATATATATATATAAATATATATATATCTATAAAAGTAGATAACATTTAGTTTGTATGCAAAAATCCATAGGTGGTCAGAAGCAGCTATTTCGGAACTGAGGCGATTTATAAGGGGTCTATCAAGTAATGATTTCAGTGATCATGCATCTGATTATGGAACTTTCGATCGAGAACACAATTATCTCCGAACGTTTCGAAGGATGAGTTATATATGAGTAGTATCACGTTATTTTTCAGTTTCTTAGAAAATTAAATAATTATAAATTATTCATTGCTGCTTTTATAAATTATTCAAGATTACTAATAAAACTCCAACTGACCAAAGCAGCATACATATGTTTTTATTTATGTTACAGGATAATGCAGCGTTTCCCAACCGGTGTGCCGCGGCACACTAGTGTGCCGTGAATGGACCGCTGGTGTGCCGCGAGGAATCGAAACAAAATTATTAATTTTATAGCAATCAAATTACAAAACGTAGGGGAAAATGTATATTTGTATTTCACATTACTATGAACCTCTACTATGAATCTACAATTTTAAGTTTCATACCGGGTTACTGTTCTGCATTTCTAATGTTAAAAAGTATTTGTTATCATTGTTATGATCATTATTGCTTCTTTATTGTTGCAGATTATTTCGTAACTTGAAAATTTAAAATATCACTCAATCCTCTCGACAAATTACCTACATTTGTGTTTTAAATGTAAAAGAGATTTGTTTGTTCGTTCGTTATTTAGTGATCTTCCTTCTTAGTAAAAGGCTGGATACAGTTTTTGAAAAGAAAGCGTATTTTTATAAACCTGAGTCCAATATTTCATTGCAATTGTTTTCTATTTTAAAATTAGAATGAAAAATAAGCATAATGTTTTACCACGAGGGAAAACAAGTGATAGAGCTTTCTTCTCTGCGAGGAGGAGATCAATAATCACAGAAAAATTACCACTGTGTTTTATATTTACGATTTTGTTTCGGGAGGGGCTTTGCTAACTTTCGGGGGAAGGGGGGGCTTTGCCTGAAAATGTGAAAATTCTGCAAGATATTTCATATACTTTAAGAAAGTAAGAAAGATTTCGGGGGGCTTAAGCCCGGAAGCCCCCCTAAATACGCCACTGATAATACCTATAAGTGTGCCGGGAGAATCCAAGTAACACCCGTAGTGTGCCGCAAGTTTGAAAAGGTTGGGAAACGCTGGGATAATGTGTCTGAGGAAGGCTATGTTACATAGCCGAAACTGTAACACAAATATATAATCTTAAAATATACTGCTTTGGTCAGTTGGAGTTTTATTGACAATCTTAAATAATTATCATTAATAATACAGAAGAAACGGCAGAATTAAGAAGTCATAGACTCATATTTTGTACCATCAAAAAATTACCTATGTAAGTATATTATTTTAAAAGCCTACAATATTTTTCTTGTCTGCTAATGTATAAGTTCTATGTTTAAGAAATATGATATACTAAAGAAAAAATTCATGTTGGGACATGTTAATCAACAACCAACACCATTAAACAGTTAATGCAATTGTCCCATATGACAAAATATCAATCTAAACACCACAATTGCTACCAAAATTTGCACTGAAATTTAAGTTACTAAAGAATACTCAGAAGCAATTCACTTACGATTATGGGTGGGGATTGCTTGCGGTGGTGGGCTTTGGATAAACATCCCATCCTGCTGTGTCCCACGAATGAAAATCGGGTTTTGTGTTGTCAACAGAGCTGGGGACTGAAGACCACCGGGAGTAGCCCACGCTATTCCTTGGGGTAGAGAGGTACCAAATGCCTGTAAGACAAAAGAAAAACCAAAACACATCGCTAAGTATTTGGTTCTCTTGCTAGAAATTGATCACAGAAAGCCCAAGAGTACATACTATGGCGAGTGGCACAACAACCAACAAAATTTCATCCTTTCAACAAACGATTGAACGCTTAACAATTTTTCTACGCATCGAAGTTCTCTGTAATTATTTTTTTCTTTTATTATGTTGGTATATGAGGCCTTCTAAGAATATCAAAAAGGTATGAAGTTGGAAGTTGAAGTAGCTTCGCGTGGTTAAGTATCTTCTGAAAAGAACATATATTGAACACTCATATTCTTTCTTCTATTCTACTAAGAACTGTAACTATTGAAAGTTTACACAATAATCTTAAATCAATTTTAGTAATGTACTTTTAAGCGATGACGAGCCTTTGTACTTATTAAGAAGCCCTATTACTGTGAAATTAAAATACCGCTAATTTTACAGTAATTATATGATATCTTCAAATAAGATATAAATAAATAAATAAAAGATAATCGAAAAGTGGAACAAGAGCTCGCTAGACAATATTATTTTACATGAGATACCGTTATCACGACTCTCTTATCTGCTTTCGATTTTCAGGCATTTAGAAAATCGGCATTTATTTCCGCGTTTATAAACGGCTGCAAACGGAAAGCTACTAGCTAGACTCATGATAACGGTACTTCATACAAAATAATATTGTCTAGCGTGATCTTGTTCCACATTTCGATTATCTTTATCTATTTGAAGATATCACGTAATTACTGTAAAATTAGCGGCATTTTTAATTTCGCAGTGATTAGGTCTCTTAAATAACAAAGTTAGTTAAGTTAGTAGGTATGTTTTCACGAATGCTGATCAGTCTCCCAGATTATCCTTTATTTTCTGTAATATTTTGAAAAGAAAAGTGAAAAAATGATCGGACACTGATGAACATTCTTACATAAAAAAGCAACGTCAGTAATTAATTGGAGACAATCCTGCAAGACTAAATTATTATAATTAGAACCATGCTTAAATTATACGTTACAAGAGATTGTATTAATATACTGGCTTAAAAAAAAAAAAAAAAAAAAAAAAAAGGTATTATGACTACGCATGCAACTAGCTACAAAAAAGTAATAATAATCTTAGGGCTACAAGATACACACACAAAACGTTACAAACATGCATATCAGATGATAATTTCTACTAATAAATCAATATTTAGAATTCAGAATTCGTACTTTAATACTCCGTAACTTTAAACTGCGTGCTTATACCAAATAACTCATTATTTTAAAATATTTTATAGAACATAAGTATTGAGAAAATTATAAAAATAATAACGATGTTAATTTCTAGAAAGGGCAATAAAGTAAACTGTTATGTCCCCATTACCGTTCAATTTCTACGCATTCCTGCACTAGCATATAATATCAAAAAGGAAAAAAATATAAAAGCTAATATTACTTATTGGACCTCCTACTACTACGAATCCTATTAATTGTAGATTACAAGACTCCTCACTAAAGATGTAATTTCGTTAAGAATCATTCAACTGTCACATACCTGGATGGGACTAATGAGCTGAGCCTGACTGCTAAGCATAGCTGCGGTAGGTGCTTGAGTAGTAATGAGCTGGGGCTGGGATACCACACATCCTGTAACAGCCTGAGTTCCTTTAACTGTGCTGTTGCCTACACCATTAGATGATACAACAGTCGATTTGGGGACACCTGTTATCACCTGCACACATACACACAAATATTCCACTGCTCAGTCAGTTGCGAACAGAATTATCCAACATTTTAGCGTATATTATAAAACCCTATCTATCTTTCACGAATGCTTAACAACCGTTCTCTTTGTTCTTAAGCGTAAATTTATATCTACAAAATTACGTGTTAATGCAAGCTTACATTAACAACAAAATAATAATGTACAAAGGCGGTCAGATGTTAAAGGCTTATTTCTTCGTTGCGACAAACTGTGCACGTGAGTCGTCCAGTTCAAAAACGGCTCTTGTCCATTTATAGCAAATCCCAGAAATCTCGTTAAAAAAAAAAAAAAAAAAAAAAAAAAGTAGAATCTGCATGTTTTGTAGAACTGGAAATACTTCAGTGTGTTTATGTGAAAAGCTTTAACATCCTAAAAATATTTCCAGTTCTACAAAACGCATCGGTCCTACAGTTTTTGTCGGTTTTCTAGGATCTGATATAAATGGACAATAGCCGTTTTGGAACTGGACTCATCATCTGTGATTTTCACATAAAAAATGAAATGAAATCTCAGTTTTACGTCCCACGGATATACCGGTGGGGCTAAAGGAGACGGTGATTATGAGAAATGAATGAAATGGTGGAATGAAGAAAGTGGGAGGAAACGGGAGAACCCCAAGAAAACCCACGAGCATGGTGTTTGTCCACACGGCGCGAGCTGGGATCGAACCAGAGACCCCAAGCACTGGAGGTGAACACTCTACCACTGAGCCATCGCGCCCCCGATTTTCACATCAAGTACTGTATAGTTAACATAATCCTGGTATTAGAACAGAATGGTCAATGTGGTTGAACGATATCCCCTTTTGGAAGAGAGCTATATACAAAGGCAGATATAGTAACTGAAAGTAAAGATTCATCTCAGATTAATGACCGCTTATGAACCGATACTCTAAGCCGAAAAAATCACATATGTTTTGCAACATATGGCGACACAAATTTGCAAATTATCGAATGGTTTTTACAAGAAAATAAATATAAATCAATGATTTCCTAAGAGAAAGCTCTACAACATTCATCACGTATTTCTAGCCTCGTCCGCTAATTATATTATTTACTATTATTATTTTAAATACACTTTCATTTATGAGCTTCTTGCCACGTTGAGATTTGCAAAACAAAACGAACTGGGTATCGCAGTTCTGTAACTATCAACATGACTACATGTCCACAACTATGAAATGGCTGGACAAGTATATTTAACGTGATTATCGCGACAAAATTATGATCATAAACCTGTAGTATTTTTTTGATTTGACGCAACACATACGTTAATATAAATTTAATTTTCAACTACTTTAACTGTCGGTCCACCTTCGTACATAACTTATCACTAATACTAAATTACAATAATTAGGACTTAAGTACTAATATTACAAACTAGTCCCAGCTCAAGTGTATGCTATCCTGAGAGGTATACATTTTATTACACGCAGTCCCATCAGGCTTAATAAAAGAATACCTTTATTCGAAGTAATTTACTTCAAGCTCATATCCTGCGTAACTATTCCTACATCTAAATCTGTATTTGTATTCGTCGTGATGTTTTACACTAAAAATCAAATCTTATTACTATTCAGAAGTACTTAAAAAATATATTCATCTCTAGTTATAAAGTAATGATATTAACAAGTGATTAAACTTTGGAAATCAACTCTAAACATTAAGAGTCTTCATCCCGGCGAAATTAAAATACCGCTAATTTTACACTAATTATGTGATATCTTCAAATAGATAAAAGATAATTGAAATATGAAACAAGAGCGCCCTAGATAATATTATTTTGCGTGAGGTACCGTTATCACAAGTCACCTAGCGGCTTTCCGTTTTCAGCTGTTTAGAAACGCGAAAATAAATGCCGATTTTGAAAATGGCTCGAAATCGAAAGCAGATAAGTGAGTCGTGATAACGGTTTCTCATCTAAAATAATATTGTCTAGGGCACTCTTGTTCCACATTTCGATTATCTTTTATCTATTTGAAGATATCACATAATTACTGTAAAATTAGCTGTATTTTAATTTCGCTGGGATGAAGACTCGCAAAGAAATATCTATAAAATACAGAAACATATTAATTTACAATAATTTCAATATATCGATAAAATTAAGATTTAAGTTTTAAATATACACAAACACAGAATACCTAATCTTTTGAACTTTCTCTAGCTGAACGATATATGGTTGGTGGGGAAGATAAGCAAATTGATTAAGAAGTAATGAAGATTTCTTTACTTTCGCATCTGGACAAAACAAGCGGAAGTGACTCTTACAGAAATCAGATTACTAAAGTTTGTGCCCATTTGTACAAAATACTCTCTCAAACTTACGAAAAAAAGATTAATCTAATGTTTGTGTAAGGTAACTGCACAGAACAGAAACATGGATAATGCAAAACAGAAACGAAAAAGACTGAGAGTTCGAAAAGTTGAATACGGAGAACTGAGCAAAACTAAGTGGGTGGAACGAAAAAATCAATGAGAAAAAATTAGCAGATAAGATGAAGTTATTGAAGTAACATAAGTAGACGAAATTACTAATATATATGTTTTCCCTACAGCAGTACACTCATGTCCAAAATTATTGTCACATGTCCATAAATATGTTGTTGTAGGAATATAATTTGATAACGAATTCGCTCGGTATTTCTTATAATGTTAGTATGTGTGTAATCGGCAATAAGACATGTAAGTGGAAAATTTCATGTCAAAAGAGCAGTAAATAAGAATAATAAAATGAAAATAAAACTTTCTTGTCCATTTAGCAACATTTTGTTTTACTCATTCTAATTTTCGTATTTATAATTCTTTTCCCATGAAATTTACCACAAACACACATTTCCCGATTATACACATAGTATCAGTATTAAAAGTACCCTGCAAAGTCATTATCAAATTATATTCTTACAAGACGACAGTTATAGATATGCGACAATTCTTTTTTTTACATGAGTGTACATACAGTTTATCTATTTCAAAACGACATATTGCACGCCATACTAAGATAGGAGCAAGGAAAATTGTATGTAAGAAAATACAAATTTTGAAACTCAGAAAATTTAAGGCAAGAAAATTCTAAATTAGAACAAATGTGAATTATATGTAATCTCCATGTGGTATTTCACAAGGGCGGTATACTTATTTTGCAGTGATATGTGTAAATATATGTATGTGGGGGGGGGGGGGGTGGATAGGAGAGGCAAGCCATAATTGCAAAAAAATGTCACTTACCATCTCACGTAAAAAATAATAATGTTTGGTTTAACTCGATGTAGACATTATACTCACTATAAACACGTACGGGATATTTGACAACGACAATTCCTTACTTTTATTAACATGACCTTACCAAAAAATATCTACATGAGATAGTGACTGCTTCAATTTGAATATATTGTCTTGTAATTCTTATTCTTATCAATGTATGAACACAAATAGTTCAAAACAAATCAAAAAATATAGCAGCAAAATTTCAAGTACTGCATTACTTTAGCAACTAACCTTCTGCATATCTCCAGGTTTTCCTCCAGCCGCTGAATGGGCAGGAAGAATGTTTGGTTGACTACTGATAACTCCCAGCTGGCTGATCACCAACGTCTGGTTTGTGGTCGTTGGTATCGTAGCGTAACCTGGAAAAGATGCTACTCAAACTGTAAAATATTGCCTTATATATTGCCAATGTTACAATATACATAATTTTTTTTTTTTTTTTTTTTATCAATGAGATATATGCTACTAATAGAGACAAGTACCGCCATAGGAGCTTGTATGTGCAAACGTGTTCTTTCTTTGACTCAACTAAGTGATATTAATTCATTAACGAATCGTGTATTTCAATGGCGGCTCTTGAGAGAAAACACATTTGTAAAAAATTACAATGCTACAAGAAATGTCGTAATTCTTGTATAGAACAATTAAGTAACAGCTTATGGCAATGAAATTGTAATATTTACAAATGTGATTTTCCTCACAGCCGCCACTGTAGCATGTCCTACTCTATGAATACTAAGCGAACAGAATTTTGAAATGCAATTCATTCAAAACTTGGGGCAATTCTTGTGGAGCTTCAGTTCCCCATAAGATATGCGTTATTATTAGTCTATAAGTCAGGGCCCGTCTTGTGGATGAGGCAAGTAATGCGGTTCCCTCAGGACGTACGCTCTAAAAGAATAGTTAGGCCCTTCACAAAAAAGTAACAAGCTTAATGTTTTTAATTCATTCTTGGGATTCAACATATTTAAACCCGATAACCCTTAATTTTATAAGACTTTTTTTACGATTGTATACAACACCACCAAGTGCATTTATAACGTAAACAATTACTACATTAAAGATAATTGTGCTGAATATCTTATTTAACCTTTAACACGGCTTAGTATTGTAGGAAATCAGCTAGTGGATCTAAGAAACCTGAGAAACATGTTTGAGATGCTCAGCTAGAGAATTAACCATAAACCCCCCTGAGCACGCAATGAGAAATAACCGTCATCTCAGCCAACACGTATTTGTCCATTTAAATTTTAAAAAATAAATAAAAAAAAATATATATATATATATATATATATATATATATATATATATATATATATATATATATATATATATATATATATATATATATATATATATATATAAATAAAACCAAGAATATTTTGCAATAATTAATAACTGTGTTTCACCAGTAAGTCGTAGTATGCTATCATGTTTCGAGAAAACAAAATCAATGCAGAACTGTATTACTAAGTCCTACAAGATAAGCGAGTTTGTGGACATCTTCGAGAAACAAGAACGTTACATATGTCTACTATTGAGTATGTGCTCTACGCCTCATTCACATTGTCACTACGCAAAATTTACCGAAACTACTAGAAACTTCCGAAATTCGCGAATAAAAATGAAGAAAAATTAGTTAGGTTGAATGTTTTAGTAACGAAAAAGTAATGGGAAAAGTGGGAGAGAGAAAACCAATATAGGAGGTAACTGGAACAAGGAAGAGAAATTGGTTAGCAAATCATTTGAAAAGAAATTGTAATCGTGGGACCTATTTGAAGGTATAGTGGAAAATAAACGAGTACATTTTATATATATAAAATATTACAAGGTATGGAATAGGATGATGAATACTAAAAAAAGACAACTCTTGCATTACGCCAAAGAGATTAAGCAGGAATTGTGGTACATGCAAACTTCTCAATTTGTGTGGAAAATGACTCGCCAACAATTACATGGCTTTGTTACAAGTTTGAGACCCATAGTACCACTTGTGATGTGCAAGTTCTGCTTCTTCGACTATGGTTTTAGAAACGCTGCCATAGAAGTATGCTATAGAACGTGAACGTGAGATTTGTAGGATCTGTAATTAAGTTTTATCCATTTTCTGGCAAAATGTTTCCAACTGCACCAGCCGTTTGCACTCCGCACTGGTAAGACACCCTATGTTAAATGGAAACAGTTCAGCAAACCTTTGTGCCCTCTCCATACCAACAAGACAGCATTGGTTGGGAAACGGATTCGAGATTTTCTGGACAGGGCCGGCTCTAGGCAAATTGCTGCCCCATGGAATGGCATCATTTGCCCCCCGTTTCTCCAGAAGGAACAGATCTTAAAAGCCACAACTTTAAGTATGCTACCCAAATATCAACCACGCAGGGAAGGGAAAAAGCACTCGCACTCACAAAAGCCTAAACACTACAAATACAATCTCGTTGTCTGTATTTTCCTTTAATCCTTTTTATAGAATTCAATATCAAGCTTCAATCTCAATATATCAGTTTACAATTCCAGTGCAACTATCTCTTTTATCTTTATTTCTTGATTTTCCTTCTACATCTGTTAAAACTTTTATATAAAAAAAACTTGTTTCCACCTTCAATGATAAAAAACTTGTTTCCACCTTCAATGATAAAAAACTTGTTTGTGACAAAAACAAGACTAGTCTTCATATCAAAACTGTGCTAACTAACTAAATGAAACATGTGTTCGCTACTATTCGAGAATTGAGTTCTTGTATTTGACTCAAGCAGTTCATATTGGGATTTGTTTGACAATTTGCGTTAGCACTGTCCATGTCACCTTAAACTAATGCGACTTAAACATGATTTATGAATATGGTATTGAAATAGGTCAGCTTAATAAATTTAACTATCATCATCATTAAGTCTGTTTCCAACAAAAAAATATTTATTTTAAATAATATAGTTATAACAAGATTTTGCAGCCCCGTACAAATACACGTGTTACATGTAAGGTAGAGCCGGCCCTGCTTGTAGATTCCCTCACGTAACACTTATGTACGTTCCCCGTGTCATGTTTGGGTTTCTTTACGTTCCGTTTGAAAAGTTGCTATAACGGAGCTGTCTTATGGCCTAGGACTTTTATACACCCTGTATACACACGGAGGTTTGGCAATAAAAACTAATTAAAGTCATAATTTAAAAAAAAAAGACAAGGAAAAACAACAAAGATAGAAAGAACAACTACAAAAAATTAAATGCTTACCAGCTTGCCCAGCTTGCAATACAGACTTCCCTTGAGTCAGCATATGAGGAGCTAACTGATTGGGTTGGAAAGGTTTTCCTGCTGCTATTACCTGAAGCAATAAGAAAATATGACTACATAAGATAAAAAAGAAACAACACTATATGTTGCTACTTTACGTATTCAAATATATTACTGAACATTGGAGAGATAAGAAACTGTTCCTGTGGTTGCTATCATAAAAATAGATTGCTATCGTGTAAAATACACAATTACATTTTCGGGTCATGTTATAACAAAAGGGACAACTTTTTTTTTTTTTTTTTTTTTTTTTTTTTTTTTGAAATGATATGGAATACAAACAGCGTCAAATCTACTTCCAAAGACTAATAAAAACTACATAGTGGTATATCACAAATACGGTAATTAATAAACATTTTCCCCCCAACAAATTGAATATTTTGGTGAAATCTGACATTCGAGTATATAAAACATCGACTTCTTGAATTTTATATTAAGAGATTAATCTTATGGGTTCAATAATTATCGTAATTTTAACCAAAATATCGAATATTTCACGAAAATTACATTAAATTTTTGCCAGTGGGAAATATATGATAATTTGATTTATTCTTTTGCTTCAAGTTATAAAAATACACATCAAATCATGTTCATAAATGTTTTCTCTTGTCTTCCTTAGGATTTAAGTCATCTTCTACCTCGATTAAGTGAATTTTACATGAGGACAAGTCATTGTTACTAAGTATAAATTTAGAATTGATGAAACGAAACACTGATTATGTGTTGTTATTACGAATATTATTAAGATCATTCGGGATAAACAGTGCTACATTGTATTAGTTTTTTGCTTCAAAATAGTTACAAAAAAAAGTACTAAATTTGGAGTACAAAACGACCTATCTTACAATATGTTCTCCAAATATTGTTAAGAAAAAGAAAATAAATGGTAAAGTATCCTCAATTATCACATTCAGAATGCACCATCCTAAGGTTTACAAAGACAGTACAATCACTTTCATGTATGAAGTTTTCAGATATAATAAAAAATTGTCTGACAAAGTTGTATGTTAAGTACTTCACTGTCAACTTAGTACGTATTTTTAATATATATTGTTATCCCTATTACTTCCACACTTACGACTTAAGTTCAGAAAGTAGTACCCTTTTCACAACTGAAAATCGAGACATCAAAGATTTCTTAACGAAATAGTTTTTACAAACATCCTTGGGAAGAGAGAAGTTCCCATACCCCCTCTCCAAACAGTTTTGCCACTAAGCCCACTTATGAAAGGTAAGGTTATTCTTTTTCTTCAGGTACTCGTAAAAAGCTTTCATAATAGTTTCATTTTACACAAGCCGGAAAGAAAAGGTGAAAGGCATAACAAGTCGATACTGCCTTTGCAGCGGGATAATTCATAGCTTCCAAGCGAAAAACAAAACCAACATTTTGCAATCTTACAGACTATCCACTGCAGATTGGACTCCTAGTGACTCTCACCTACTCACGGCACTAACACTATTGGGCGAAAAGAAATACTTTTCTCTCAATTTTTTTTCAATTGATGAACATACTACAGAGAACGTTCATACTTCAAGAGACAATAAGGTTAGCAGAATACCTTAGAGCATTTTTTTTTTTTTTTTTTTTTTTTGCGGGGAGGCGGAGGAAGTAGCAGGGGAACAAGTGATCCACCAGAAATTACAGAATACTTATAACGATAAGTGCCTGAGTGACCAGGGTATCTACTGGAAAAGAACTTAGGTATGTTCGTTAATGAAACATATTCTAAGAGTCATTCGCAGTAAAATTTGCTCCATTCATTTTCTTTAATTCTCTAAAAGAAAACACGAAACTAAAATGTGGAGATATAGAGGAGTCGTTTCCAATTGACCGATGAATGACGCAGGAGCACGCCTAGAAACGCAATGAGAAAGGGAGGGGAAGGGAACCAGATAGGGGAATAAAATAAGGAAAAGTTAACCAGTATTCGCGTAGTCATATATCCACGTGGAGTATGCTTATAAAAATCTTCGACAACGCTATTGGTGTTCTTATCTGCCTGTCACTATTGTCTTTTTATCAAGGTAAAGTTACCTGTCAGCTCCATCCTCTCTTCATGTGGTTTGCTGTTAAGTGGAGCAGCAAACTGTGATGTTTCAGAGCATTCAGTTAGAAACTTAGATAAACAGCTTAGAACTTAAAAAATATCACGATACACAGTATGTAATTAACGATTTTTTTGAGACCTAGGAAAAACTATGAATTGCAACGAATAAGATTTTTAACAACTTGAAATTACTCCGAGTACAGTTTGATTTTCTTGACTAGTGTTCAATTTATTATTTAATACGGGGATTAATAGTAAGGTATTTGTTCCTCTCTCTCGACGCAAGTCAATGCTCAGAATTGAATGGCCCATATCTGGAAGGTAAAACCTACGAAAAGGTACAGTATAAATAACAAACGAATATAGGAGACAAAGAATCGCAAAAAGAAAGTAAATTAATAAATAGTAGTAGATGAATGTAATAAGAATAGATAAAGAAACCATCAAAAATGGAACACTGACCGACAAAAGGAACAAGAACGTGGATACGTTCAGCATCACGATTACGAGAAGTACCACGGCTAATGAAAACAAGCTACCGGTAATCCCCTAAGCCACGATTTACAGTTTTACACGATCCTAAGCCGTCTCTTCGGTCTAAGTATTCCATACATCTTATAAGTGTATACCAAATACTCATCAGGATAAAATAGAACATTTGTCTATAGCTCCAGAAAAAGTATGGCAAAAGCTTACACGAGGGTGTCAAAAATTATCCGCATTTTGACAACTCTTTTTACATTGTTCATACCGACTTCTGTCCTCTTTTATTTTATTGTTATGCTGTTGTGGTCATGCTATGAAAGTTTCATCCTAAATCCTTCGATTTGTCTTATTGTCTACTTTTTGTTGCAGATAGATGATGGCCGCTCCATTAGAAGTTTGCAAAGAGGACTAATAAGCAGTGATCCCGTTTTTGTGGTCAAAAAGTGTATCAGGGGGCCGAAATCCATCAGACTTTCGGCACAATACAGAAACAGTATCTTGCCGCAACAGTGTGTCTACGAATGGATTAAAAAAAAAAAAAAATCGCACAAGTGCCACGCACGAAGAAGAAGCCGGACGACCATCTACGGCCACAAATAATGACATTAGGCATGCACGTGACATGGTTATGTTAGACAGATGAGTGACTATTGTTGAAGTGGCACATCGTCTAGAAATTAGTCATGGTTCCTGATACACCTTCCGAACACAAAAACCAAATCACTGCTCGTTGTTCCTCTTTGGTGCCAACTTCAAATGGAGCGGTCATAATCTATCTGCAACCAAAGGAAGATAAATGGAGGAATTAAGATCAAACTTTCACAGCATAACAATAAAATAAACGAAAAATGAAATGAAATGAATCTTTGAGTTTTACGTCCCACGATTATGCCGGTTAGGCTAAAGGAGACGGTGATGATGAGTAATAAATGAAATGGTGGAATGAAGAAAGTCGGAGGAAACGGGAGAACCCCGAGAAAACCCACGTACATGGTGTTTGTCCACCACAAGGTTCACTTGGCGGGGGCTGGGATCGAACCCGGCACCCCAAGCACCAGAGGTGAACGCTCTACCACTGAACCACCGCGACCCTAAAATAAACGAGGACAGAGGTCCATATGAACAATGTGAGAGGAGTTATGTCAAAATTGCGGATAATATTTCACATATCCTCATAACATTTTATACCTCAATACTTTTTAAGTTATAGGTCACTTTGTTTCCCGAATTTTATTGAAATTAACTCTGAAGAAATCTTTGATGGCTTTGTTTTTCACGTCTAAAACGGGCATTACTTCCTGGATGATCCCCATAAATACAGCATCGTAAACATCAATCTCAATATAATTCATATAAAACTTAAACCGTGCCTCAAATAAAATATAGCAACACTACAAATCAAACATGCATTTTTCCCCCCTCTCTTTTTACACTGTTAAGTACTGCTCAAAATTCCAACACCTAATCTATACGCAATATTCCAAATCACCAGTAATGGCTTTCAGTTACAACAGGCAGCAAGGAGTGACTATTCTTGTTTGAGTATATATATATATATTGAAGTAACCTTTCAAATGTTGAGAAAAAAATCCTCGATCAGTAAAAATAGAAGCAGTGCTACACCATATATAAAGAAAAACGTATGAGTAAATGTTGGCTTCCATAATATTTCCTTTTACAATGTGATTTTTCTATGTTAGAAATCCACATAAAAATACCACAGACTCCCCATAGTAAGCTGTTGACTAAAGAAGAGGAAGACGTTTTATTAGTTAGGAAAACATTTACAATAAACAAATTGGACAAAAGAGGTTATTATTATTATTATTATTACATGTTGTGTATCTACAATAAAAATTCCAATTTGTTTTTTTTTTTTAGTTAAAAACAAAAACGTTTTCCGTAAATAACGAAAGGTATTATGGGAAACAACAGATAAGTATCTATTTGGTACACTTATATATATATGTGTGTGTGTATGTTACAATATACAGTAACAACCCTGCAATATTACTTTCGAATCCTAAGCTGAGATCACCGTAAGCAAAAGAAGAATAAAGCCCATTTTACTTTTTATTTATTTTAAAAACAAAGTAGTGCATAAAGCCATATATCCCAGTCGTACATACAAAGGCTGTATTTATTAGATTTTGCTTTCAAATCTTTATTTTTTACTTCAATGACAATCACGAATGATCAAGTTCCGTATTGCTACGAAGAGAAGAAAAAGGTACATCTACATGCTTTCAAATTTCTCTTTCTTTAGATTAATTGACTAGACGTTCCTTTTCAATGGTAACAGTTTCATACTTTCCCTTTTTACTTGTGAAAAATACTTATGGAGCACAGACAACATGCCAATTGCCTTATACAAAACAAAACGGAAGGTAATTACTGATTTGACTGTCAAGGAGTGCGTTATACAAAATAAAACGGAAGGTACTTACTGATTTGAGTGATAGGGAGTGTCTTATACAAAATAAAATGGAAGATACTTACTGATTTGAGTGACAAGGAGTGCCATATACAAAACAAAACGGATGGTACTTACTGATTTGAGTGACAAGGAGTACCGTATAAAAAGCAAAACGGAAGATACTTACTGTTTTCAGAAATGAAATGAAATGAAATTTTGAGTTTTACGTCCCACGGTTATGCCGGTTAGGCTAAAGGAGACGGTGATAATGAGTAATGAATGAAATGGTGGAATGAAGAAAGTGTGAGGAAACGGGAGAACCCCGAGAAAACCCACGCACACGGTGTTTGTCCACCACAAAGTTCATTTGGCGGGAGCAGGGTTTGAACCCGAGACCTCTAGCACTTACTGTTTTCAGTAACAAGGAGTACTCGTACTAAATTTCCTAAACATGTGGACATCACTCCCTTGAGTGTTATGCATATTAAAAACGATAAGCTT
Organism: Thermobia domestica; assembly: GCF_964235325.1. Classification (NCBI taxonomy): domain Eukaryota; kingdom Metazoa; phylum Arthropoda; class Insecta; order Zygentoma; family Lepismatidae; genus Thermobia; species Thermobia domestica. Next base: position 185,941,595 of record NC_137466.1, on the reverse strand, counting down.
TTTGTTCACTGTGAAGTTACCATCAAAATAAGGGAAAAGAGCAAACAGTGAATTGATAATACTGACTTCTTTCCTACTATAAAATTGATTCATACCTGCAATTAATTTGCACTGCGGATGCAAAATAAAATAATAATAATAAAAGTTGCATAAAAATATATCTCTTCTCGACTTCGTACTACACAAACATTCGCAGCTTTTCATTTACGTTGTCTTTCCGTTAGAATAAGAAAAACTAAATGCAGCCTTTGTACATACTTGCAACAGTTTATATATGAGACACTGCATATACCAATATAACCCACAGGCACCAATTTAATTGCCTCCTTTATATAATTACTTTAAAAGAGGATTATTTTTAGTATTGCATTTAATTTTTAATTTTTGTATAACACAAGAGAACCGTGTGGCAGAGAAAAAGTACAAATGAAGCTGTATGGAGAAGGCAGTGCTAGTATAGGGAGGGCAACTGAAGCCATGTCTAGGAAAGCTGAAAAATGTATAGATTAATGACCTGCGCAGCAGCTGGCATTAGGGCTGGGCCCGTAGTCAACTTTCCACCGGCTAATGATGTACTACACGATACAGGCACCATTGCCCCTGTACCTCCTCCGGGTTTAGCTTGGAACTGAAAGCTGGCTAGACCTCCCAAACTCTGGGGAAGAAATTAAGCATTAAACTAGAGAGGTTTCTCTTTCTTCTAGTAGTAATAAGTTTATTTTTAATATCACATTGAATGGCTGTCAACTGAAACCATACTTACAGATATACAATTCGATACAGGTATATTAAAACAAAGAGTATAAGTGTGAAAACACATTTGCATGAAAACTTGTAAAACGGAATATAACGCCGATAATTGCTTAAGATATATAATTGATATACTCTAAGCTGAAGACCAACTATTTGAAAGTCTTTTAACATTAAATATATATACACACATCTATCCTGTATTGTCAGAAAATAAAAACCATGGTCTTCAATTACCTACTACTCTAGCAGCTGCCTCATAGTAAAGCACAGATTAAAACATGAGAAATATCAATGTATTCATATACACCAATTACATTTCTTTGAAAAAAAAAAAAAAAAAAAAAATCTTCAAGAGGCACTGTAATTGACGGAAGAAATTAATTTTTATTGTGCAGGGAATATAACTGTATGACTTATGACAATAATTAGCATTAAAACTTGATAAAATGGGATCTTCATTTGACTTCAGTATTATAATTGCTTTTCAAATTTATGTGTTCGGTTATAAGGCAAAAAAGATATTGAAAAAATAATAGAAAGGAAAATTCTTTTGCGATGAAAATATTCATAGAAAGTCTGGATAGCCAAGAAAACAGAAAAGACTATGTAAATGCTAGTACTCTTACCATAACTGAGGTACATTTACGTTATTCAGATAAATTAAAAAATTCAGTACATTGAAGAGTAAGGAGTAAATAATATTAACTCATTCATTCAATTTCTAGGAAATTTGAAATGTTTGAATCTTATAAATATGTAGTTAAAAATTCTAATAACTATCATCATGTTAAGTCTTAAAAAATAAAAAAAATAAGAAAAGTTATTCCATAGAAGTTTAAGAAACGTAACAAATCTATATTTTTTAAAATAATGTAAAAGATGTGTATCTTATAGTTAGGAACAATGATGAAAGTTACACAGCATTTTAAAAATACAATTTAAAACATATCCACGTGACTAATCTGAACCCTCGTTGAACAAAAACTGATACCTAGAAAGATGTATATTCATTACTACTAAACATAAAAAAAAGCACTAAAGCTAATTATTACTACGTATCGTATCTAAAACAGATATAAAAGAAACTGTTTTGAATACAGGGTGATTTGAAAGGATATTTACATTTTCCACAAGATCACAGTCCTATAATGAAGTGTAATGCACAAGTGTATTATACTTCCATTAAAAAAGAAAAAAAAAATCATTCTTACTTGACATGACCAAGTTATTTTCGGATACACAGTGTCTAGCGGTATTCTTTTTACATGCATAATCCGCTCTTATTATTTATTCTACCCAAGAGATTAGTAGATGCGTCGGCGATTTGATAGGTCTTTTCGGAAACAGTTTTTGGCAACAAATTTTCACAGAGTTTGATTTGAGGACTTCATTACACAAAACGCTTTTTCTACCTATATCGCAATCTCGGACAGATGAAGTGAAAAAGACGTAAGTTCAAGAATAGCGCAGGATAAACAAGCAAACAATAGGAAAAGAGGACTGCTAACATCAAGAAATGTGTCGTTGGAAGTTCGAAAATTACTTATTAAGACCCTGGTGTGGAGCGTGGCGCTTTACGGATCAGAGACGTAGACATTGAGAAAAGCTGAAATATCCAAGTTGGAAGCATTTGAAATGTGGTGTTGGCGCAGAATGCTGCGTATATCATGGATCGAAAGGAAAAGGATTGAAGACGTATTAAAGGAAGCTAATGAAGGACGACAGATCATGAAGGTAATAGAAAAAAGAAGAAACAGCATTCTTAGCAATCTTATTCGCCACTCCGATTGGATCACCGTGTTGATACAGAGAAAGGCAGAAGGAAAACCAGGAAGAGGAAGACCAAGAATAGAATATCTAGATGCAGTTACGAAGAAGAGACCTTATCAAAGTATAAAACAGCTCTCCCAAAGGAGAAAAAAGTTTTTAAATTTCTAAGTTGCCCACCAACCTATGGTTGAGGAGAGGAAAAGGATCGCCATCTTGTCTTAATTGCGCGGAGGCTGGCAGTATGAAATAAAATTTTTCGAAAGGTTCTTCTTCCATTCAGGTTCAGTATATTACTTTATAGTGTAATTCAGTACAAAAACACGTTTCGAAATTGTAAAAATCGTTTTCAATCACCTTGTATGCTTTTTTAAAATACAAAATAAGTACTAAATAAAACTGAAACTTCTCGCAAATTCTACAACAACGTTCTTGTAAATTGGATAGCACTGTCACAGCACTGCTTCTTCACTACAACACAAGATTATTGTTGTTGTACGAATGAATACGATCGAATGATTTTCAACTTGAGTCAGCACTGTTCTATTTCTATTATTAACGGATAAAAGTAAAAGATAAATAACTCAAAATTTCCACAGAGTATAATATAAATATCACAGACAGAAAATGAGTGTCTGTTATGCCTACAGGAGGAGAAAAGGGACAAAAAAAAGTAATGTTATGACAATGAATACGAATTAAATTATGTACAAAGAAAATAATCACACAACTTCGGATCCTTAATATTGCAGGGTTTTTTTTTTTAATGGCAGTAACATAATTTGCCAATGGATCCAATTTCAACAAAAAAGAAATGAGCATGAATAAATGAATGAATGAATTCATTAAAAACAACATCAAAATGAGAAGTTATAAAGTCTCCAAGGTTATACGCACACAAGAAAACAACACTGCTCATCTATATTACAAATGAATTATTTCTTTAAAACGAGTTCCAGAAACCAACCACCCACGAGAACTTTGATGAACTAGTCTAAGTTAGCATATTCACATCTAAGCAGTGGCGACGGCTCTCGAGGGGCGTCACATCCAAAAACAAGTTTAAATTTTATCGCTACAATCAAGGGTAGGAGGAACGCTAAGGGACGCCGTTCCCTCACTTCCATAAAATATCTATGGACTCCCTCTACTTCCTAAAAATTACAATGAGCAACGACAAGCATGAGGGACGGCGTGATGTCATCGTCCCTCTACCTTTTCAGATCCACTTTTATCCCTGGCTACAACCTAAGGGAAGAAAGTTTATCGAATTTTATACAGCTTTTTGAAGCTGTATGAAACTTTCTTCCACTAACTTGTAGCGATTAAAAAAAAAGTTATGTCCCTCAAGAGCCATTAGTGTTCACTTCTAAACAAGTTTGTAGTAAACTACCACATGCAAAGTCTTTGAAATAGACACTTGTTATACACACTAGTACACCTAAAACTACTACTTAAAAAAAAAAAAAAAATGTAACTCGATACAAATTTTAAATATGAAGTCTAAAGTGGATACAGAAAATATATAGCGACGAACCTTTGGCATTGCCCCTATCGATTCTGGGGCCAGCTATAATATGCCCGTTCTTCACACAGAAAGAATTATATTAATGCAAAAGATCTGAAAGGTGTGCAATCCGGACGACAAAAACAGCAGGGATGCCTGCCTAACTCACAGGCACAGTCGAAAATCGAAAAAAAAAAAAAAAAAACGGCTTCGTACAAAATTACGTCTGGTGAAGATATATCTGTGTACAAGACTTAAACACATACGTGGTCAATAAAGAATACATTGACTCAAACGAAACGAAATGAAATTTTTGAGTTGAATGTCCCACGATTATGCCCTCTAGGTTAAGGGAGACAATGATTAAAGCAAGTGAAAGGTGATGGAAGAATTGGTGGAATGAGAAAGTGAGAGGAAACAGGAGTATCCCGAGAAAACCCACAAGCACGATATTGTCAAACACAAACTTCCAGGGATCGAACCAGCGACTCCACGCACCAGAGGTAAGCACTCTACAACTGAGCCACCGTGCCCTGCACACATAATGAATTTCAATTATTATGGCTTATCATTAGAGCATAGAAAACAAGGGGGAAAAAAAGGAAGAAGCAATGGAGAACAGTTTTTCAATAAGCATCAAAGATTTTGTCGGTCATTGTGAGGCAAAACGAGAAAACGGGTAACGAAAGCTTCTTCCAAATAGTACTCCCTTACCGTTCTAGTCCCAATTTAACACCCAGCTAAGCCAAGTTATACAAATAGGTATCACCAGTAGTGGGAAAGAAAATCGGCCAGTACCCGTAGTTAAAGAAATCATTTTAGGATTTGGGTGGTAGAACGGAGGAAAAACTTCCAGATTGGAAAGTAAAAACATTAAGCACTAGGCTCGCTTCTTTTTCATAAAATATCTTGATTATAGATAATTATATTTTTTTCAGTTTTCTTTCCTTGTGTTCTTACCTGATGACTACCTGTAGACGAGAGAGTTCCTATTTTTTATATTTTTTTTTTTATTATAAATTTTTCAAGAAAAGTAAAAATCTCATTAACCATCCTTTCTCACTTATTATCAAACTCTAAGGGGCCTAAAGAATCTATCTCGTGGCTATTTAGATTCCAGTAATTTAGTCAAACTTAATCAATTCCACCTGGATTAAAATCCTTGTTGACACTGTTACTCTAGCTGAATATATATATGCCTCAGAACCAGGAACTGATGCGATGGACTTTAGTTTAGAGTCCCTTTCGGTGGCGAGGCTGTATGAAACGTGGATCTACAGCTTAATGTAGGGTCTGAACCATGTGGTTCCCACTCGAAATTGGACCCCGAACTCTCCCAGCCATATCGTCAAGAAGTAGCTCGAATAAGCAACTGAGTTTGTTCTTGTATTTATAAAACACCTGAATCGTGTGCAAGCATGTTTGGAGGCTCATGGGGGACATTTCCAACATTTGCTGTGAAAATGTGTGTGTATATGCTACGCCCTGTACATAGTGCTTTTACGCCATAAAATATAATAAATTTTGAGTAAAATAATTTTCTCGTTGCTTTGAATATGTGACAATTCAGGTTCATAGAGACTTTTTGAACGCTCTGTATTTTGAATGCTGATTAATGTCAACTCTTCTGTTATAACAAGCTTACCCCAATTAAACACTTTAATCGAAACAAATAAATAAATAAATATTTTTTATTTTCGAGCGAGAGAACTGACTTCTTTATACTAATTTCAGAACTGTATATTTGAGCTCTAATCATATTGTGAAACTCCCAAGAAATACTCAGCCATACTTTATTCAACGTTCCATGTTCCATTTCCGGTGGGAAGACATGTGGTTCAATAGAATCCCATATTACGCAATGGGTCTACGTCTCATATAAGGTGCTACAGTTTTCAAATAAATTTAGGCATTCATCAGAAGCGTAAATTTAATTGCCATGCATTCTATCTATATAAACACAAAACAAACAAAAAAAATCAAATCTTTACTTGTTACAAAAACGCATCACAGCTTGTTATACGCAAATAGTTTCCGTATATTAAATACAGACTTTGCATGGAATACGCTTATTACAAACTTCCCATAACTAGTGTACGTATTGTAATGTTCCGTTAACTACGGACAAAGAATGGAAACAAATTAATCTAAACAAACGTGGCGGACAAACGTTCCAGACAGCTGGATGAAAACTCGATCGCTCTCATGCTCTGAGATGAGGGTAAGGTGAAAAGAAAAGTGTTTAATTGTAAGAAGCAAGCAATTCGAAATCAAGAGGTGAGGAAAGGTGAACAGTGATTTTTGTGATTTGTCCAAACAACCTACCTGAATGGAAGGGCTCAGCCCAGCTGTCTGGAAAAGTCAAGAAAAACACTTTAATACAAGTATCTCTCAAAAATAATTTTTAAAAAGGTTGTTAAAAGGTATATTTAGGCGTAAGCTTTATAACGATAACATTTATTAAATATGTATATGTTGATATGGACAACAGTCCGTATGGTGATGATATCATTTTTCTTTATGGCCAGACCTGAACATTTAACGTGTTAAGTTTGGTGAACAGACATGTATAAACATGTTTTTCTAGACAGTTCTGATATAATACGTAAAGAAGCCATTAACAGTGGATGTATTTTTAATTATAAAGAAGTAATTTTGTGAAAAATGAAAAAGGGCAAATGCAGAAAATCTTCGGAAAGTACATCAGTTTTAATGTAGCTATTTTATCTCGAGTGTTATTACTGAACATTTAGTGAGTAAACTACGTTTTAATTAGTACCAGAAATTCTGAAATAACGAACTTTGGGCTATTATATATAGATGTTACAGCTTATACATATATTTATTTCCACTATACTAGTGGCAAATCTAGGACACTTCCATATTTTAAGTGTACAACAAATATCTAATACATTAGGCCTTTTTCAGTATACTTAATGCAACAGTCTCAAGAAATTAATTAGATACTACATGTAACTTTAATAATGAGAGATTAATTACAAAGTGAGGAAATATATCATCCATTTTAACTGTAGAATAAAATTGTGTTCTCTTATGATATATAAGGGTTGTATTTCCTGACAATCTCGGTATTTTCTTGCAGTAATTTTTATAAAGCTACCTCTCTCACTTTAGAATTTTTTAGTTAGTTTTTAATTCCTATGTTCACACCTACATGCTCTTACAGTAAATCCTTCTCAGAAAAGTATTTCTGCTTCTCTCGTAGTTCAGTTAAAATATTTATTTAGGTATTCAACCAAAGATCTCACAGTAAAATAATAAAGTAGGAAACGCCTCATACAAGTGGTGACAAAATCAAGAAGAACCGAGGAAGAACATGGACAGAATTGGCTAAGATGGATGGCTCTAGAGAGGAGCTACAAATACCTTCATTCTGCAGTGGTTGAGTCCATTCAACATATATTGCCAGTTTTCATTCTGAGTACTTCAGATAATCCTTTAACAGAACTGAGATCATATTATTAATTCATATATATATGATTTTATTTATAGAACAGTGTAATTAGGGTGTACATCATCATATTTTTAATAATAAATAAATGGTCGTTAATGTTACTAGGTACTATTGCTCAGTTGTAGAAATAACGTCGAAGTTCAATCATATCTATTTCATCTATTGGTCTTTTTCTTCTGTGTTGTTGTTTATTATTGTCATCAACGATAGTCTACTTTTCTTGCGAGTTTACATAGCATCTAATATTACACTTTCAGTTTTAATCTCCATAATTCCACTTTGTCTCAAGCTTCTTTACTTAATTCCTCCACCTCTTTCTCCTTCCGCTGTTCACATTACTTGTTGTGTCTTACCTTTTGAACATATCGTGCCATCATATACACATGGTGTAGCCATCTTAACATAACATACAGAACTATACACACATAAACTACACGCTTTTAAACAGTACACAATTAAATTGGGGTAAATTGCTTACTTTATCAATCAAGATAAATTCCTTACTGTACAGACACTTTATTAGCATAGTTAGAAACTAATAATATCTTAGATCAAAGAGACCACAAAAGTTTGTGAATACCTACCTGGATTGACGGGTTCATGCCAGCAGGATGTAATGCGATATTCCCCGGCATTAGTAACTGTCCTTGAGTATTGTACAGTTGCTGCAAATAGGTGGGATTCTGAAGAGGTTGCTGTATAACTTGAACCTGAAAAGAAACCAAATGTAACAATAGTTTTTCGATATAAATACACAATATATAAAGTACAATAACAATATAAGCTGCTTTTATCCAACAAACGAGTTACAGAATTATTATTACTGATAAAACAAGATATATATTGAAACAATATTTTTTTATTAATACTTAAAGAATTGCTAATGTTAATGTCAGGTAAAATTGTTAACTATGGCTTACAATCCTTGTTCGGAATTGAAACACCTAAACAAATTCTTCTAAATAATCAGTAATAACGTTCATAATACGTCAGCAAGAGTTTCTGAATAATAGATACGGGGTATTCCACAAAAATCCGGCTCGCCTCTCATGAGGTTCAATGAGTGGTTTTGTAAAAATAAATAAATATTAGTGTAACTAATGACACAGAAACAATACACTCGCATGTCATTTTTCGAATGTCACTACGGATATTGTCCTTCGTCTTCTAATTTTCTAGATCTATTTAAATATATTTTACCCTTCAAGCTGCTCCAAAGATTAAAAAAAAAAAAAAAAAAAAAAACACGGATCAGATCTGGTGATCGCGGTGGCCACAGTCCTTCACTCTATGAATTTCTCGTGAATTAATGAGTGATGCACGGAAAGTGTGACAAGTTGCCCCATCCTGTTGAAAAACGGCATAATTGCGTTTCAAGGGGTCAATTATTCATGGAATTCGTGGGAAAAAAATTCGATATACACCTCAGTATTTACTGCTGACTCAAAAAATATGGGATTCAAATTCTACCGGCAGACATAGCACACCAGACTCCAATCTTTTCGTGGTGGAGAGGCTATTGAACCTTGTGAGGATTTTTCATGGACCAATACCTGGTGTTCTGCGAGACCCTGCGAGACCTTTTATACACACGAATCGACCCTTTCGTGATTTGGTTACACTTTCCAGAAAAGAAAGGCAGAGATTACCCCTTTTGATAATTGAGATATAATTATAGCAAAGTTCAAACGGTTAAAATATTTTGGACAATATAGTAGGTTTAGATGATATGTATACACACAAAGTTATTTATTTTAAGGAAGATTCAGGAGAGGTTTCGAATAATAACTGATTTTAATGATATCTTACCCATGCTTCAGAAAGAGCTTTTGATTACAGTTTACCATCGTATAAATATTGGTAACTGGTAAAAACGTGCCTATTGACATCATTACTGTATTAATAATATCTTAATATGATATCACAGACACCAACAGACAAAAACATTAAATCTGACAATTACGTTTAGAACTTCGTGAAAGAAATCAGGGCTTGAACGATTTTTCATGAATTTTATCGATTTTTCTTCCTTTTGAATACAGTATTCAAATATGAACGCAAGTAAATACAAGAGTAACTACCTACATACTTAGCTTCTACGATCCCTTCAACGCACTAACAGCATTGGTTTTAACGACGAACTGAAATTTTGATACTCTCTGAATTATTTGAACATAACTGAAGTTGTTATTAATGATAGTTGAACAAACAATAATGAGACCCACTGTTGTGCTGGCTGGGCTAAAGGAGACGGTGATGATGAGAAATGAATGAAATGGTGGAATGAAGGAAGTAGGAAGAAAGGGGAGAATCTAAGAAAACCCACGCACACGGTGTTTGTCTACCACAAAGCTTAATTGGTGCGAGCTGGAATCGAACCCAGGACGCCCATGCACCAGGGGTGATCGCTCTACCACTTGAGCCACAACAGTCCACATAACAGGTTTTGAGGGTAGATATTAGATTATTCTTATTTTCATTCAAATTTTAAAAATTAAAAATATAAAAACATACAAAAAAATAAATAAAATAAAAACAGAAAACAACAATGCTAAACTAATATGAACACCATACACGCAATTGAACTTCACAAGTAAAGCAGTGATCAAAGACTCATCCTCTTCAAAGAGAACAAACGAATGCAACTTTCCACTGCGACTGACTGGAATTAACTAAAAGGATTGTGTTAATCTGTGAATGATGTCATCCAACCTACCTGCTGCATTGGCGAGTGGGGAACTCCCGGATGCGTCAGTGTTTGCGGGGTCGGTGGAGCAAGTGGGTGTTGCAGTGGCTGATGGAGCGTTGACATTGTGGTAATCGTAGTGGTTCCTGATTGTGGCGGTGCTGGAGCGATTACGGGCGGCGTACTTTGTTGCATCGATACTGCAGGCTGCAAAAGAGAGAGAGAGAGAAAAACAGAAGTGAAACCACTGATTAGAGGTAAGTTTAACGAAGGTTTTTATTGAAGAGTATGACTCTGTACGTGATAGACTAAAAATGTTGCTATAAGCAGGCCTCCCAGCAGGACATTGAAAAAATATAGGACAGTTTGGTTTATAAACTAGGACAGTTTGGTTTATACAATAAAGTATTATGCTCTGAAGCACAGAAAAAAATATAAATGTATAGTAAGAAAAGGCCACCTTTCACCCCAATGGGCAATTATTTGTTATTGAAAATAGTAAAAACACTAAAAAATGTGGCTCCAATATTGTTAGAATTCAGAGCATATTCATACTACCTCAAAAGAAAAAGAAATAGTTTAACTCTTATTTATAGGATTACCATGGCATTTAAAACTTCTCACAAGTCGTTATTTATATATAATTTTGAATACGTAAATTCAATAAATGCACGCAAAAATATTAACTATTTCTCTATCTTCCTGCTATCCTTCTAGTGCTTTCATTTACAGATGAACTTTATTTTGACATTTTTTCATTACTTCATATATTTCTTAAAAAAAAAAGAAAAAAGAAAGAAAGAAAACTAATTTCCCTGATAACTTATCTGTAATAAAATATTCTGTAATAGTAAACTCTGTAATAAAATATTTGAATCTAATTAATCATCATTTGATCAACGTATTTCCCTTTAAAATAAATCATGTAACAGTATTTCGTTCATCATAGCTCTGCAAATTATATATATACTTCTAACAACTGTTATACAGCATAAATTTCAGGACATTTCCAGTTGATAAAATAATTTTCAGGGCATTTCCAAGATTTTCGCCATTTTTCTGCTTCTCATGGTTTTTCCAGGGAGTTTCCACGAAATACTTTTATCTCCAGGTTTTCCAGAACCCTGCATATTATGTGCAGCAATATTGGAAGACGTTGGGATATGTTGGTGAATATCAACACACCTCAATGTCTAGCCAATACCGCTGCACACATAGCTGAAAGAAAATGCTAACACAGCTTGCGTTATAAGAAACTGGAGCATGGCAAGGTTGTTCAGTTAAGCTTCATTGGGGAAGAATAAGCACAAAGGAAACGAAAAAAAAAAAAAATGGACATGGCACGATAGGAAAAAGCAAATTAAAAATAAAAAATATTGACTAGTCCTTCCAAAAAAAAAAAAAAAAAAAAAAGCAAAGCTAAGACTCATTTAGCATATTGCTAATATGTAGCAATTTAAATCATCACTGGAACTGCCTTGGCTTGTACTTTTAATAATTCAATCACTGAAAAATATAGGAAATAAAGGACAAGATTAAAGTATAGGACAAATACACACACATTCCCAAAATATAGGAAAAAATAGGAAAATAGGACAACTGGGAGCCCTGTATAAGTTACCCATGTTACAGCACCTTTAAGATGTTTAAATATCTTTCTCTTATTTTTTTTAAAAAAAAGTTTCCCTCTAAACAAAAAATGAAAAAAAGAATTAAAAGATTTAGAATATTTCTTCCAACATTTTTCTCAATTCATGGCATCATTAGTGTTCCACGATTTTTCGACGGCACTCAAGGTCAAAACACAGTCGTACCTAAAACATTATATACGAGGGGCATTCAAAAAGTTTCCGGCATTTCCTTGTAACTATGTATTACCACAATAGATACACATTCACTTAATCGTCTTCAAAACAGGCTTCATGAAAACAAACAAACACACACACACACTCTCTTGTTCCACCGTGCCTGCCATTGCTGGAAACAACCCTGGAAGTCCTGTTTTGGAATGTTCCGAAGTTCAACCGCCGCGTTGGTTAGAATGTCTTTTACAGTGGCAAAATGGTTGCCTTTTTGATCTTAGGGAAGAGCCAGAAATCCGCTGGTGCTAAATCCGGTGAGTAGGGAGGCTGGTAGAGGAGGGGAATGTTCGTTTCTGCGATTCGTTTTGCCACCGTAGAAGACATCCAAACCAGCGCGACGGATGAACTTTGAAACATACAAAAACAGCGGTTTCCAGCAATGCTGGAACAAGCGTGTGTGTTCTCAAGGAGCCTATTTTGAAGGCAATTAAATGAATGTGTACCTATATTGTGGTAATAAATACAACGAAATTCCCGGAATTTTTTGACTGCCCTTCATATATATATATCTCGAGAGAGAGAGGGTGTTTCTGTGATCTTGGCCAAAACTTGAAGGGATTATGGACAATGACAAAAGAAGAACCACTGTCCGGAAGTGCGCCAGTCCCGAGATAAAAGCCCGCTGAAAATCTGCAGAACGGATACGAAATTGGCCATAACTGGAGAGCGACTTGTCAGATCAACATCTGGTCAAAGGAACTTTTACAATGTTGGACCTATAAATTCCATTAGTGTAAAAATGGACGGAGAGCAAAGACCGTGCAAGGGTATCCCACAACAAGATAGGATATCGTACATGTCTTATAAAGCATACATTGTAATCACGTTGTACTAGAAACATGTACAATATCGTGAGCGAAACATGATTTTTAAAATTGTGGGTCTGGAAAAGTTGACGGCACAGTGACTGTTTTCAGTAAGTAAGAACGGGTGTTAGAATGAATAAGCGAACTTCGTTTCAGAAGTTATCAGAACGATAGATTTGATGCTACACTACAACTAAATAAGGATTTCCTCCTCACATTCAGTGCCATAATTTGAAACTTTTCCTTCGAAAAGAAGCACTAATATTTGGATCCTTAGGAAAATATAAGTTGGTCCTAACAAAAAACACTAAACATGAAATTTTGCCCCTAAAATTTGAAACATTAATGATTTTTTTTTACCACTTATAGGGGCCCCAGTTGGTCTTTAACTGAAGTAGAGCTCAGATTACAAGTAAACGCAAAAATGTTTTGTTCTGATAATGGGACTACAGCAGTGCTTTAAATGATTTTCAGTTCATTTGGAAATGATATGGTGGGTCCATCTCATAGTTCACTAGCTGAGGGGACAATATTTGACACAAAGCCTTAAGAAACAAATATTGTTTCTGGAGGCCTAATAACTGAATTGAGTCCAAATATCATCTTCGTTTAATTTAAGAATGTTCTTCTTTCTTTTTTCTTTGGATGTGGTGAGCCTATTCCACGCTTCATTTTCACATGTTCGTATCGTGTCATATGGAGAAAAGAAAGTTCGATCTTGAAGTGGGCTCCCTCGGAGGATAGTTACCTCTTACCCTCACTCCCTCCCTATATGGTTGGACTTCCCATTTCATTCTGTATTTGCTACTACAGCACTACTATTTGTGATAACTACTTTTTAAATATTTTACCTCTCTTGACATCACTCTGCAAATGTGAAAGAACATGCCTCTCTGCTTTCTATCTGATATTACTATCTTAAATCTGTGAACAATATTTATTTGACATTTCAGCGATACATTTTCGAGTGACACAGCTGACAAGGAACGAGGATGGATAAGAGAACGCTCCCTGTCTCTTCTACACAATTTACGTACCCTAACAGGTTCTATTCATGTTGACAAGGGGAGAACAGAATTGGTCAAACGAGAGGACGAGTAGTGGTGGTCAAAATGGAGAAGACGTATTAATGAATCTGGAACTTGATGGATATACTATATACAAGGGACAAGATCGAAGAGTGGGAACCCTAACAGGTGTTGCCAAGCAACACTTGGAACACAAAAGGAAATGCTATCAAGCATGCTTCAGAAAGAGTGTTGCCAAGATTTCTTTCTACATATATATATATATATATATATATATATATATATATATATATATATATATATATATATATATATATATATATATATTTTTTTTTTTTTTTTTTTGTAAAATAAAACATATATAAATGTAATTGAATTATTGGGTTTAACGTTCTAATTTTATGTTTCAGGTAATGTTTCTTCTAGGTGTACTTCCGTGGGGCAAGCCTTCTTCGTGAAAAGATTTAATGTGTATATCGAGGGGACAAGTAAGCTCTTTGTGAAAATGATCTAATAAAGCAATGGAAGTGTCTACTACCAATTTTCTTCTCGACAGGATGCGCGGTAGCCCGTCGTGAATTCGTTATCTGACACCTTTAAACCAGTACGTTATTGTTCGACTTGCAGCAATTGCACGTTCCAATTCATCTTGCGCAATGAACAGAATACTCCAAAAATAATGACATACGCCCATTAAGCGCGACGATCGAGGTCCATCTCTTGCTGGTGCGGGAGTTGACCATAACTTGGCAGTCCAACCTTGACCTGGGAACCCCTGAAAGTCAGGGAGGGCTAATGTTAAATCCAAGACTTCTCTACCGCAAATTTACGTGCTGAGATGTGAAATACACTCTCAGACCAAATGACGTGTCGGATGTCAATTTGGGAGATGGGACAAGCCTCTCCTCTCCTGACAGATATAGTATTTAGGACTTCTAGCAGTTTTATCCTTTTCCAGGTAGCCGATGAAAAGTGAAAACGATGTCATGAGAATCCCCAAAAGTAGTTGCCACTGCTTTGCCAGCCGATTGAACACTTCTTGCCTTTTTGGAGCATATGCTGCTTTGATGGTTCTTGTGCCCGAGTTTCATCAATAGTGACATACTGTACATAACATTATATTTTTTTTAAAAATCCACACGAAACCAGTTTTAGTCAACTGTGAGCAATCACGTTACCTCTCTTGCCATAGATTCGTTCGACTGAAGTGTTCACCATCTTAGCTATCTCGCTTGCCTTTACTCGACGATCTAACAATATAATAAATTTAATCCACGATTTCTTGAAATGTACCCTTATTTGCACGCTGGTCGTTATTTAGGGGGGCAGGGAGGGGCATTTCCCCCACAATTTGAGATTTATATAATTTAATCAATAGAATAGTAGTAAGTCAGTGAAAAACGCGAAATTTTACTTATATCAAGGGGTCTTGCCCCCACTTCCCCCAAAGCCAAATCTGAAACGACGCTACTGTTTGCACGTTCCGAACGCTCAGCATTGTTCATGGTTATACAACTACAATGAACCACTTTACATCCTTAAATGAGATTAAGCAGGGTCTACATAACACTTTTCAAGGTTTTGTGCCAGTTTCTTTGTACTTCTTCCTCGTAAGAAGTACTGCTTAAAATGCGCACGAAACAATTTGTTCTATTTCAAATACTAAACACACACTTACTCTGGTAGAACGTTAAAATATACTGAATTCTTAGGGTTTATTTATTGAAGAACTTATGATCAGAGTACCAGTTCATGGAAAGTCACGGACTTATTAAATGCTTCTCATATAAGTATCAACAAAGTAGAGCAGGAGTTTTTCAACTTTTTCCACTGGCGTACTTTCAAAGCATATTAATTATTAATACCACCATAAGTCATACGCACAAGCAACAGCGGGTCGGGTACCACTCTCTCCCACCGGAAATTGAACCCAAGACCACGTGCACCAAACACACATGTGCTAGTCATAAGACCAGCGGAGAAAAGTACCAAATTCCAACTAGGGCTGCCCACTAAACGAGATGAGACAGAATTACCGTGACGAGAATGAGATGAGACGAGATGGAATTTTTCCAATAGAAAGATATGCATTTTTCGAGACGAGACAGCCTCAATTTTTGTATCATACGAAACCCTATTTCCAACTTACAATATTATTGCGCTATTTAGGTTATAATAAAATAGCGTATGGTTGAATATACAAGTGCATAGTTCCATATGTATAGTCGTCTTAAAAAAAAAAAAAATCTTGGCCACCCATCTTGCTTTAGAAGGCCATATTCCAACAACTGTACCAGAAAATTCTAGTACTGTGGCTCTGAATAAATTTCTCTCTCGACCGAAAAAACTACAAAATTTCTTTGAATTAATTTCAACTGCTAGTAAGAGCTCAGATCCGTTCAAAAAGAAATGGGTGGCCAGGTTTCTTTGAACAAAACTGTACCTCTGTGGCCAAGATTTTCTGTTTATATTTTTCATTAAAAAAATAGCTTCTGATTATGATAACGCTGTAGGTAATACAAGATAGAGTGTGTCTGTGATAGCGTGGAAAGCAAAAGAACTTATTTCACATATTGTTCACGCTCTGTAGATGGGTAAGGAAGAGGGAAATGAGTCAAGAGACGGCACAATGAGGGAATTTAGTAAGATCACTTGTCCATGTTAAAAAAAAGAAAAAGAAAAGAAAAAAGAAAAAAAAGATGACAAAGCTTTAGCAAACAAAAAAATCTTCCCCCAGTTCTCTTCGGTTGCGGCACAATGGCACGAGAAATATATACAGAAAAATGGTAGGAATTTTAATTTGGCTTCGAAAACTGTTGCGATATTTTTTAATATAGGAGTCGCAGATGAAACTGCGGTCTTTGTTTCAGGCATGAGATGATACAGTCTGCCATAAAATTGTAATATTTTATGGAATTATCCCTTCTTTCAACAAGATACGCATACAATGAAAATCCAATAATCTCGTTTCATGGACGGCAACCCATTATCGGCACATCTTCATTAATATTTATATAATGATATTAAAATTAACTTCTTACATTATACATTTTCTACTTTTTCTTTCAGGCAGCAGCATATTAAAGGTTTTAAATTGACGCACTTCATGTTATTTTATGCTATAAAATATACCAATTTATTCAGTTGTTAGTTGACTATAGTAGTAGTACCTGATAAACAGTAAGTCGTTTGACACTAGCAGTTACTTAGTTCTCAGTTGACTGAGGTGAGCGCGAGGACTCGTGACGCCTGGGCTCTACATAAATCAAAGAACTGATTTCCCTCACGTGTGATGCATCGGAAGAATTCGGGATGATTCGTTTAGCTGCCTTCCGAACGCACACTTGAGAAAAAGTAAAACAGCAGGAAAGCACTACAATGTTGCAAAACTTAAAAGGCATGGCAAAAAAAAAAAAAAAAAAAAAAAAAAAAACTATAACAATTATTCGAATTAAATGGTAATAATAATAATAATAATAATAATAATAATAATAATAATATAATAATAATTATAATACAGTAACAACAAAACAAACTTAGTGGCAATCCGATAACACTGTAAGGGCTGCATGGATCAGTGGTAGAGTGTTCACGTCTGGTCCGTGAAATACCGCGTTCGATCTCGGTTCGCGTCGAGTGGGTTTTGTAGTGGACAAACATTGTGTTCGTGGATTTTCTCGAGTTTCTCCCATTTCCTTCATTTCACCGTTTCATTGATTATCATTATCTCCCCTATCATCGGTGAACAGCCGTGAGGGCGTACAACTAGAAATTCCATTTTAATGAAATAATAAATTAGTATAGCAGAATGTAGGAATCATCTATAGGAGAACGCTGAAACTATACAGTGTTTCCGGGAATAAACCGACAAACTTCGCATACATGTTCAGGACCTCAATACAAGAAAAAAGTTTATCTTCGACTTTGGCCGGAAACGTCTAATTACGGAAACGGGGCCAATTTAAGTTAATTAGTTGAATTGGTCGTAAGGTGACTACGCTGAATAAACCAACCGACAAACTTTGTTAGTGTTCAGGATCTTAATACAAGAAAAAGCGAATCTGCTACTTCGGTCTTCGGTGGTTTTATTGCGTGTAACCGTCTACGATTAATTCAACTAATTAAATAGGTTTCATCACTGAAATTAGGCGTTTCTGACCAAAGTCGGAACCTTTTTTTTAAATTTTGGTATTGTCTTGAACTTGTATGGGAACTTAGTCGGTTTATTCCCGGAATACTCTGTAAATAAAAAAATATAATAACAGCTCAGATGTCCGTCATTCATAATTTGGCTACTTTTAAACTTGCTCAAATATTTGCGCACGGCCTTGATTATAACGCGTTTTTTTTTTTCACTTGCTGCTTTAAATATTCCAAACCACTTTCTTTTGGGCCCCTCTTGCTACCACTTCAACTCATTTTGGATCATGTATGGCTTGGATCGCCTTATGAACATTCCCTTATTATTATTATTATTTATTATTATTATTATTATTATTATTATTATTATATTATTATTATTATTATTATTAATAATAATAATAATAATAATAAGGCAATTGCGCTCAGACCATGTGCCTAATTAACATTAATATGAGGTACTGCTTTCTCATCTCAAAATAAAAGGAAAAAAAATATGGATTGTCTCATATGTAATATCCATACGTCTACAACATTCCCTCCCTTTTACTCTCATCACTGAAACCGATCAATGCTTCTTGTGGAGTATCGTTACCTAGCAACCAGTTGTTACAGGACATGCAACAGAATTTGAAATAAAAAAAAGAAAAAACTGCTTTGTTAACATACACATGTCCACAACACATGAAGTTAAAATTAAAAAATAAAATAAAATAAAATAAAAACCCCACACGACATATCAAGATTACAAGGTCCTTACTAAATGTCAAGATATAATTTCGAGCTTTTTTTCAAAATATCTAAAAAAAATTACGTCATACATGCAATTTATACATTAGTCAGAGCGTACAGTATTTCGAAGAGGATTACAGCAGAAAACGCTCATTTTTAACAAGACGAAAAATTTGTTATTAGTTGAAGTAGAGGTAAAAGCGAGGGAGAACGGGGGAGTACGACGTTCCCCCACTTCGAAAAAGTACCTATGGCATCCCTCCACTTCCTAAAAAAATTACAATGGGCAAAGATAGGTGTGGGGGACGGCGTGTCGTCGTCCGCCCCCCCCCATACCTTTTCAGATCCACTTTTACCCCTGACTTGAAGTATGTGTGTGTCAGGATATATCTATTATTATTAAGAGAAATCAACAATATATACACAATTTGCTATTTAACGGTGTATGTATTTTCATACACAGTCCTTAAACTCCAGCAGAATAAAAACTTTCAACTGCATTACATTGGTAACTACAATGTACAGCGGGGGACACTTCTAAATGGTACACCTTAGCCGTAAATCTCCATATGGCTGTACCATTTAGAAGTGTCCCCCGCTGTACAAGGGACCGTCAAAAAGTAAAGGAACTATTGAGAAAAGGTATATTTATTCTAATGATAGAAAACTTAAACATATATTATTTTCCTACATGATTTTCCTGCACTTTAACGCACTTTTCCCAACGTTTGAGAAGCTTTTTTTAATTCCGTCGGAAGAAAAGTTTTTTGGTTGACCCTGTAGCCAATTTTGCACCGCATTAATGACTAGCTGATGCAAGGATGTTATAAATAGAGGATCTGCCCATGTGTATCTTCATCCTATTATATGGATGAAGCCAAAAAAACAACCGAGCATCGGTACGTCTGATAGGGAATTTTCGTTTCTGCCATCGTCTGATTGGCTACTTTCGTTTCCGCCATGATTGTTGGCTCAAAAAATTGCGATCCTATTGGGCGGAGTGGGCAGAGTAGGGGTGGCGAAAACTGTGACGTATGGCTTCAAGATTTTGTTGTAAGGGCAGATCCTCTATTTTATAAGATCCTTGGGCTGATGGTTGACGTTTAAATTTCTTAATTTCTAGTGTTGATTTCGTTCACAGTGATTCATCTGTTTTCCACCACCATACCCTCAACGACTCAAATTGTCTTCAGTCGTTGACGTCAATGGCCTGCCCGATCTTTCCTCGTCACATAAAGAAGTTCTTCCCTGTTTGAAACGCTCTATCCATTCGTAGGTCTTGCTTCGCGGTAAACAGTTGTCACCATAATGCGCTTGCATTCGACGAATGATTTCCACAGGTTTAACATCTTCGCAAACTAAAAGCGAATCACTGCTCTCATTTCCTCCTTGGTGTAGATTGACAATGGAGCTACAATGTTTAACGGTCTGTTACACTCCAACGACTAACGCCGGAATAAGAGTAAAACATTGCATAGAAGTGTTGCAGACGACACTAATTTAGAGCTGGATACTAGCAGTGTTACCATACCCTAGTGCGAGAAATTGCAAGTCCCTTTACTTTTGATTCCCCCTCGTACTTTTCTAGCGAATATATCATTTCAGGAGTTTTTTTCGTTAAATTCTAATAACACTGTAAATTACTAATAGCAAGTGAGTTTCGTTTCACACGGTGAAACTACCAAACTATTCAGACACAATATTGAAACGGAAGTGAAATATCTACTTTCCAGTTTCAACAGCGGAATGAGCTGGTGGGTGGATGGGTGGATCTGGAACCTACTTTTGGAACATTGAAGCAATATATATACATAAACATTTTCGCTGTTTCTTATCATTTTTGCTGTATGAAGATTATTACTGAAACCGGAACTGATTTATACCACTTCCGGTTTCATTACATATAGCTACAAAGACGAAAATGGAACCTATTCTTAGAACGCGGAACACATACCAAATCTGCAGAAGCATGTCCATTGAATGGAAACACATAAGATATCTGGGTTGGCAACGGTCAGGTGGCGATTGCAGCACCGGGATCTTAAGAGTAAAATCCATACTACATGAGGAGCAGTAGAACGGCAATGTGCAGTGAACTGATAAGACGGTGATACTGTCAAATAGCAACCTCTCTGCCTTCCAAAGAAGGCAAACAGTTGGAGCTCAATTATGTGCTGCGAGCGTGACTAAAGTGGCAAGTATGATGCGCGAAAAATTATATCGGTGAAGAGCAACAGTGATCGGAAGAAAATCTTCAGTGACAAGTCTTGTCAAGCATTAAAGCGGATTGACACTCAGAACTGGCGTGCCGACTGTGGTGGAAGCAGGCCCATATCCACGGGGGCTAGGGAGGGTCACCCCTCTAAATTTTTACTGGCCCCCTAAAATTTTTTACTTTAGGCTTGCAAATAAACTATATGGTGATGAACTACGGTATGATTGGATCGCCCCCCAAACTTCTACCCCCCCCCTAAATTTTGGGGCTGGCTACGAGCCTGGGTACCGCCTCTCAAAGCCCTCTCAGACTACGGTGAGTTGCGGAAAAGCGACATGCGAGGTAGGATTGCACGGAAGAAACCGTTAATAAGGAACCGTAACGCTTTAGCATGACGCCAACGTTACCACGAACATGCAATATGAACTAGTGATGACTGTAAACGTGTGACACAGTCGCATCGTTCAACTTATTTCAAATTCACGGTCCGTGTTTCTCTGTGGCAGACGCTTAAAAAGGCATCTGATCCGCAGAATCATTGCCCATCCGTGAAACATGGCGGTGGCTTTGTGGTGCTGGATCGCAATATTCTGATTTACAGCGGATTCTGTGCTGACGCTTAGCGGTCGCACTTGGGATGAAGTTGAACACCCACTCTGGCCTACCCAATCTCCGGACCTGCACATTACTGGACATTTGTGGACTGTTTCGGAGACATGGATCCGGCACAGGTTTTCACTTCCTTCCTTTCTCACGGTGGGTCGCAGTGGCTCAGTGGTAGCGCTTTCACCTCTGGTGCATGGGGTCGTTGGTTCGATACCAGTTCGCGCCAAGTGAGCTTCGTAGTGTACAAGCACCGTGTGCGTGGATTTTCTCAAGGTTCTCCCGTTTCCTCCCACTTGATTAATTTCGTCATTGCATTCATTTGTCATCATCACCATCTCCTTTAGCCTAGCCGGCATAATTGTCAGACGTAATAATTAAAGATTTCATTTTTCATTTTTTCCTTTCGTACGGAAGTCAGTGATTCACTGGACATGGAATGGTTTCAGTATTCTTTTGCTACCATTTACGACCTCTAGGATTCCATTTCACGTTGTATCCAAAATGTTCCGAGGGCGAACAGAGGTTCAATTTAGTATTTGAAGTTGATAGTAGTGGTACGTTTATATTAATCTCGTAAGTTGAACTTTTTCAAGCGTGTTCATTCAATTGGCATTATAGTTCTTACTATATTTTACCGTTTTCGGTCTGATACCGTAAACAGATAGGGGGCAAAACTCATTCCTACACTACAAGAGTTCCCACAGCATACTTTGAATATCTAAAAATAAAACGCGGAACAATCTCAGGTGGGAAAGAGGGTGCTGAGCCCTTGTGAGACCACCTTCATCTGCTCTGAAATTTTTAATTGTTTGTTTAAATGAATATAATATTATTAAGAAATTATTAGTTAACTTCCTTTAGAAGAAAGTCGTATTTGTTTGTGGAGCGGAACAGAAAATAAAATTTAAAAATTTTAGTATTTGCAGCGCATGAGAAGGTAAGTTCCCCCCCCCCCCTCTTTTTTTTGTAAATCAATTTAATCATACAGGATAAAAAATAAGAATGCTTGGCAACCGTTGGGTCAGGTATGGGTCACTCTTCACAGTAATGAAATCTAATAAATCTGCAATGAAAATACTGGGGGGGGGGAGGAATAGCACCTCCGCAAGACATATAATGTAGGGTCTAGTAAAATATAAAACTATTATTTTGGGTTTACAAAAAAAAAAAAAAGAGAGAGAGAGAGAAAGAAAATAAAAAACTGCTACCTCAAAAAAATTCTCAGCCTTTTTGTTTGCTCCTCAAGAAATTAATACTGGCGTCGCCACTGAACAGGAAGCTACGAGGCGGGCCCTACTGCTTAAAGTGGGGTCCAAATAATTACTCAGGCTTCTAATATAAAGCTTTTATCTCCCCCGGACATCCAACCCTGGATCACGTCTTCATGTAGAATTAAAGTACGCGTTTTAACCACACTTGGCTCCGAATACATCCTGCTAATTAGAAGTAAGCGAGCAACGTTCCCATTGGTTTGTGTTTGATGTCCTACTTCAGTACCAAGGGTTTATGGGACATTAGATATAGAGGTTGATTCATTTATACTGAGCCGAAGTCAATCTGCTACTGTACTGCGCATTCACAACCCATTGCCGTGAGATTCCCACGAGGCAAGCAGCAGTACTTCGTTAGTGGCGCAATAGAGCAGTGTGGTGGAGCATCGTCTGATGCCGTCAAAACTGAACAGATTATGGCAAGCCATTTTGGCTCTTAACGACACAAGTTCACAGTGTCGTGCATCGTAGAAATGTGTCAAATGCGTAATTTTCGTACGAGTCGTGCCACTGTGAATCGTATTACACGGAAATACGCGGCACAGTCCTGGGTCCACCATACTGATGCGAGGAGCTATAAATTGGCTCCCATGAAGAGGACCCCACAGCTATTGAGTATGGTTCAGCGTATGACACCCTCCGAAAATTCCCAAACACAGCGTACGATGGCCAGCAAGTGCTGCACATCATAGGTGACAACCATGTCATTCACACGGATTTACGTCTCACGGTCGTTCGCAAGAGTAGTGTGCATGCCCTAAAACTCTTATGTTGCTGGACGAAAAAAGAATTGCAGAACGCTGTATGAACATCAACTCATGAAAGATCGGTGGAAGCTTATTGTTATCCTTAATGACGCGTGAATTTACCTCATAGAATGTAGTAAAGTTTTTGCCATTACATACAGACTTGTGGACGCCAAGGTCTGAGACACGTTCTTCCACCAATGCGCAGAGAGTTTCCCAAACGAGTTCATGATGCTGGCTCGTTTCTCGTACAAGGACAAACCACCTCTTCGGAAGATGGAGAGAAACGTCAAAATCAATGCTGCGTACTACCAGACTCATGTTTTGACTAAAATGTACCAGCATGTAATCTCAGCATTGTACTAGGGATGGCCACAAAGTTCCGGTCCGCCGGAACCGGTTTCGGATCCGGTTCCAGACCTGGATCCGAAGAACCGGTTCCGGAACCGGGTCTTCTAGAACCGAATCCGTTCAGACCCGAAAACCAGTTCCACCAGGATCCGGTCCTGGCCATCCCTACATTGTACGAACAAAACGTGAACCAGGTTAAACTGCACAAAAACAAGGTATCCAGTAACACGGCGAAAACATCTGTGGAATTCAATCGCCGTATGGAACAGGAAACTGGAATTTCGGCAATTTTCATTTCTGACATCCATGTCACTAGTCCAGATGCCAGCCGAATGAACTATTGTGCTTTCGGACACCTCAAGCGGTGTCTGTCGCATAGTCGAATCAGCACCGTCTCTGGTCTGTGGAAAGCTTGTAAAGAGAAGTGGAATTCAATAATGCACGGTTTAGCTGCAACACAGTCTCCTGTAATGGAAGCTCCGGTGCTGGGCAACAGCCTGTAGAGGTGGTCTGCAGATTGAACACAGCATTTCCTACGTAAGTGGCACATTCAAATTCGGTTCAACAGAAATAAATCAACCTCAGTATTATATAAACTGGATTACAAACTAGTAGTCGAGTTTGTCTACAAAGCAGGTACTCTCACCACACATGGAACTTGGGACCGCACATATAAGCGTTTGCTCTTGGCCACGGCACCTATCACTGTAGTCACCCTGCTAACACGATCCACCGCGTATATATTTCAGCATTTCTTTGTATGGTCAAGCTGTAGTTTCATACCACTTGTTAATTTGTTAACGATTACAAAATTATTTTTGTTTTCGGCAGAACGTTAAACACACAAGCCGAGGTGAACCAAAGTCAGTTGCTCCTGGCGTGCAAAGTTGTAGAACACAGCCTCTGTTGTCGAGCCGAGCCTGTCCCTGACCAATCCTGGCAACCAAACATAGAGATCTTTAGTTTCTAGCCGATAGGCTACTTGTTCATCAAATTTCATTCAGATCTGGCCAGTAATCAGCGGCGCAAACCTATCTTCAACACTGGAGGGGGATGGGGGCGTTCCCGTATTTTTTTTAAAGCGATGTTCAAAATGTTTATGAAGTTGAAAACAATGCTGAGGAGGATCGGGTGAACAGAGTTGTCTTCAATATTGGAAGGCGGGCAGATTTGAGGCTTATTCTGGGGGCGGGGGGGCATCAATTTCATCTCATTTTCCTTTGTGGCAATCAGACACAAATAATCACATTTCTCCTCCAAAACACATTTCAAATCGGATCATTGGGGGGCAGTCTCCCGTTTCAGGATTGGAGGGGACGTCCCCCTAACCCCCGGGATCTGCGCCAGTGCAAGTAATTACAAATAAATAAAAGTACCACATGGAAGACGAGTTGAGCCTGTGTCTGGCCAGGGCAGGCCATAAAATATATTAATTTTATATCCTAGATCATGGGCTATTTGCCCAACAAATTTTGTTCAGATCTGACCAATATTTATCAAGAAATAAAGTACCACGTACACACTATACACATAGAGAGAACTGGTGTGAGACTAGACGCTCCCTATTCTTACGCCGAAGCTAATACTAAGTATCTTGAGAACAAAAACATGTGTTTTGACTTGCGCAAAATGAGACTTCTCTCGCATTACCCGAACCGAACAATGTACAGTACAGATGTACCGATGTACAGTACAGATAAAAACATTTAACATCCACGCTACGTGCATTTGAAGTGTAAAACCATTCACCTTTGTACCATAAGGAAGTTAAGTTCTGCTAAGTTGATAATTTACATATTCGCAGTAGTCACATATCGAGTGCATTTTATTTAGTTTCTTTGCCACTTTTTCTCTTTTTGTTCAATATTTGAATTTTCTATTTCATAATAATAATTACGTATATATCGTACCAATGGCGCCGATGTCTGTAAAACTGCAGGTTTATGGCCCGTAAACTGCTAGCAAGTCAATATTTCGCGATTTGTCTTCATTGCTGGTCACTTCCAGTGCTTCTTCCAATTCGGTCCCACCCGAGAAGTTTGCTCGGGACTAAGGTAAGTTAAATTGCTATTACACATTACTTTTGTGCTGGGACCATTCAGATGTCGATGTCAGATACCCCCTTCACCGACAAAATTTCCTGGAAGAAAGCCTGCTTAGAAATACAGGATATTATTTCATAATAAAAACAACAATAGTGAGCAAACATTAAATACATTCTACAGTGTCCATAACATATATTGTCAATGCAAAATAAAATTAATTAACATACACATTCAAAAACATGTTGGATTCCAATAAACCGTTGTATGCATTTTTACGTCGGGAAGAAAGTTTATATGCCGTACTAGCGCTGAATTATGGTTATAGTTTCAGAGGCGGTGTTTGAGTGAAGTTATGTCGGAACTTTAAACTTTTATCATTTCTAACTAAGGGAAGACTTACCTAATATACAGGGTGTTTCAAAACAACACCGACAATGTTTGGGAGGTGATTCCTGACATCAAGGTAAGACAAAAAAGTACAGACCAACTTGGGTGCACAAGTGCTTCCTTTCGGAGTTATAGACTGCCGAAAACGTGAAGAAAATAAACTTTAAAGATCAATAGCTCCAAAACTATGGGACCTACCGTAGTCGGGTCAAGACTTCACTTAGGACCTAATATGTGCCTTATCCAAATATCCATATTTCACAATCCTGCGGTACTTCCGCAACAATTTTTATAGAGACAGTTGGTGAGTACTGCAGGATTCTGAAACATGAATATCTGGATAGCGTACATATTAGTTCCTACTTGAAGTCTTGACCCGACTACGGTAGGTCCAATAGTTTTGGAGCTATGGACCTTTAAAGTTCATTTTTTCATGTTTTCGGCAGCCTATAACTCCGAAAGAAAGCATTTGTGCATCAAGGTTGGTCTATACTTTTTATCTTATCTTGGTGTTAGGAATCACCTCCCAAACGTTGTCGGTGTTGTTTTGAAACACTCTGTATAATTGTTGTATACAAGAATTTAATAAAACCTTAGGTAAGTTTACTTCCCTTAGATTATAATAAAAGTTTAATTTTTACGCATGTGAGTTCCCTGAAAACCCGCCACTAGAGTTTAAATTTCGCTACAACTTCCGTTTTGTGTGCTTTTTTTTTTAAAAAAAAAAGCAAGCACGATCTGTTTTCAGACAAAAAATTGATATCGATAAAATAATTAGTCTGATTTGTTATTTGGCGAGACACAATTTATAATTGTCGCTCTTGTCAAATATTCTAGAAACGTTAAACTTGAGTCCTCAATTTATTTATATAATAAAATTACACATTAGTGTAAAAACTATGCGAAAATCCCTGATGATTATGTGCTGTCGCCATGTATTAATATCACAAGGCTAATGGCCAGAGGCTTGCTTGCAATTACCGACGTCACCGAAAAAAAAAATATTCAATGCTAGCGTGAGCCCTCCCCCTTCCTAAAATTCTATAGGGAGGGAGAGTGGGAGGGGGGAAAGATGGGCGTGTTCTAAACTCACCTGAAGCGAAGCAGGAGGCGGGGCCATGGAGGAGGTTACTACGCAGGGTGAGCCGGAAACGGACGATACAGCGATTGCGTTTGGCCCGCCTGCTTCATGCGCCATTGTGGATGTCGATTCGCCAGGCTTAACAGCCTCGCTCATAGCTGGCGCCTTCGTCCCTATACCCTCTGGGCTGTGTGGCTCAGACTCTGGGCTACACAGTTTCCTAGAAAGAAAAAAAGAGAGCATAAAATACATTAATATTTAGAAGAACAATACCAAATCCCCGTAAGGGGTCAATATTTCTGTCTAAATTTACGTAACTTTTAAGTGTTTCTAAGAGAATTACTTCATCTTTTGCCATAAGGGAAAGTTCCCAAACACATACCGTATCGTTACATATTCACCAGAAAAACTTGACGCTGAAGCAATATGGCGGCTTCTTCAACATCAGATTGAATATTGAGTGCCGTAACCCTTATCTTCATCCTTAGCTGAGGACAATAAATTCTCAAAAGACAAATTTTTATTCCTTTCCATTCTCTTCTGACGTAGTAATAGTGCGTACAAAATGTTATGTTTTCCTCGGTTTCGAAAGTACTTCAACAGATAAGTTTTACAAAATAACATAGAATATCATATTTGAAATCCAAAGATCTGAAACTTGTTCAATACGCTACTTAATTAGATGATTCATATTTTCCACTACAGTTGTGGAGTTTTCAACACTTTGCATATAGGGGCGAAACTGATTGCGTTTATAGTTCCCGACCTTCGAAATAAGCTGTAGATATTCTGGATAGTCAGCTCCCCTTTCCTTCTGGAACATTTGAACATCCATTTTACATACTGTTGCGAGGTTCCTTCCCCATTCTCTATTGTATTTCCTTCATCTAGGTTCACAGTACGGACTACAAACGTATTATTTTGATGCTGTATGTTCAAACGACATTAAAAACATCTATTAAGTAATTTATTTCTTTTAGCTAAAGAGTTAGAACGCATTGTACCAGATTCCTTGTAGGTGCATAAATTTACCCTTTTGCTATCTAGTATCGGGAGATTATTCATGTATGAGGTAGGAAACTTTGGTTAGAAAGACAAATACACCCATCGACAACCTAACTGGGCTTGTAGTAAACTGGGGCGCAGTATCAATGACCCTAAACTAAGTTCCTTGCCATTCTAGCCTGCTATAGGCTATAGTTGGGTGGAAGTTGGTGGGTTTATGTTTTGTATTAAACATTTTTGAACGGAAATAGTAATATTCTGATGCAGGCTGATAGTACTGAATATATTACTTTATTTACTGATGCGGGCCGTGCCGATGGGAAAATACGGGGTAAAATACCTCTTATATTCTCAGACATATACTGGATAAAATGACATTCGAAAGTCATTTTCTTAACTTCTAATAAGACATTTATAAAATAATCTCGATATGTCACTTTATAGGTCAGTCTAAACTATCTCAACTAGTCAATAGTGACATTTCAGATTTTGCTTGCGGGAGGAAGTGGGAGGTACAGTTTCACTTTTTTCATTAGCGTATTTCATATATACACAAGATCAGGAGGAATAACTGTGCCCCTGAATCTCCCTCTCTATGAACTCCCCTGTAACTAGTGCGACTACCTTTTGAACATAATTTTCTAACACGCATTGTTGCCAACTATACTATCGAAAGCAAAAGTGCATACCTCATTTCATGCATATTCTTTGTCAGTAGCTACAAAACAAGCGGGCAATTTAAGCACTTTTACTAAATATTAGAAAATAATAGACTTATGGCTTGAAAACAGTACTTAAATCGATAAATTATTTCCAAAGTTATTAAAAAAAAAAAAGTTCGTAAGTGCGCCTATACTATAGGCTACACGCATACGTCCTATAGACTTATAAATTACACCTTTTATTATTTTCGCCCTTGAAATATACACCAAAATTTCGATTTCATACAAAGAGAATAATGTTCGAATGGAAAAGCTTCGTCAATACTCAGAACAACGGACCCAACGCACCAGACTGAAATCCCTGCTCGCAAGTGCACGCACGGTGCTGCACTCTAGTAGAGATTTGCCACACTAACGACATCGTGTCTGTTTCATCCCTTGTCTCAGCAGGATGCCTGAAGGGAGGAAACAAAGTGGACATACTTCTACCAAGTATACATATTTCTGAACGGCTTTGTCTCTGTGTGGATCAGTGGATTTTGGCTTTTCCACAATCTACGACAGATCTGAATTTATCACTCAGGATATGCAATTTAATATTATACTACTGAATTGCAACATAACAGAAAAAGAGAAATAATACGATACATTTATTCGTAGGATGGATTTCTTTTAAAAATATGAGTTTTAATATAGTCAAATATAAATAAACTTACATAGCAGTCCTCTATATACATTTAGAAAATAAATAACAATGTCAATTTTATTAGTAGAGGTGAAGGTAAGGCATAGATTATATCAAAAAAGCTGAGGATTTCTTTCTTTCTTTTTTTTTTTTTTTTTAACGCAAAAACGGACAGGCCTATATTCTACAATTTTAAAATTACTTTTAGGAGAGTTTAGTGGCGTCCTCCTGAACCAACTTTAAACAAAGATGCGTATATCCAACAATCCGAACAACCAATCAGAAGCTGGCCATTCTTTTTTTTAAAAAAAAGGTTTCTCCCTGCAGGTGTTCATCTACCCTCCTTCTTCCCCCTTCTCTGACATCCTCATTATTTACCCGTTCCCAAAGTTAACACAAGAATTCAGTCTCTGCTGGGGCGAAGAACTCCCTAAGAACCTTGAAAGCAATAGAACCTCAGTATACAACGAATCAGCCAGCTTCTCAGCTAACATTGGTAACATGGCATTGTGTGATGGAGGGGAGTGGATTTACTACAGACATCACGAAATCGTGACTCTTCGATTTGGATTATGCGTGTAGACATTCCATTTTAGTAGTCCTTTGTTCCGCGGTAGCTAGTATGCAGCCAATCGAGTTGCCTAACGCCTAAGAATTATGCGTTTACTTGAAACCCCCAATTCTTTATTTAAATTTAGTTATTATGTTTGAAACCAGGATTGCATTGAGGAAGTTATTAGAATATAACAGTGGATTACAACAGTAAAATTGTTTCCGGTTGTGACGACGGGTCAAGGAATGGTAATATATTTACCAAACCCGGTGCAAAGCCGAATGCTAGGAAACTTATCTTCTTTACCCTTTAGAACGGTTCCTGCCTATAATAACAAGAAAAAGACATTCTGATCGTTGATGATAATTATATTTAAAAAGCTACAGTGAACATACAGAAAAGACACTTGCCTCCCTATAAACAAACAAGAGTAGCCGGGGAAAGGGATTAATTTTCATAATTGTGCTTTGTATTTCTGGCGGCGGTGCTGAAGATACAAACATTTGAAATAGGCCTACGACAGACTTATATGAATATACTTTCTGCATGTGGGGCATAATAATGGAAGTCCAGGAATGTTTTATGACATGTCCTTCATACACAGACTAAAGTTGGAAATGTTTACAGGCAACTGCCGTAAGAATACCTTTACGCAAAAATATTGACATTTGTTTAATTCTAGATCGAAGTAGGAACCTTAGAAACTGGCCTAGTTTTTTTTTTTTTTTTTTAATAATAATCAATGGACTTTTAGAAATATACCGTACGTAAACAAGAGCAAATGTTCTCTACTGAATATTATATGACTGTTTTGAATATTCTAGGAATACTGTATGAACATTCAGAAACAAGGAGATAGGCCTAAATAAAACTTGAGGTAATGATTAAGCCCATTTTCTGCTGAAGGCAATGAAATTACTGTTATAGTAGTAAAAGTCTAAATATTATTGCTGGGGAATGTGTTAATATATTCGTATACTGCAAAAGATAATGCGTGTATGGTAATTTTCTTAAGTACATGTCATCACACTGTAAGCATTTTTCATTTATTTCAAATTCTCAGAACGTTCCCAAAAGACGCATTAGGAACCAACTAACAGGCTAAACTCTTTTGTTTAGAGAAAACTGCATGCTTTTTCTTCTACGAGGATAATAAAACTCTTTAGCAAATGTCCACTGAGAATGCTATGCTCAGTACGGTTGCAGAAGAAACATGTGTGCGTGTGTTTGTGTATCGCAGAACCGAGAATAATTTCTGTCCGTTATGAAGAGGTTATTGAAATGTTTGGGGGAAAAAAGGACTGTCCGCGTCCGTATCTGAGAGTGTCCGTAAAAGGGAGAGTTTTTTTCGTAAGGGAACATATGTTTTTGCCGGGACAAAAAAATCAGTCCGTATTATAGAGGTGTCCGTCAAGGCAGGTTTCACTGTATACTATTTTCGATATACCAAACACGGCCCCTCAAAAATGTATATATATCTTCCCCCCACTTCCCTTCTCCAAGAAATTAAAAGCTGACGTAGTCATCGCTGGGACTCTACAGCACGCAATCACTAACATGCATCTTGACCAAACTTTATTTCTGTTTATTACTGAAAGTTCAAAAGGAATGGCTAAGAACAACGAACCCTTCTATGACATACTGAGATTCTCACTGACAGGACAATGCTGAATACATTTGATATCGAACCACGCTCTCCCTACCACTTTCCCTCATTTAACACGACTTCTCACTAACCAAAAGTGACCTGCGCATTAGAAGCGTTAATTCCACAGCTACACAGGAACCAGTCCCCTTGTCTTTGTTCTAAAAGTGTCCGTGCTTGCTCTGAACTCAATGTTAGGATAAAGTCTATAGATGCGGATTTCGTGATCGTCTCCCAAAAGCTTACAGCTCTCGCTCTTCTTCTGGCCAGTTAGCCTATCAGCTCTCTTGATGATTGGAGCGTGAACTATCGATCGTTCAGTAGGCTGTCTCCTGACTCACTCGTCCACCCACCGTTGCCAACTACACGCAAAAACTCTCTGAGTGATTCGATTCCGCTAAAGAGAGGGGAGCGGATTTTTTTTAAAAAAATAAATAAGTAAATACATAAATTATAAGGTTGACGGGCACATAAGATTATCAGCAGCAAGCTTTCCAGCAGTTGATCTACAATTTCCACCATCATCTGTCAGAAACATACAGCTAAAAAAGTTCTGGCAGATTTTTTCCTTGACATATTGTCCAATATAATCCACTAAAGCACTTCAACAAGAACTCGAATTACGCAGGCAATCACTTCAAAACAGTCTAAAGCAGTGTTTTTTCTAGACATGTTTTTGGGGGGTACTGCCTTCCGGAGCTCCCCAAGTGCATCCCCCGAAGGAGACCAAAATAATACGTCTACAATATAATAATAGAATCGTACCGTGTCAAAAATAATGTGCCCATCAGAATACTAAGTGTATTCCTCCCCGGAACATTTTTTTTTTCTTTCTAAAAGAAACACTTGTCTGAAGTGATCACTTAATATTTTTGCAAAGTAGGAATACACAGTATTTATTATAACCTTTAAAAATACATAATCAACTTAAAATCTGTCTGTCTTTACGCTGACATGTCGTTTAAGAGGGAACATAATGACAATAAAATGGGAGGAAAGACAACACAACTATCTAATGCATTGCCTCGGCGTCCAAATTCATTTTGATTGTTGCTTTCAAACATTTCTGTTCGCCATACACGTAAATTTTCAATGCCTGAATTTAATGAACTGAATGAAGTATTTGATCATTAGTGCAAATTAAACAGTGTTACTCAATAATGATTATGTTACTATAAATTTGTACGAGTTGATGAACTAATTACAACGTTCAGAAAACTAAATATATATAGTGGAAAATTTTCACTGTACGTTCTTGGAAATAAACTCTTGTGCTTGGTAGCACTGCGTGAAGCAACGAAGGAGAGGCTAACTGAAACCCTACTTTGCATCGCTGCCTCAAAGTGGAGAGGGGAAAATAACTATTCTGAAGGGAACCTTTCACTGGTTATTGAAAGTAGCACACGAAATTCTCATTGGCAGCATAAATTGCACGGGTGGGGAGCTAGATTCTTTTCTTTTACGACCCCCTCTTCTTTTTTCCCTCTTATCATTATTTCTTCCCCTCGCTAAATTGCTTGTCGTGATCCAGCCAGATCCAGTCCCCATTTGCATTACATACAACGCAATGCAACGCAACCTGGTTCTTCAGAAGACCTTGGAATTGCCAAATACGGCTTATGGAAATGTAAACTAACATTACGAGTGGATAAAAAAAAAATGTTGAAAGAACATCCAAGTGCTATATTCAACAGTGCAAATGTGCTGAGTTCCAAGGAAATCATTTATGCTGTAATTATTATTTGATAGTAAACCGCTTATTTTCACCATTCTTGCTCTACTGTTGTTAATAAATTATTTATGTTGTAATTCCTAACTCATAGGAAGCTGCTTGTTTTTTTTTTTTTTTTCATTGTTCTTATTGTTGTTGATGATGGTTAGAAATTCGTGTTAAATACAGTGGGGTTAATTTTCTATTTGATCTTTCAGCACTGGATCCAGCCCGGGGTCGGGGCCTAATCCCCTAGTTTTTTGAGTGACAAAAATCATTTAAGCTATTATTTATATATTTTTAGAAGGTTTATAGTAAACTCACGATATACCTATCATAGTGTGGGACCTGGCTGCCCCCCCACAGTTTTCAACTTCTAGATCCGCCTTTGTCTACTACTCACAGACAATTGAACTATTTTAGATGAAAGCATGCTGATTACTGTGACCACCCATGACGTCACGTGCGAAAGCCGATGGTAGCACCAACTCCTTGTAACGAAATATATACAGGGTGGTCCAAAAGTAGGTATACAATCTCGTACTGATCGGTCATGACGTTTTACATCATTTACTTATTGTTATTCATAGAGGCATTGATTTAGTTTTTTTTCTTATTTGTTTTTAATTTATTTTCACTTATACCTTAAGTTCGGAACAAAAAAAGCAAATAAATTTATTTGGTCGATGCTGGTCTGTATACCTACTTTTGGGCCACTCTGTATATATATTCTTTTCGACATGCAGACGATTTAAACGGATTTCAACAGAAAGACGTTTATTTGTAGGGATGTCCACTGGGGTGAGTTCTAGTGCAGACGTTACGCCCATGAGATTACTGAGGGGACTGAGTGAGGGGGCAATTTTTCATTGAAAATACTACAATTAAACTGGAGAATCATAAATTTTAGGGACAAAGGTATATTGGGGGTGCAGAATGGTAAATTTGACGGAAAGAACTGTAAAATCATTTGCTGAATGGTGAATCTGGGGGCATTGTGCCCACGTCCTTGGGGACCACTGTTTATCTGTAAGTATTCCTACCCTAATCTTCCATCCTACCCTCCCCCCTAAATGACAAAATCCACAACATTTCATCAAATTCTCAAGAAATGGATGATAAAATTTGATTGATATGAAAATAAATAAGAGAATATGACACTACTTCACTTTTAAAGGTTATTTTACTTTATTCTCATCAGTTGGAAAAAAAAATACAGCAACATACGTAACTTCCAACAATAAAATTCAGAATAATGCTCAAAACAAAATACCAACAAGGGAAAACTGCTCAGGTTATATTCTAACCTTTTTTATAAAGTTTAAGTGGTAAAGTTTTTAATTTCCATTTCTCGAATTTGACTGAATAGTGAATGCTGTTCCGTCAAAACTTACTGAAAATATAGATGCGTGCTGCCATCTGTTGTTGACTGAGCAAAGCAAACGATATCATGTGTAAAGATAAGTGAGCCATTGGCGTTCTTGCGAAGAAAGAAAGAAAAAAAGCCAAGTCCTCCATTTGTTCAGCTACGAGATCTCTCCTTTGCTGATTTATTTATTTATTTTCTAATGGCAACCTATTTTATGAAGTCTTACGTCTCTTACCCGATTCAACTCGCAGTTGTTCCTGTTAAAAAAATGTAGGAAAAACGTTTTTTTTTTATCTTCCGTCTCACTTATAGAATATGAACATTGAGCCCACGTGTCAAAAAATCATATGTGCCCCTCTGTTACATGTGCCTACAGCCTTACGTGAGATTCATACAAGAGAGGGAGAACAATAATCATGCCGAAATAATTCACAAGACAGCATCGCCACATTTTCATTAAATACAGAATCAATCAATTTTGGGATGAGAACTAGTATTCAGACGAAGATGAATTTTCAACTAGTAGAAAGTAGAGAACGGTAGGAAGTAGAGAGAATCTGGTCGTAGTTTGTCCTCAGAAGATCGAGATAAGAAGATTCCTTCTCTAGAGACGGAGAAAACATACGAAATGAAATCTTTCAGTTTAACATCCCACGATTTTTCCTTTAGCCTAAGGGAGATGGATGATTAAGGCAAGTGAATGATGATGAAATAATTGGTGGAATGAGAATGTGAGAGAAAACAGGGGCACCACGAGAAAACTCATGGACACGGTGTTGTCCACCTCAAACTTACTGGATGGAGGATCGAAGCAGCGACCCCAAGCACCAGAGGTAATCGCTCTAGCACTAAACCATCATGCCGAGGACAATCAGTGAAACCGGTAGCAATAGCAGAATGGTCTTCGGGCAGAGGCGGATCCAGGACGGACTTCTGGGGGGGGGGGCGGTGGGTTGTAATACTGCTACTTAGAGCTACTTTTAAGAGTTCCAAACTCTGGAATGGGTTTTATTTAAATATAAAATAAGAAAGTTTCTTCTTCTGGGGGGAGGCGATCGCACCGATCGTCCCCTCTGGATCCGCCCTGTCTCGGGGATTCAGTTTCGAATCACGAGGCGTAACCCATCATGGATTCGAATCCCATTGAAGAGCATAAAGCATACCTAACTGTCCTCGAAGTGTTAGGGTTCGTATCCCTGTCGTATTTGATTAAGAAGAATTGGATAAGATTATTTTTTGAAGAACACGGAGACCAAGTATACCAGTTGGAATGAATTAAAACAAAAAACAAAAAAAAAAAAATGGTAGAGGGCTAACCTCTCTGATGGAGGAGATCTTGGTTTCATATCAGCCCATCCAAGTGTGTGGTGTACATCATCATCATCATCGTTGCTTTTCTAGAGTACTACGCTTCCTCCCACTTTATCATTCCACCAGTTCTTTCATCATCATTCATTTGCCTTAATCATTGTCTCCCCTAGCCTAAAAGGCATAATTGTGGGATTTTAAAGTGGAAGATTTCATTTCATTTCTTTTTGCTCATGTTGCTTTGTTTACATATACACAACTGAATACGAACAAAATAAGTTGAAGGGAGGAGTGGGAAAATTTTTTGGGTGCAGGGATGTAAAATACCTAAAAATGGGTCTGTCTGTTAGGTTTTGGCACTTACAAAATTGTCAGTGCATCTGAATTAAATCTGTAAAGCAGAAGAAAACAATTTCCATATCGAAACAAAAAGAATGAAAAGGAAACTTTCTAAATTCAGATTCCTTGAATTTTTTTATTCATTATATGAGAGGCCATGACGCACTCACACGTGGGAAAGGAAAGTAATTAATACTGTATCTTATCTCTGATAATAATTGTAATAACGAAATGCCCAATCAATAGACGAACTCAAAAAAGAAACATCGTACTTAATTGCACAAAATATGTCAAATGTTGGTTTTTATTCTGGAATTTATTACCTTGTTTTAAAAAAAATAATACACTAATTATCACGATTTTAGGCATTTTCTCAGTTTCTTCATATATATACATGAAACAGTAAAAATATTTATTATTTCTTATTTAGTACCTACTCACTGACACAGATTCCTTCGTTTCATACACTATATTTGCCGAAAGGGAAAGTGCATAACGTTAAGCTAACGTTATTGGGTATTCACGCTTACATGGCATTCTACAGATAGAAACATCCTCTTCCAAGACTTACACATACACATGGTTTGTCAAAAAAAAAAAAAAAAAAAAAAAAAAAAACTACTTTATATATACAGGGTGTTTCAAAACAACACCAATAACGTTTGGGAGGTGATTCCTGACACCAAGATAAGACAAAAAGTATAGACCATCCTGTGTGCACAAATGCTTCTTTTCGGAGTTATAGGCTGCCGAGAACATGAAAAAATGAACTTTAAGGGTCCACAGCTCCAAAACTATTGGACCTACCATAGTCGGGTCAAGACTTCACTTACGAACTAATATGTGTACTATCTAAAGTATATGTTTCAGAATCCTAAGGTACTCGCGCAACATTTTTTTTGGAGGGAGTTTGGCTTAGGGAATATAATTTGAAGTACTCTTCAACTACCTCCATAAAAATTATTATGGAAGAAACGCAGAATTGTTATATTGAAGGTGCTTTCTCGTCTTCTGGGTATTACTAATAGTAGGCTAACTTACGTGAAGATGCTTATTCAACAGGTTACTTGTAACTAGGGATGCGCATGAGACAAGATTTGTGGCTGTCTCGTCTCGAAAATGTGCTGTAAAAGTGATGTTTCGACTCGAATTTTGTCAGGAAAATCTTGTCTTGTCTTGACTCGTCTCA
Source organism: Thermobia domestica (assembly GCF_964235325.1). Lineage (NCBI taxonomy): Eukaryota > Metazoa > Arthropoda > Insecta > Zygentoma > Lepismatidae > Thermobia > Thermobia domestica. Next base: position 185,903,671 of record NC_137466.1, on the reverse strand, counting down.
TGCGCATCCCTACGTGTAACACTTATCAACGGAAAACTTGATAAATGCAATGAAATCCTTCAATCTTTATGCAATAACATCAAATCTTTATGTCGTGTAGGTTAAAAGAGAATGAAATGATGGAATAAAAAGTGGGAGGAAACGGGAGAACCCCGAAACAAACATGCATATGGTGCTTCTCCACAAAGCTCAATTGGTGCGGACTGGAATCGAACCAAGGACCCCACCCACCAGAGGTTAGCACTATGCCACCGAATGGAAAACTGAAGTTCATTAACGTGGAACCCGAACCACATGAGCTTCCGCCAGGAATAGAACCTGGGTCTTCCACGCCAAAGGCGCGTACGTTAACCGATTAGCCACGAAAGATCTCATGGAAAACTGGAGTAAAGGCATTGGCGTAACAATGATATTTTGCTGGAGGGAGCATAGTCTCGTACTTCTGAGAGTTAAAACAATCTTACCTGTAGTCCACTGGTTTCCTACGGGGGCCAACAGTGTTTAGTAGGAAGCATTGCCCCTCTCTAGTTACACTTGTGGTAAAAGAGGCAGATTGATGACTAGGATTAGAAAATAACAGATACAATCTGTAGTTTTACGTCACACGATTATGTTCTTTAAGTTAAATGAAACGGATAATTCAATGGGAGTGAATTATAATGTGGGAGGAAACAGAAGAACCCAGAATCACGAGCGTTTTCCTTTCAACTTTATCCTACTGAATATACATAATTCGAAAGCCTCTTGATGCTTTTGTCGCGTTCACGTAAAAATTCTTTCCCAGTGGCTTTTATTTAGCAAACCAAATATATATTTTTTTTTTTAATTCTTCCTTCCTAGAGACCTCTTGTTACCATATATTAAAAATGCAGGAGAAATTCGTTACCAAATCCGAACAACATACTTCTCTCTGGGAAGTTTGTTCGTTAGCGTTACATTAAAAATAATACGGTACTTTTTTTTTTTTCATTGCTTTTCCAGGAAAATTTTTGACATCACTACATTATTGATCTTGCAGCTGTGAGCAGAGCAAAACTACGAAATCATTCATTCATAAGGGCTGAGCTCTTTCCAGTCAACACACATGCGTCACCGGAAACTGGATCCTAGACATTATCGTGATTTATAAATGAAAAACAAAAACAACGGACATTATCATCAACTTCACCATGTCATTCGCACTCGACGAGAGTATAATAACTTCAACATCTGAACCCTCCTCTGACAGGCAAGCTGTGTGAGTGATTTCAACGGACGGGTCTTTCATTAACCTAATTACGAGCTGTCTTTTCAGTCTTGTTTAAACATAAATGAATGGAATTTCACATCGTTTTAATCGAATATGGATAAATTGCATAGATTTCTTTTATTGAAGTCAGTTTTACACACAATTTTAGAATGGAAAATGCGTCTACCAATGATTATTTGATGCAGTTACAGCCCATGAAAGGGGATCATCTACAAGATGGCGTACGTTCGGCCGAGTAATGTGTGATCAGCACATTATTTTCCATTGCTGCTATTTCAGGGTTTATAAACAGTGCGCCTTCAAAAAAATAGCTACCTGACGTACAGAATGTAGCTTTATAAAATAGCTAAACTCTTTTAAAATTGTATCTGAACTTATGGCTAAGAAATAAAGCAGGCGAAATATGTTAAGAGTTTTACGGTATAGCTCCAAATACTTTCACCCTTTTAATTCATCCAATTCAATATGGAATTCGCTCCGATATAGTGGGACGTTCCGCTTGTTTCTCATTTTTGTTAGTTTGAAGTTCTTCGTACACTTCCTTACAGGCCTTTCTCTAACTTTGCTTTCTTCACTTCTCTTTTAGATGCTACGCTCGCTTTCCGGTACTGTTCTCGATCCTCGTCAACTTCTGGTTTATCACATTTTACTTTCGCACTTCTTTTCTAATTGATTGCTTTCTGTATGCCTCCATTCCACTAGCAAATGTCTTTATCAGCTGGAGCATTTATCCCTGAAGTATTATCGAATAAATCCTCACTTACCCGTTTAATGGCCACAATATGTGTTGGCTCCTTTGACAAGTTTTTTTTTTTTTTTTGGTTTTTTTTAAGAACCTGTGCCATTTACTCAGCGCATCATTCTGATATGACCATGGGTTTCCTTCCGAAGTCCTCACTATAGCTGTCTATATCACTTTACACACACAATTAAAGGACAAGGTGACTCACAAAGGGAGTGAATTGTTATAGACAAACATATAAACATACCATTTTAATGTATAGATGTTGGGTTGAGTTTGTGACAAACTTTCGAGAAGTGACAGATGATGTCCTTATAAATCCATATCCGTCCAAGGAAACTTCATAGCGGCTCTTGAGGTCTTTGAAGTTGCCAGCATACAATAAGTTTTCCCTGTATGCACTATGAAATACGTTAAAGAAAAGCGCCTGCAATGTCTGTCAACCCGCCATATGGAACTCCTCCACCGGTTGCCTAACACAAGGATATGAACCCTAGATTCGCCGTAACGACAATGGTAATCTTATGGGCTCAAAACGACCCATAAAATGTTGAATAGAACAATAACGGCACATTTAAAAAAAATAAATAAATAAATTAGAACTGGCAAGTGTATACAAAATTTGAAATAGACCAATGAAAATAGTACGTTTCTAGAGCTTGCGGTTTCCGAGTTGTCATTGGTAAAAGGAACTGGCCACAAACATAAAAACTAGCATTTTAACATATAGATAATAATAATTGGTAATAATAATGCTCTTTCTTGTCAAATTAAGGTAACTGAATCTGACTGGTTGAGTCCAAGTTTCCTGCAAGTTTTCTGGCTTTTAACTCCTCGAAAGCTTAACCAACAGACGTACCAAAAAAAAAAAAAAATTAACAACGAACATGTTGATCGTCTTAATCCAAGATTTAGGTACTTTTTATAGACACTAGTTGGTAACATTTTGACCAACCTTCGGAGGAAAGTGAAAACAAATGATGAGAAGCCGGGTGGTGGTGGACTTTCTTTTTAACTTCTTGACATTATGCTACAGGTTGTTTGGTCCAGGCTAGCCGATAGAAGAGAGAGATAAAATAATGAGACCTGTCTAAATTTTAAAAACTCCGTTTGAAAGAAAACCCACTCCAGAATTTCAAGGGAAAACAGCGTTACTATTTAAAAAGAGAAAAAGAAGGATTTGGAAGGGGGGGAGGAGGCAAAGCTAAGCAAGAAAAATGAAATGTTTCTTCTTTTGTTCAGTTGAGAGAGAAACCAAACAGCTGAGAGTATTTGGAGGGAAAAGAACCCCAAGCGTTAAGTTCTTTACTCGCACACTCGCTTTCTTCCCTGAAGAAAGAAAAAAAAATCCAAAGACATTTTTAAAATGGAAATCTTAGTTTTTATAAAACATTAACAAAAATAATCGATAAAACGGAGAAACAAAGAAAGAAGAACGTCGTTTCAAACGTGGTGCTAATATTTGAGAATAATGTAATGTAATGCGTTATTATGGTAAAGAAAATCGATTATTTTGATCACGATTGGGGAAAGAATACGATGACCGCATATTTAATGAGTGACTTGAAATGAACCAAGATACTGCAAGACAGGGGCGCACCCACGTGGAAAAATGAAGAAAGTGGGAGGAAACGGGAGTACCCCGAGAAAACCCACGCACACGGTGTTTGTCCACCACAAAGTTCACTTGGCCGGGGCTGGGAACGAACCCGGGACCCCAAGCACCAGAGGTGAACGCTCTACCACTGAGCCCCACGTGGAGGACCCATCAGGTCCGGACCCCTTAAAATAACATTTCATAGCTTGAAATATATTTGTACGTTTTCTTAATAAAACTACGCTTGCTCAGGAGAGAATTAATTGGTTGGTATAGCGTGATTTGATCTTACACTTCATCTATACTCTTTCTTATAAAAAACAAGTTAGTTCTACCTCTTTTTTTTTTTTCCTGAGAATAGGTGAGAATTGTTAGGTAAGATTAGGTTAAAATTTATTTTCGGATGTAGAATAACACCGGTTCAATATTACATAGACTTTGTGCCTTGTAATATCTACTTACTGGACTTCCCCAAACTTTGAACCCTCTCAACAACAATTTCTGGGTACGCACCTGCTACAAGCAAATAGATTATTTCAATGCATTTCCAGAAACCAGAAGCGCACGGCACGGTAGAATGTACGTACTGGCCCTTCAGTAGTCCCACAGCGTCCGATCCACTCCAGAAATGTGGAATTCTCGAACTTCAAAGGAAGCTGATCACTGACGACGCCAGCTTTAATTTCTTCGCGTTGGTAAGCAGAGCGATAGAGAAATTTTGGGAGTTAGCCTTTTTTGTACAGCGAAAATAATAGTTTCATATTATTTTGAGAAACGGACTAAAAATAAACGGGAATAGGGCAGTACAACCAACTCATCATGTCAATGAACTTACTCTTTGATAAATAACTGTTAGCAGGCCCAAAGCAATCTGTATTTTTAAATAAAAGCCACATACTATTTTTCTTTTTTAAAAAATAGCGATTCGGTTAACCCAGAAATTTGGTCAAATATATATAGAAAACGTGCTGCCATCTTCTGGCAAAACACGTGTATCCGGAATGGAAATTCAGTTGGATTGGAATGGAGTTGTGGTTCCGAATGCCTTAGTGAGAGGAGTGTGTGTGTGTGTTGATTCCATAAAGGAGACGAAAGTATGAAGAAGGTTAATTTGAACTTTAGTGTCCCTTTTAAGTACTACCGATGCTATATGAAATAAGGACTTAGAGCAGCGATGGGCTAACTTTTTACGCAAGGGGCCACGAAAAAAAAGAAGAAACCTTTAGGAGGACCAACAATTTATTAATAAGAACAGTACCTCATTCTCACATGTTAGCATACCAGTGAGTGATAAGTGAATAAATTAATCTGTATCTACTACGCGAAACACAAAAGGGAGGAAAGAATAATAAAATAATCCAGTTATTTATTTGCCTTAATTTTTTCTTCATTTGTCAGATTAGGGATTATATCGCGAGCACGACAGAAACTTTCTGGGGGCAAGTCAAGGTCCGGTTCGCCGGCCGTAGTTTGCCCAGCAGCGATCCAGTGCATAGCGTGGGATTCGTACCATCTTACTTTCACTGGGAATCGAACTGAAGGTGTGTGTACGCTAACCGTAAGGAGATAATAAAGCTGTATGATACGGAGGTAGTTACATATGACTGGATTGGATTAGAATAACATGAGAGCAATCATGGGTAGGCTTTTGTCAGTGACGATGAGCTTTCTTAAGCGTATGGAATTATTATTATTATTATTATTATTATTATTATTATTATATTCACTGATGATTTTCGATTTTCCCAGGGAGGGGTCATAGTACAGAAGTGAAAAGCAGTACTGTATAAGTAACCAGTGATATGGCTCCAGAAGAAAGATGCATTGCTCCGGAAGCAAATTCTCCCGGCCACCCTTGAAATCATCACTGATTATATACAATTATTTAGGGGTGGGGGTGAAAAAAAAAGTACAAGCAGGCAAAAATCATCAACGAACACGCAGTGACAGTAATCTAAATCCAATCGTGTTTCCCCACAAAATGAGAATTTTATTCCAATGACGGGCTGTACGCGCACACTTTCTCAATATTGCTGTGCCCTTTTTTCCCCTTCTCTTTGCTGTCATCCAATCAATACTCTCACTCCTTCCATCAACTCTGTTGTCAATTATTTTGTAGTTACTGAGCAACACTGCGAGTAATCCAAATGCATCTCCCAGTGTTGTTCAGTTCTACGCTATACTGATTACCATTACTCCACCCTCTCCTTTTATCTTCTTCGAAACGTGAACACTGATAATATGTGTCGAAGCGCAGTGTTGCTGGAAATTACTTGCCAGACTTTCAACTATATTCATTTTGAACACTGACGAATTGGCAACATTGAGCATGAAGACGACATCTTCAGGCTATCCACAAGCAAAGCTTTTTTTCTTTTTTCTTTCTTTTACCCCCTGACATCAAGTTCCCTCCTAGTTCAATCTGAGATTTCCCTTTCCAATCTATTTCAGCCCAGCCCCTCTGTCAGTCGTCCGCGTCGTCCACCTCAGCCGCTCAGCGTAGCTGTAGACCAAAACCAGTTGAGGTAGAAAACAGAAAGAGGGACGGCGAAAAAGAAACAAAAACATCGTGTTTGATATACAGAGTAGGAAATCTTTTCCCCAAAAATAATCTTATTTCCTAGACATAGACTATGCGTATGTTATTATATAGGTTCGCAACCTTTTACACCTTGCAACTGGTTTGGTATAACGCCTGCAAACTCCACTTGATCATTTGAAGAAATGAGTTGCTGCTTTTAAAGAATACTAATTCCGCAAGGTTCATCGCCTCAGAAATAAATATTCGCCTGCTTTAAATTATCCTCCACTCTTATCTGTCTAAAAAAAGAAAAAAAAATCCCATTAGAATTCTATGCACTGCGAGTATATTTCCATGCTAGAGCTCTACGATCCAGTCGTCAATCATATAACTGTCCGCAGTAAATTCGTAAACGAATATACATGAAGAAGTTTTGCTAATATTTCCCATTCAATAGTTAAGGCTGCCAGCAATACTTAAACAATAACATGATTGGTTATAATTTTAAAATAACTGAGGGTACCTAAGATCCCGTTTGCAGATTATTAAGTAATAATTTAAACCTAGTTTTCATATTTATAAGCAAATTTACAAAAAAAAAAAAAAAAAAAAACGTTCTACTATTGCCGTTGATTAGATTTAACGAACAAGTTAGCTTAAATTTCATGCGTTTCATATGATAACAAGTAGAAGTTATCAGGTGCTCCATATCTTTTTTTATTCGTTTCTTTTCTTTTCTTTTTAAAGGAAAATGAACGTGTTAACACGACGAGCCTATAAGGTTGCAGTACTAAGACCCGTAATATTGTATGGATCTGAAAGTACAAAATCAAGAAGGTTCAAGAGAAGAAACTAAAATATGGGTCACAATCGATGGCATGTACGCTACGCGAATCAAAAGAGGTCTGTGATGCGACGTTGCCATATGGTAAATGGAGTTGAGGCTAAGCAAACGCGACTGAATGGTGAATCGTTCGCTTCTTTCGTGCATAAACTGAAGTCGTGGCAACACAGCTGCCCTCTCATTGGCTAACAGTGTTTAAAGGAAACTCCAAGCGCAGCCTTTAAACGCCGTAACACTGCTCCTTTGCATAAATATGACTGAAATGAAAATGTTACAATGGATGTTTGACCTGATCAGAATGGATACGCTAAAAACGAAGTAACAAGAATCAGTGTTAAAATGACTTGAGATTTCGAAGAAAATGGACACATCATAAGGAGAAATTAGGATCATGTAGGCAAGAGGGTGGATGAAATAATAGCGGAAGGTAAAAGTGGAAGAGAAAAAAGATCAGAAATAAGCTGAAAATGCAAACACGACGACATTTACACTTGTACAGAACTTTTTTTTTTTTTTAATCACAAACAGGTTCTACTTAAAAGGGATGACAACCATATATTTTACTATAGTCCGCGTCACCCAAATTGGCGTGTGGCATCAGCCAATAAGCTCGCAGTGCGCTGTTACTAAACCTTCAGGGAGGAATCTGATCATTCATAATTGATTTCGTTCGTATTTGTGAACAATTATGAATGATTAGATTCCTTCCTGAAGGTTTAGTAACAAGACACTGCAAGGTTATTGGCTGATGCCACACGCTAATTCGGGTGACGCGGACTATAACTACATCATCATTTTAATTTAACCTTTAGGAATCCAAGTAAGTGCGTAAGTTACCTTAGTTCAAACGCAACATTTTTTACATTTTTATTTGAGCTACATTCCCTTACTGTTTTTATGATTTCCAGTTGAAAGAAACTTAATTTGTGTTAATATGGAGTGACGGTAGTGCCTTCCTTTACTGGAAAAAAAAAAATCAAACAGGTTTATTTTCTACATGCAAGTTTCAGGGTTTTCAGAGGGAACTGTTTTCTTCAATATAATATATCTTATCGGATTTCAGAATCATCACTGCTTTCTACGGAGGAGGGGGGCTAGAGTAGCCTAGAAAGCACGAATGGGACAAAATAATAATAATAATAATTTCCACCGCCCTCAGTTAGGCTATGGATGGTTCAATGGGCTTAAATCACGCTTTTATATATATATATATATATATATATATATATATATATATATATATATATATATATATATATATATATATATATATATATATGTCTATTCTTCGTACTATGCGTTACTGTTTCATGTCAATAGAACAATTAAGGAATAAGTTACTGGCAATTGAAAAATACCTCTTATGAATATCGCATTTCGTTCAAAAAGTTGTGGCTTCAAGGGGATTACATGGCAAAACAGAGTGAAAAATCAGCGCCCGGGGCGAGAGTATACGACGGCGCCCCCATACCTATATTCCAAGTATTTTTTTCCTTTCTTTTGCCCCTTTTTCTCCCGATTTTTCGCCCCCTTACTTGGGCGACCGGGGCCGTCGGCCCCCGGCACTAATTCCCCCTTTAGTGTATTGAAATTCCCCGAGGAAAAAAAAAAATCTGAAATCATCACTGCCCATCCGCCATAGATCAGAACTCTGTAACTGAGCCATCCACCGTAGCCAACACTGGACCCTATTTTATAGAAAACCAAAAGAAAGGAAATAAAAAGCAACACAAGCACATTTTATATGTTGCTTTGTAAATAGTCCATAAGTCCGACTCTCGCTCTGTTCTGCTCTGCTCTGTATTATACAATTCAATGCCCAAACAAGGGTACAAGCAATCTACCTGCTGGGGCTGCCCTCTCCCGGAGAGTCTGCATCCTTTACACCTACACACCTACATACACCTGCATACATATATAAATATACATACACATTCTATATTATACAGCCGGATTTAGGTTTGGAAGGGGTCCTAAGCAATTGAAGGTAATGGGGTCCCCTTTATGTATCCAGATGAACGTAGCCATCCTATATACAGAAATGAAGAAACCAGTGATATTTTAGGAAGCAGGCTATCAGGAGCTCCAATACTTACATCATAGGAACCTACACAACACGAAACACTGTTGCTATATGCAGATTTTATTGTATTTATTGTTCTTCTTAAATTTTGGAAATGTACATCTAGTTTTTTGCCCCCCCCCCTAAGAGATGGGACACTAAGCTATAGCTTATACGTAAATCCGGCACTATATATACACATATACACTATTCACTAAGTCAAATACATACAGTACATGGATCTTTGTGTATCATGGGTAGATTTATCATTGTATTCATTTCTGCATAGAGTGCCGAATACCAAGTGAGTATCTGTCAGGTCGAATTTTATGTCTATGTAGTAGTGAAGAAGTGTCAACTGATAATGGTGAACAAAGACAACGCTAGAAGGGTCAAAGGCTTCCCCAGTGGCATCACCCTCCCTAGAACTGCCCCCCCCTCCGACATACTGAAATGTAGGACAAGTATCATAAAACTGTTTCGCTATACAAAAACAGCTCCCGCAGAAATTAAAGCTAGAATCGGGGTTACTACAGTTGAACCACTGCTTTTGATCTGGTTTTATTGGTATTCTGTATGTATATGCAAACATTAGAACATGTTATGCCAGCATTGCAAGAATTACAATTTTCAGTCCTGTCCTTAAGTATATGTAACACGATAGCAGTATTCACCTATAAACCTTATCATTTTATTACACTACTGGTATTTTCCTTTTTTTTTATTCTTCCTTTTTCAATGGGATATATTTTCATTGTTTCAGTTCTGTAATTTTCCTCAAACATAAAAAAAAGAAAAGAAAAATAAAAGAAAAGAAACTGCATACTGAAATGCACATGTTTCATTTTTACGTTTTTTTGTACTCCACCGCATACATATGATGTCCATTCAAGAGTTAACATTCTCTGACAAACATTTTATACTGGATTTCAAAATATAACATAGAGAATACGATATTTCTAAGCTGTTTAACGGAAGTTAAATTTTTAATGATTTGCTCTACATAAGAGCAACAGAAAAACAACATACATTATTCGAAAAGAAAATAACATAAATCTATTGGCTGTCGGAGAAATATAGTTTTCTCTCGTGCATGTAAGGTCAAGCGAAAACAAAAAATATATTCAATGTTAATAAAACATTTACTTTATTTTCCTCGTCCATATATGTTGCCACCAGTAGTGATTGAATTTCATAAAGTCTACAAGAGCATGCAGCGAGAATGAATTTACTTCAGTAGCCTATTAGTAGTTTACTTTTCATATGCTGATCTTTTGTTGATTATGAAATTCCTGATTTGCTAAAAGTGACGAGATTCTGACATGTGATAATTACGCTCTTTTTCCATCACTCTACGGACCTACACTGTAAAAAATGAGGTGTTGAAACAACACAAAATGACTTCCACTTTAGTGTGTTACTTGTGTGTTAATTCAGCACCAAGCACATCGCCTTCCGGACATATTAGAAATAACTCGTTACTACTGAGAGAATTTGCATTGGTATGTATCGTTTAAAATGAACAAAGCTTTGCGAAATATATTTGGCACTTATACCAAGTAACGGATAATGTTCTATGTTTTCTGGAATCGGTCACAATATTATTATTGTAAACCTATGAATCGTCTGACAAGAGTTACATAGGCAATAGTTCTGCCATCTTCTGTTCATATATGCAAAGACACAAGCATAACAGATAAAGAAAACAGATGGATGCACTGCTATATGTGTAACAGCTGTCAGATGATTCACAGGTTTACAACAATATTATTGTGACTGATTACAGAAAACATAGAATGTTATTAGTTACTTGCCATAAATGCGAAATATACTTCCTCAAATATTTCCTCATACCAAACAATAAAAAACAATGCAAATACTCACAGCCAGTAACGAGGTATTTCTGATATGCTCTAAGGCGATGTGCTCGGTGTTGAATTGACACACCCGTACCACGCTAAAGTGGTAGTCATTTTGTGTTGTTTCAACACCTCATTTTTTGCTGTGTAGAAGGTAAAATCTGGGGGTCAGCCAGAATCCAGACCAGTCGTTCTTTCAGAAAAAATGTTCCGGGGGGCACTGTTGGTACTATTCTACTAATTTTTATATTATAGATGTACTATGTTGATCTCCGGGAGGGGGGTGCAGTGCCCCCAAAAAACATGTCTGGAAGAAACACTGATCCAGACTATGATAGGTATATCATGAGTTTACTGTAACCTTTCAAAAATATATAAATAACAATAAATTATTTTTGTCATTCAATAAACTTGGGGTCTAGGCCCCTCCAACCCTGGGTTAGATCCACCACTAACTTTTACTAATTGTTTGGCATAATTTGTTCTTGTGGGAGTTGTTAGCACCAAAGATTAGGTTTTTTTTTTTTTTTTGGAACTTATACGTGCTTTCTACAAGTCGTTAATTATTATGAAAGAGCAGCACTATACAGTGGTAAATAATAATAATAATAATAATAATAATAATAATAATAATAATAGTCTCAAGTGAACGTAAAAGTACTAATTTGCCATGTACAGTTTCAACTGTATGAGATATGATACGTAAAATTGTAAAGATTTAATATATGTAAGTTCTACAGTTGCACTGGCTCAAATTCCGAGGGGATGAGAGGATATGACTCCTCCAATCTTGGAACTGGGTGGACCCCCCCCCAATAATCCGTTTGATTTGATTTTTTTTAAGGAAGAAATGTGATAATTTAGGTCCGATTGCCACAAAAGAAAGTGAGATGAAATTGACGCCCCCCCCCCCCAAGGAGAAGCCTCAAATCTTCCGCTTCCCAATGTTGAAGTCAACTCTGCTCCTCTGATCCTCCACAGCATTCATTTTTCACCTTCATACATATTTTGAACTTCGCAATGTTGAAGACAGATATTTGCGCCGCTGTGTGAGGTATCACAAAAGTTATTTTTACGTAATGGGGCGTTTACACTTGGTCGATTTAGTCGTACGACTAAATCGATTTAGTCGCACGACTAAATCGACTCGCTGCATTTGCCACTAAATCGAAGCAACTAGGCCGAATCAGATCGATGGATGTGTTCAATTATTTCAACCACAGAAAATAGAACTTCTTTCAATTCAGTTGCCAGTCGATTAGTCGCCTTCGATCAACAAGCGATTAAGTTGAAGTCCCGTTTACACGGTCGATTAAGTTGAAAGTGACGTCAATTCAACTGAATCGAACGCAAATCGACTAAGTGTAAACGCCCCATAACATGTCCCAAGATTGGTGCTCCCTAAGTGATGGTACTCATCTCACCTACACGGTAAAATCAAGACAACCTACGTCTATAAAAATAGTGTCTTACTGTCTATTGCAAGTTACTAATACATCGCTAGGCTACAAGAAAACATTCCAGTATTTCACTTGATTTAGAACCGTCATAAACAAATGGTCACTGTATTTCGTCCAGAACACGCCTTAACGTTCAGGGCAACACGAGAAACTATAAAAAAACTAAGGAATTTACAGAGTATGGGCATGGCGAATTGGTTGGTTGGATTGGATTTTTGTGTTCCTTTCAACACCAAGGATACATAAGACGTGGACCTTCAGCTTATCGTGGATCCGAACCACATAAGGTCCCGCTGGGAATCAAATCCGGGTCTTAAGCCACATTGTCACGTTACAAGAACTTGTAGCTGTCATAAAGAAAAAGAAACATTACCATATTTCACCGCGTACACAGTCTTGTAAGGGTCATAAAACATTTTTTCCATCTTGCAAAGAGTCGAACAGTGTCCAACTTTCTGGGACGTCTTGCTTGCTACCTGCTATCGCCCTCCCACTGACATAAAGGAAAAACCAGTTTCGCCGCTTCCGAAACAACGGATTCTTTTGGACAGGGAGGGGGAGTGCGCCAAAATACACGTTTTTAATAAGGAGATTAATTGTTTGTCCACTAAAGTGCAGTGCTGCAAGGGTGGTAATACCTTTCTTGTTTACAAGAAGTTGTAAAATCTAAACAGTAGATAGAAAGATCGGGTAGCAAGGTCTTTTTTATGACAACTACAAGATTCATGTAAAATGGAAACGTGGTCTTAAGCATCGAATAGTCTCAAGGGAGTTGCACGGGTATGGCGGGAGAAAAATATGCAAAAATGTAGGCAGGGCCTCTACTCAAGGTACGAAGCTCGATTCGCAAAGGGCTTGATTTAAACACTTTAACCGAAACATGGGTCTCTGAGATCCAGTGGTAAATTTTGAAGCACAATGGTGCCCCCCCCCCTGGTTGCTCGGAAAGTTTATTTCATACTTTCATATATTATGTATATATAAAAAAACTTAAATACATTTCAAAGTAAACATAATACAAAATTGACTTATACGTCTCTGAGACATTGTGTTTCTCATAACGTTTCTGAAATTCATGTTTCGGTTAAAATGCTAATTCTCCTGTACGCGGTGAGGGGTGAGGCAAGTCGTTTTGAGACCATTGAGTATAGCCATGCTGCTGAAAAGGGACTTTAAACTTCAATGAACGATTAAATAAACCGAACCTGTCGACACACAAACGGAAGAACATATTTGATGGAATGGAGAATTTGTAGTTTTCCTTCGTCGTTTTTTTTTTTTTTTTTTTTTTTTTTAAATTCTGGATTACACATTGATTAGAGGAGCAGTGCTTAATTTATTCAAAACCTAATAAAACGCAAAAACTGTACATAACGGTTTGAAATCGGTTTTGAATTTCATCGACAGTATCAAGATGTAACAAAATGTATCTTATAAGAAGTTGTTCATGTAGACAGCCGCAAGAGGCTCTGTTTCAAGGATGTTATAAAATAGAGGATCTCCCCATACGTATCTTCATCATATGAACTCAATGAAGCAGAAAAACAACCGAGCATCGTCTAAACCGGCACGTATGATTGGCTACTCTCGTTTCCGCCATGATTATTGCCTCGAAGCATTGCGATGTTAGTGGCGCGGAGTGGGCAGAGTAGGTGTGGTGAAGCTGTGACGTATGGCTTCACGATTTTGTTGTATGGGCGGATCCTCTATTTTATAATATCCTTGCTCTGTTCGATACATATAGTGCTCTCCTGTGGCAAAATATAGAACTAACTGATAAGAAAGAACATCTTTAACTTCCCACGGTTATGTCCTTTATGCTAAAGGAGATGGATGATTACGGCAAGTGATGATGATAATCATGATGGAATTGGTAGAATAGTAATGTGTGAGGAAACGGGAGTACCCGAGAAAACCCACGGATACAAATAACAACGCTACAAATACACCACAGATACAAATATGTGCGGTCTTCGGTCTACGGTCCACCCTGTACACGTATATTTTCTGAATTTTACTGAATAACCTCAAAAAAGAGTAATAATAAATAGTTGGATGGTTGGTTTGATGTTCAACACTGTGCTATAGACAGGGGCGGATCCAAGGGGGGGGGGCGATCGCCCCCCCCCCAGAAGAGGAAACTTTCTTATTTTTATATATAAATAAAACCCATCCCAAAGTTTGGAGCCCTTAGAAATAGCAGTATGACAACCCACCGCCCCCCCAGAAGTCGGTCCTGGATCTGCCCCTGGCTATAGAACACATCACCGAAAATCGAACCTTGTCTCCCACAGTAACAATGGAGTTCGAGTATATTAGTAGCAGTTGTTGCTGCTCTATTTGCCAATACTCGTACATCAGAACTTTGTTACCCTGTATGGTGCATTTTATATATTAAGGAAATCGAGGTCATTAGCTTGACCAAAATAATAATAATAATAATAATAATAATAATAATAATAATAATAATAATAATAAAATAATAATAATTATACGTATATAATTATAGTATGATTTCCTACCCTGATAATAAACATTTAGAAGCCGTGCTGGAGGTTTTTAGTATGCAGGAAGGAAGGAAGAAACAGTTCGTGGGGAAGTAGTGACCTTGAAGGAGCGTGGTATTTAACAAGTTCAGACGCGGAACAAACTCTTGGGCTGCCTGCTTGCATGGCTGGAAAGAATCGTCAGAGGTAGTAACGGAATGAAAAAAAGAAAAGAAAGAATTAAATAAAGAAAAAAGGAAAGAAAGAAATATAAGGGAAATACGACAAAGTCATCAGCTGGAAGAAGCGTACGTGCTACACGTGAGAATTGACGAAAGTCCCGTCACGTCCCACGAAGTCTAGCTGCCTTAGGGAAAATATCTAACGGTTGGAAAAGTACACGAATAAATATTTAATGAAAGTCGTATTACATACACACTTTTTTCTTTATATAATGAAGGAAAATCTCAGGTTCGATTCCCACCTACTCACTATGCTGTTTTCCATCTATCCCGGTCACTTCTTTGTTTTCAAAGAGCTTCTAGTGTTCCTCAAGCATTTGACTAAAGCACCCCTTCCCTAACACACTCGTAGTAAATACAAGGTGTACCTGAAATCTTCAGCTAATTTCAATATCTTGAAAACGGCTAATCGTATTTCAATGAAAGGACACTGTTCGAAGGAGAGTGTGTCCAAAATTCGTTTGGTTGCCGGAAGATGTCACTAACGTACAGGACACGCATATCAGTGATATATCCCGCCAACCATAAATCAACCTGCGAATTCCCGTGTCCCGGGCCCGGCAGTTTGAATATTTGTGAATTTTGTCAATTTTAAAATCCCTGGTCAATATACAACACGCAGATTTAAGTCCCATTCAGCAGTGAGGCTGTATGACACATGAGATCCAAATCATATGAGCTCTCTCCGGGCATCGCACCCGTCTCCCACGCCAACAGCGAGTAAGCTATCCACATAGCTACGAATTTGAAATCGGATAATACAAGGTGGCGAATCTCTATTCAATATCGTTTGTTGTTTTTCATTATTATTATTATTATTATTATCCAACCCTAATAGGACAATGTGATTGGTTCTCTTTGTTTTCCTACTTTCTGTTACATAGGATGATCCAAAAGTAGGTATACACCCCTGCATTGATCAAGTATAACATTCTAATTTATAGGTGAGCTCCTCCGTGGCTAAGCGGTTAGCGTACGCGCCTTTGGCGTGGGAGACCCGGGTTCAATTCCCGGCGGGAGCTCATGTGGTTCGGATTCCACGTTAATCAGTAGGTCCACGTCTCATATAGCCTCGCTGCTGAAAGGGACGCTAAACTAAAATCAATTCAACTCAACTCAACTAATTTATAGGTTTATTTGCTTCGGCTGTTCCGAGTTTAAGATATAAGTAAAAAGACATCAAGAACAAATAATAAAGAAACTAAGTCTATCTGACGGACAACAAAAAGAAATGATATAAAAAGCAATGAGTTGATCAGTACGGGACTATATACCTACTTTTGGGCCACCCTGTATGTGTAAGAGCCATTCATGTGTATGAACATCCTCTTTCGAACTGTAGGAGTTTCATTCAAATCCAATTATAAATATATCACATTGACTTGACACCTAGTCTTCCGTTCCAAGCGCTGCTATCGGCTGAAGGAATTCCACTCCCTTTCGCTAACGCTTTCTCGCTTGGCAACAGCTGAACCCTTATTGGCTCAATGTGTGGGTGTGTCGAGGGTGTGAGTTTAGTTCGCATTTTTGCACGGCTCAAGACATTTTGGCAGCACTATGCCCGTTTTTAAAACTGCGTGAAGAGTTTATAGAATCACTACGCAACAAAGTAAAAATTTGTTTTGAGTAATATATAGAAATCAACGTACATTCACAAAAGAATTACTAATCACAATTGCATTAAAATCCTAATTAACTAAGTAATGCACATTCTGATCCTTGGTATCAATGCTATTACTACTTGTATCCATTATCCTAATAACTTTGAACCAATAACAGATCAGAAAATAATGTTGATCTCACGACATAATTACATGACAAAAAGTAGTACCATCATAACGCGCCAAAACAGACTACAAGTAAACCGCCAGAAATCGCACAAGAGAACAAGAATTTATATGTAACTTCCTCTAACAGAACAACTGAAATTCAAAGCTGTCAGTTTCATTATTAGAGACCGGATGTTAGGCAAAATGCCTATTCTTTAATATTAAAGATATGATAAAAAAAATAACGTTTTAAAGTTTATATGGGGTGTTATAGTTTTAATTTAAGCCAATTTTATTTTGCCTATTTCGCCCATTCCTGCCTAAATAATTGATTTAGTGCCTAATGTTGCCTAAATCTATGCATTTTCTTCAAAATAAGACTTTGTTGGGGAAAAATATACAGAGTATTTCAAATCAAAAACGACAACGTTTGGCAGGTGATTCCTGACACCAAGATAAGGCGAAAAGTATAGACCAACCTGGATGCACAAATGCTTCCTTTCGGAAATATACGCTGCCAAAACATGAAAAAAATTAACTTTAAAGGTTCAGAGCTCCAAAACTATCGGACCTACCGTAGTCGGACTAAGATTTCACTTAGGAACTATCCAAAAATACATGTTTCAGAATCCTAAAGTAATCACGCAACAATTTTTATAGAGACATATAATTTTAAGTACTCACCAACCACCTATGTAAAAATTGTTGTGAAAGTACCGCAGGATTTTGAAACATGGATATTTGGATAGGTCACGTACTAGTTCCTAAATAAAGTCTTGATTCGACTACAGTATGTCCCATACTTTGGAGCTATGGACTTTAAAATTTTATTTTTTCATGTTTTCGGCAGCCTATAACTCCGAAACGAAACATTTGTGCACCCAGGTTGATCTATATTTTTCGTCTTATCTTGGTGTCAGGAATCACCTCCCAAGCGTTGTTTTGAAACACCCTGTATAATTTAGTGTTTCAAGAAAGGACTCTGCCTCTTCCGAGATAGGTACTGTTTGTAGTGATAAGATGTAAAATTCTGGACTACTAAGTGTACTAATAAAGTGCTGAAAAACTTTGGACTGCTGTATTGATAAAGTGCTGTGGAGAATGTATTTACCAAATATTATATATATATATATATATATATAGTCTTAAACAAATCACATAATGTTCGATCTTTGAATTTCCTTATGATATGCACCAGTAGGTCAAAGCTAACTTGTAAAAGAAGGCACCTGAACGACAATTAGTGCTTACTGGCAGGAGTCTGGTAGCTTGACAGTGGTCATTAAATGCATGAGAAGTCTGTATAGATAGTACACGCAGGAAATTGATTCCACGAACATTCGTCCTTCCCCCCCATCTCTTGGGAGGAGATCCAAGTTTATATTCTTTCTTTACGAAATAAAGAAAAAGAAGAATTAACAGAATTAATCTATTATTAGATTATAATATCATGGAGAACATTAAAATCTAGAAAGGAATTCAACATATAAAAGTTTTATTTATAATTTATCATATACTCTGTACGTGTGGAATGAGCTTCATCGTAGTTTATTGTGAGAGTTCGGCGTTCGATTCCTGGTGGTAGATATGCAGAATTTGTCATGTACATCTTACAAATGTCGGGATGAATGATAACGTTTCTATTTCGCAAGCATGATAATTCTGTGATGGTATGTAGGTTATTAATACTTCCTTCCAAAGATGGGTGGCTTCATATCGCACAACAATGCACATATACACATGTTCAAAGGACTGTGCAGACTGTTCCTTAGTTACAGTATGAAACAATCCTTATCCACCATATTTCTCTGACGTCTCTCCCGCCAACTAGCACCTGTTCCGGTAGCTCAATCACTTTTTGGCAGGAAAGAACCTGATGATCACGCAGTGCAACGCGCGTTTGAAGTCTTCTTTCATCGTAGACTCCAGATTTTTTTCCCCCCGTCATGCAATCAAATCATTGACTGAATGATAACAGAAAGTGTGGCTGAAGCCGGAGGCTAGTTGACTAACCACATACTGCTTATGTTTTTCTTCTTTCTTTCTTTTAAATTGACACATCTCAGCTATAGATATACCACATTGACTTGACACCTAGTCTTCCATTCCGAGCGCTGCTATCGACTGAAGGAATTCCACTCCCTTTGGCTAAGGCTCTCTCGCTTAGCAACAGCTGAACCCTTATTGGCTCAACCGTGGGTATGTCGAGGGTGTGAGCTTTAGTTCGCATATTTGCCACGGCTCAAGACATTTTGGCAGCACTATAGACATTTCAATCGGACCAACTTAATATTTTCGCTGCCTACTCTACGTTTGTCTTATTTTTAATAATATATATATAGTGAAAATTTCTGCAATTTCTTCCCCTTGTGCGAATTCTCTGTACAAATCCATTCGAGGGACTATGTTAACGAACCCAACTATTTTATCTCAACACGAAATAAAGGAATAACGAGAAAAAGGACGGCACCGTTAACACTGTCCAAAAGGAAACAAAAAATGTTAATACACCTGCATGCTTTACAATTCTCATTTACTTTTAGTGTTTATTCGTTGTGATATCACTGTGTTTAATCCATAACGGAGGTTATATAACAGATGTACAGCAACAGGTTGTTCCCTGTATTATGAACCCAACGGTGAAGCTGCAGGTGACAAAAATATGTTGGAGAAACGACTACCAATATAGATACACACACATATATATATATACTGTATATACACACACCATAGCTCTTGTAGGTGTGTATGAGTTGTACAGTATTACCCGCAGGTTGTGTTGCTAATGAAACAAATGTGCGCGGATGTTCACATTTCCGTGTAAATGCACATGTGTTTCCATATATACAAGAAGTATATGTTTTTTCCCCTAATGTATATTATATACACATAAAAGGAAAAGAAGAGAGAGAGAGATCATTATATTCCAGGAAATCTGGAAACCCGAGTAACTGTCATTTATAACGAAGACTGCATTGTGATTTGAATTTTGATTAGGTTAAGATTTAGATTTCTGGGCTTTCAGCATCTAAGGCCATTTAGCACTTCACGTTTGAGGGATGACGTCCCTCGGCGAGCACACAATTCGGGGAAAGGGAAGGAAGAAAGGATTGGGGAAGGAAAGTAGCGGCCTGGGACCTATAAGTTAGGTACCACCCCGGCATTTGCCTGGTGGGAATGAGAAAAACCCAGGAAAATCTCATTCAGGGTGGCTGGCTTCCCACCGGGAATCGAACCCGGGACCTCTCGCATCGAAGGCGAGAGCGTCAGCGACTACAAAATTTGAATTTTGACATCATTACATGTAGTTTAAAGGGAATAACTACGTAGTACCCAAAGAGAAGTCAGCTGAGCACTGTGGTGCATGGAATAAATTCTTTTAAAACTTGCGACATGTAAACTAATACTAATGAAGAAGCTCTCATCGGTGATCATCTTTGGCTAGCACACATGCCTTTGGTGGACGCAGTCCCAGGTTTCCCAGGTTCGATTTCCGGTGAAAGCCATGAAGTTTGAACATATTACGGTGGCTTGGACTCAGGGGTGGATTTAGGACTTCAATTTTGGCTAGGCCCGCTCCCTCGTTTATAGATACATATACACACTTGATTAATTAATGATAGTAGGAAATTACTTTTACAGTAGTGGTTGATACTATTTGTTAAATAATTATCTACCATTAATATAAATAGTGGAAAATACATTTACTCTTTATTGTATCTTTTAGTGTTTATGTATTTTTCAAAATTTTTAGGTAGGTCCTTGCCTACCCGGCGTGCCCGCTAAAGCCGCCACTGTTTGGACTGCAACTCGGTTCACCTCTCATATACAGAAAGTTTTAATGATGAAGAGAAATGCTAAATAACCTTCAACCAGAAATCAAAGTGCCTTATAGCTATCACTGACTTGTCCAATTAAACGTAAATCGGTCAGTGGCGAATATAGCCCGGGGGTACTTAGGTCCCCCAGTTTCTTGAGTGACAAAAAATAATTGAAGCTATTATTTATATATTTTTAAAAGTTTATAGTAAAGTTATGATGTACGTATCGTAGTCTGATTTCTCGCAGCCCCCCTTCTAGATCCGCCTCTGATATTAGTCAGTTCTCGTATGCGTGATATCCCTGATCCTAATTCCCAAACTATTCATGTTTTTTTTTTTTTTAAATCATTTTTTCATAACTCAGTGTCAAATTATGTTGCAGGAATTTACAACCTTTATAAACATTTTATGATCCTGAACTATTTTATCATTAATTTGTGAGAAATTCTACAAAGTTTTGACGCTACACTTCCACTATGTTGTAGGTACTACATTACTTTGTACTACATGTTGCCGAAAGAACAAACCTTCTATACTAGGGGTTCTCAACCTGTGGTACGCGAGCTGTGGTGGACGTACGACTTATGGTAGTATAGTGCTCTCACCTGGGTTGTGATCGGGTTACGAATCGGGTCGGGTTGTCGGGTCAGCTCGGGTCGGGTTGTCGGATCGGATCTTCAACCGATCCGACCCGTTGAGAGCACTATGGTAGTATTAATTAATAATATGCTTTCTTGTTACGCTGGTGGAAAAGGTTGAGAAACCTGTTCTATACAATTATTTATGTCAAACAACTCTTGATCAGCATTTTGACAATTTCCACTTTTCCTATGGTATTAGTGGGGATTGGAATTAACATTTCAGTTCATTACAACAAAGTGTGTCTCATTTCGGTTCCTTTTTGTAAAGAAATAGGCCAAACCCATCACTTATAATAACTGCAAACATAAGAAAATACACTGTGCGAATTAGGTAAGGTCATAAATACGAAACTAATAAATTCCAAGACACTGCAATGTTTTTAAAGTAACTCACCTACTGTAGGCTATGGTTACTAACACACTAAACATTTTTATTATATTTTACAACTAGGAAATGCCTCCATGCGCCACTGCAAGCAATGGTTTGCGTTCGTCCTTTTGCATCCTTCATATGCAATTTGCCTCAACTCAAAGTCTCGCATGACATTCAAACGCCTCACTCCTTTTTATTCCATTCTAGGTCGTATATCTTAAAATGCTAAAAATGCATGTTTTATTATTTTGGGTGAAAAGTCCAAACTCCACATTTCATGGTTTTACGCTCTCTCATGGCTAGTGCCTGTCTATTTCAAGTGTGCCCTCGGAAAATATGCAAAACTTACTTCGGTCCCACCCCCGCCATCCTCTGACCGGAGAAATCCCTACCCATTGCTTAGGGAAAAGAAATAAATGACGTCAGCTGTGTTGCCAATTTGTCATTCAGTCGTTTGGTCTTGACGAGTGAAGATTGTAGGCTACTAGTGTTAACAAGACAGAGTGTTAACAAGATTGTAGTGTTAACAAGACAGAGCACAGCGAAGTCCATGAAATAGTTCATTGTGGCAACGCTTCTGCATGCAACAACTGAAAGATCTCGACCGCAGCAATTTGTCTTTTGAGGGAGATACGGGAAAACACATCGGCAGCAGTGCCAACACAGGCACACTTGAAAGGCTCTAAGCGGTTAGCGTACGCGCCTTTGACGTGGGACACCCGGTTCGATTCTGGAGAGGAGTTCATGTGGTTCGGACCCCACGTTAAAACTGTAGTCCACGTTTCATATAGCCTTGTTTCTCAAAAGGACGCTAAACTAAACTTTAAAAAAAAATCCAATATATATTATTATAATAATTACAATCCCCATCCTTCTTTTCTTTCCACTTATTATCCATCAAAAAACACTGAAACCAGAATATAATCATTTTATATAGGAAGTCGCTGTATCAAATTTCATATCTCCAACTTTCACAGATTCGGAGACATGGACATTTTAATATTAAAAACTGCCATACTTATTTCTGTTCCCCTTTCTCGTCGAATTTCCAAAAAATCCTTCCTTAGTAGTTTCCTACGACACAAATCCTATACATTGGCACAATTTCAAAGTTTCTAGCTTAAACAGTTTGGCCTGGATGCTGACTCACTAATTCAAGACTTATTTCATATATGGAGATGTTTCGGACTATTACCAAATGAACCACTAAATTTCGTGAACCGTAAAGTTCAACTGCATATCTGATGCTATACAACATTCGGATATTTGTGGTTACATCCAGGGTGCGAATTGGCGGGGGGGATGCCAGGGATTTCCCCCCCTGACAAAAATCTTTCCCACCCTGGAGAAAAAAAATTTTTCCCTGGCAGGGATAACTTTTCCCCCTCTGGAGTATTTTTAAATGGACATAAAGATAAGATAGAAAAAGAGAACAATTCTTACTTTGCGTAGCTAACCTAAATATTACTGGAGTGAAAATTTATGAAAGATCTCACATCTCAACTGTTTTGTACTTGTTAGTATATATATATATATATATATATATATATATATATATATATGGGGGGAAGGACTGGGTGCGCATATGGGTGAAATTCATCCCCCCCTGGGAAAATTTTTCAATTCGTACACTGGTTACATCGATGGAAATATAATCCAGAAAGGGAAATACCGTATACTCCTACTACGATTACAGAACATGCAGTATCTTCCCCCCAATCCCAGGAAAAAAAAAACGCACGCACACAAAGAACAACAATCATCAAGAAGCACAGGACTTTCTTTTGTCTCTGTTTTTTTTCTGCTTCAGCCTCAGTGATAAAAATGCGGTGAACAGAATCTCCCAGAGTCCTCCACGGGATTGCAATCAATCATTCTTCTTCCCTTGCTTCAACCACTACGAAAAAAAAAAAAATCCCTCCCACTCATCCAGCTTCGGAAACACTCATTGGTGGATAGAACCACGAAGCACATCTTTTTCCCCCTCCTGAATTCTCCACATGATGAATCATACTTACGGTTCCCTTATGTCCCCCCACTTCATTACTCCCTAAGCTACAATAAGGGATCGAGAGAATAACAGGGTGAAAAAAAAAGTTGGAAAGAAAACACACAACACTCGAGAATAGTTCGTTTCGGTTTTATATTCATCGAATTCTACGAGAGCTTATATTCTCCCCACCTACTCACTTAATAATTTCATTCACACCTCACAATCATAGTTTCACGATCTCATATTCTTCTCCTTCCCCTTTCTCCTGTCCCGTTCCTTTTATTATACAGTCTATAATACTATTCCTCTTGAAGGAGGGTTGGTTGTAGTCCCACAGGTCTATCTAACAACAACAGAAACAAACCAATATAAAGAACGGAATGTTATAAGGAACCAATATAGTTAAACATCATGACTTTGCAATTATGTTATCGTGTTATTCGCTACCTATCATGAATAGCAATGAACGTAGAAGCAACGATTACATGCGATGTCTTATGTCTCTGAAAGCTATTGAAGAGTGTGCTTTAAACTTAGAACCTACTCAACAACATAACTACACACATACAGGGTATTTCAAAAGTTCCCTGGCAAAGGGTAATTCTGTTGTTATCAGAGTTGCAACAAAATGTACGATGAGAAACCGTCTCCAAATATGTTTCCAATCTAAAGTGAACGAATTTTTTTAAAAATCGGGCGGGCCGTTTGGGCTGTACACTCTTTATGCGCCAAATGTTAAATGAAAATGCAACGTTGCCATTTACCTCGACCCACAACATAAGTGAATGAAGTGACTGTCTTTTACGCTAACGTGTCGATGGCCAGCCCACATTTCAAACATGCTCCCATTTGCTTTATGTTGTGGATCCAGATAAATGGCAACGTTGCATTTTCATTTAGCATTGTACCAGTAAAGAGTGCACCGCCCAAACGGTTCGTCCGATTAAAAAAAAAAATCCTTCACTTTAGGTTGAAAACATCATATTTGGAGACGGTTTCCCCCCTTACATTTTGTTGTAACTCAGATAAGAACAGAGTTACCCTATGTCAGGGGATTTTGAGATACCCTGTATTTTTTGGGGAAGTGAGCTCTGCGTTCCGGGCGAGAGACTATTTGAGACGTTGGCCTACAGCTTGACGTGGGAACAGAATCATATGAACTTCCGCCGGGAATCGAACCCTTCTCCCGCTCCATTTTACACAATAATTGTGCACAATATACGCAGCACGGTTGTAAACATTAATATCGTATGAACTTTCTTGTTGCTACATGGTTCCCGGTGGTAGCTCATGTGGTTCGCATTCCAGATTACGATGTACGGCCATGTCTCATAGTTTCAAGGTGCTCGCGGTGCTGAACGGTACGTTAAACTACAAATAACATTAAATAAACGCAGAAAGTAGTCTTATATTCCACCTGAAATGACTGACAATACCACTACAAGTAGTAGTAGTAACAGAATAATTACAACTAATCAATGAAATGAAAAATTTCAGTTTCATGTCCCAGGTTATGCCTTGTGGGCTAAAGAAGACTGTGATGATGAAAGATGATGGTGGAATGAAGAAAGTGGGAGGAAACGCTAGAACCCTGAGAAAACCCACATACACAGACAACTAATCAATGATAAAATATTAATCGTAACCGCGCTTGGGTTCAGGATATATCCAGGAAACAGATCTGAGAAGAAAAGATTTTGTTTAATAATTCGGACACGTAATTGTTGATTGGCAACTAAATTTTCAAGAACTTAATTATTAAAATAAAATGCATAACCTGACTATACACATGAAAGTTTATAAACCTGCTTTTCATAATTTTATTTCGGGTTGCACAACGTGTTGACTACATACAAACGAAACAATTTTTTTGTATTGAGTTTAAACGGCTATTATAGTTAAATTACACGTATACACTGACAGTCAAGATTAATACAAGATTGGTTGGTTCTATCGGAGTTTCGCATACCTTTCAACATCGAGGCTTTATGAGGCGCGAATCTGCATCGGATCGGAAACACGTGCTCCCACCAGGAACCGAACCCGGATCTCCTGTGCAGAAGACGCGTACGTTTACTCCATAGTTACGAGGGAAATCTTGAACACAAGCAACAGTTTTGATATTACAGATACTAAAATATGATAAATAATTATTTGGTATCAGCCATTTTTTTTAGTTTATCTACCGAGGCGATGACATGAGTTATGTTGACGATGGAATGAAACAAATGGGGGAGACAGAACGCAAAGAAAACCTACGCACCTGGTGTTCGTCCACTACAAACCTCATACTGTTTAGCTAGGATCGAACCAGAGACTTCACAATCATATTTTCTAGTGCTACTATGTTTAATAGATATAAAGGTAGGAAGACAGTTGTAAGCGAATTGTAAATTTACTAAAATAATATTTTTTTAAAAATATAGAAAGAATAGTGCATGCTTGAAACTTCCGGAGATAATATGAGAAACAATAAAAAAAAAAAAAAAATATTTTCCTTAACACCATATTTTCCTGAGATGAGAATTCAACGAGTGAAAAAGTGTGACTGGAACGAAATCCGGCCTCTGGTCTGAATGGCTTTGCACCAAGATCTTACATAAGAATGAAACTGTGTGACTGATCAGTGAACAAAGTTGAAGTGTAGTAGTTACTAATCGGGTACGATTCACAGTCCGGTCGTGATTTTTCACTTTTTATTAAATTTCATTCCGTACACAAATTGTACAGAATCTAATAAGCAGCAAAACTGCAAAAAATAAAGATGAATTTTGTTGTATAAAGCTTCCAAGTAGTGTCATCCTTACATAATACATTTTTTTATTTAAAAAAAAATGGTTGGTCAGTATTCAGTTTATTAAAGCAAAATCCTCATGGGCCACGAAGAAATTTTGACTTGACCTCCTCCCCCCCCAAAAAAAAATATCCTTAGGATTCATCAGTGTCGCGACCCACACATGAGAATCGCTAATAACACGTATTAAAAACACCAGCTTCATACCACTTCACCACCCATATGATTTTTTTTTTTTAATACTTCATTAACGACCATGCAAGTATACATAACAGGCCGTGAACTAAAGTAATGAATCTACCACATGACATTTACGACTGCGATAATTAAGGTCGGACAAAAGGCCATCGCGTTAAGTTCCCTATCCTTTCTATCTAAGTCATTTACATAAATATGTTCTCTGGTGAAATACAAAAAAACTGATAGTTAAGAATGATGTAGTTTTATTCATTTGCACACTTTCTGCTTTTGAAAATAAAATTATAGTTTGAACCTTTAAAATTTTGGTTTACGTTATTCCTTATTTTTTTCCCTAGAAATTATCGAGAAAGAAACACAATGACCCTGGCCTCCATTTACTACGTAATACATAGAACTAAGAACAGAAACATGATGGGAATACAAAGCCAGGATTCCTGCCTGAACGAAAGTTCAATCGTCCTGACACGTTCGATTTTTTCACCTTTTTGAAGATCTTCGCGGACGGTACAATCTTTTCTTCAACTTCAAATAATGAAGACAATGGCATAAGCAACTACGATTAACAGGCGAAAATAAACCAAGAGGATGCATCCAAAAAGTAACTTTGTTGCCTCACTATGTTCCATCAATGCCCAAGATCTGAATCTTCTCTGGGAAACGTATCTATAACCTCTCGCCATGGATGCGTTTGTTTACATATTAGTTGAGCATCCCTTTTAAATACAACAACAACTAGACTACTTACGAGTTAAAGAGTACAGACTGTTTCGTCTAAAAAAGGTATCGTGAAAGTAGCGTCTCAGTCTCGTCTCATATTATTATTATTATTATTATTATTATTATTATTATTATCGGTATTCTGCCATTATTGACAGTTCCCTTGCCGCAATTGAGGACCACGGTCTTCAACTAATCTTTTTGTCCTCACGTACGATTTTTCTGTTTTGATACCGTCTCATTTGTTCCTCGCTCACTTTCCTGCCACTATACTGTTCAGCACATGCCTCATGATACAGTTTCTTCTCATCCAGTGTCTTCATCAGTTATTTACTCTATTCAATTATACCTAAAATGATTCTTTTTTCATCCACTATTTTTAAGACATTTTCATTTATTTTCCGCTCCACCCAGCTAATTCTTTCCATTCTTCTCCACATCCATATTTCGGAAACCCAGTATTTTTTCATAGCTTTTCCGTACTGTCCATGTTCTTCCCCATATAGTTCAACACTCTATACATGAAGTATTTTATCATTTAAAAATTACGAAGAATTAAAAAATATTCCAATTTCTAATGCTTTTCGACTATTAGTATTTATCTTCGACCATTTCCTGCCAAGATATTTTATTTATTGTTTTTGTTTAAACTTTTATTGTAGCCTCCCATACAAACAATGAATGCTAGTACTTTCACTTTGTGTCTGATGAAGATAACATCCCTTTGTCTAAACCGTTATACTGTATTTTTTATCAAAACTATTAATTTATCCCTTAAATAT
Source organism: Thermobia domestica (assembly GCF_964235325.1). NCBI lineage: Eukaryota > Metazoa > Arthropoda > Insecta > Zygentoma > Lepismatidae > Thermobia > Thermobia domestica. The sequence goes on along the minus strand of NC_137466.1, from coordinate 185,875,518 downwards.
TTGCATAAATGTTCTGTGTTTTCATACATAATTTAACAATATAGACTCACGTCTACCTACTTACGTACAAATGCAAGTTGTAAACTATTAGCACAGGGTTCTTACTGATCTGAAGAAATCTATTTCCCTGACTTTCCCTGACCTTTGACGGGAAATTCCCTGACTTTCATGACAGGTGTATGATGATGGTGACATAATAAAGAAATAAATAACGGAGAATATTTACATATGAGAACGTTTATTCTATAGAGACATATAGTAATCAATTACATTCCACTTACCTCCCATGAAAATCTGATCATCATCATCTAATATTGTAATCATTAAGCTAAAATTGATGTATTGATTGATAAAATATAAAAATATATTTTATAAAATTTCCCTGGCCTTCCCGGTCTTTTTCCCTGACCAGTAGCAACCCTGTACTATATTATTATTATTATTATTATTATTATTATTATTATTATTATTATTATTATTATTATTATTATTATTATTATTATTATTATTATTATTATTATTATTAATAATAATAATAATAATAATAATAATAATAAATAATAATAATAATAATAATAATAATAATAATAATAATAATATATTAAGAACGTGGAATGGAATTACACTGGATTCACATGTCAATTTACGAGATAGTGAAACTGCTCAAAGCAAACAATACATCAAGTGAAATTAAACTAACTACACATAACAGTCCTTTGGAATTATACGAAAAAAAAAATCCCTGCTTGCTTGGGGATTGGTTCTAGGGATGATATATTCCATTATTAAACACACACGTACACATACAGAGAGAGCAGAGGGACAGAGAAGGGAGTGTCATCTCCGTGCACAAAGCAGTGTTGCCACGACACAAGAGAGAAAGAACTACGATAAATCGGCCTTTACTTTGTAAAGTCGCAGACATTTCAATGCGCTCTTGTTTTGCAAGTTTGTGCAAATACGGTTTCTACGGTAAATTTAAAAAGTACAAAATAACGGTAAAATTTGTACTACTAGTTCGATGGTATTGTTCGAAATGACGGAGAAACGAAGCAAAGAGGAAACGAAAAAAGATCACAAAACAGGAAAAGAAAAAGAAAAATCGAGATGGAGAGAGAGATTTACATATCGTTGCACCGATTTATCTGTTACATTACAAATAATGTGTGGGTGTGTCGATGTTAGAAGTATCACTGTTAAAAGTATATGGTGTCACTGTTGGAAGAACTCGAACAGCAATAGATACCACCTGTTACTTAACTCTGTATATTTTTCATATACAGCACATAAATAAATAAACAGTATATTTCAGCTGAATAAAAATTATCAACTGCATCAGATTGGAAAAGAAAGGCATAGTGTTTAGCGCCATAAAAATTCATTTTTCTCGAAAACTACGCATGAAAATTCTCCATCAAGGATGTCAATCTTTCAACATTACAGATAAACAAAAAATTAAATTTTTAAGAGTTAATCAAACAATTTGAACTACATCTCACCAACCATATACTATTTGTTGTGTACTGTTCCATTTACAAGTGCTACAATGATATATGCATAACAAAGGTATACTTCAACATCAGTTGCATTTTAACAGGTGACGTCATTATCATAGCATTTCGCTAAAAATGAACATTGTTTTTAGCCTATGTTAAATCGAAGTTTTTAATCCACACTAGTCATATTGACTTCTATGCCGTCTGAAGTAGCAATAATGCAGCACCAGCTAGTGTGTATTAACAAAATTACACCTGCCAACACTGGTTTCTCTGCTTTCGAAACAACATAGATTTTTTTATTATTATTATTAGAGTTCAAGCCGAGCCAACTCAGCTACGCTGGAAGCCCTCGAAAGCTTGGTTGGTCTCTTGTAGTGCGTTGTCACTCCCTAATGAGCTCGTATTAATTTTGTAGGCTCTGCGCAAACGCCACATGTGCCGAACGACTACAACTCAGTCCTCCTCTGCAAAAACCCCTCTCCCTTTCTCTCTCTCTCTTGACTAAGTTTCTCCCAGAGGGAATGGAGCCCGCCCACATTTACGTCACGGATTGTAGGTATATACTGATACATTCCCCTTTCCCTCCTATTCCCCTCACTTACAAACCAATTTATGTTTAGAGTAGGGCTCCGGAGGGTGGAGGAGAAGGGAGAGATTGTCTCTCACCAACACAGTCACAGGAGCTACTCAACTCACAAAGAGTTCTGAAGACGTCTTCTCTCTTCACGCAACCATGAACATTGAAGACAACCATCCATGTATGCTTTTATTTCCACATTTCCATACATTACTCAGAGTCAAATAACCTCTAGTGGCCCACTTAATAAGTAGTTTTACTTCACAAGATACCTATAAAGTCAATGTTGAAAGGACAAGACAGCTCAACTGATTAACAGTACGTTCTTTTAAAGCTTGGAAGGCTCACCTTTAATAATGCCACCTGGAATCATGTTTGTATCATCATTGGTAATTCTATTATTGGCAGGTGGCTTGTTGCACACTGAGAAATTTCCATGCAACATGGTCTTCTTCAGCTATTTATTTCATGTCCACATGATTTTTCTGTTTTAACACTATTTCTCATTTCTCTCAACTGTAGCTTATTTCACCCTCTTCCTCTTTTCCTGCCATCATGCCTTCTACCACGTTCCTCATGATAATGTTTCTTCTCAGCTAATGTTCGAACCACTTTCTCTTCTTTTCCATTCTTCTTGCACATCCACATTTCAAAAGCCAACACACTCTTTTTTCCATCGCTTTTGCTTAATGTCGGACCCGTACAGTACAATATTCCACACGAGATTATTAATATTTAAATTGCAGTTTACTCTGAATATTTAAAAAAATTCATGTTTCATTGTCAAATATAAAAACGAAAACCGTGTATAAAATTTAGAACAGAGTTTATATATATATATTATACTAGCATATATTACCCGCTTCGCTGGGTTGAAATGAAAATTTAAATGCACAACTCCATATCTCATGTGTTTAATACCCGTGAAATATGCTTGCAGTAAATGTTAACATTATATCGCCTGTCATTTATGTTAACCCGCCGAGTGACACGGTCATGCGGGTTGCATATAAATACGTTTATTTTTACCTATGATGAACTAACAAAGGATTTGTACGTTATGGACACTTGAATGGTCAATTATCTCAAGACACTGGTAATTAAAAATTAAAGTGATATGATAAAAACCATCTAGGGTCCAAATCCTAATAACCCCCCAAAAATAAAAGAAATTGGTTCAGCCGTATTAGCGTGATGAGGGAACAAAGGATTTGTACGTTCTCTTTTATAATATAGATATATAAGAACATGGAACATTTTAAATGACTAATTGATTTAACATGTGTCTCAACAACGAAGCTATCTACACAGGAGTTAGAGGTGTGGAGAAAGAAGTGGGATCTGATTCACTAGAACGTTTTGGTTCTAAACCGGAAATCGAACTCGGGACCTACTGCAATGAGAACTTTGCCATTTAGCCTACGTTAAATAAGCTCCTTGAAAGAGGAAAACCGAAAAGAAAAAAACTAATCACCACTAATAGCAAGCACCCTGTCAACAGCTGACTTTAAGAATAATAGTCACTGTGGTACAAAGTCAATAAATTTCGTGGGAAGGTAAAGGTCAAACAAAATCGTTATCAAAAACGTACGAAGGATGAGGACAAATTTTATCTCACTTTGCCTTGAGAAGATTAAGTTAATTTCGCCAAACTTTCCACCATGTTTGAATTCTCCTCTACATTTGAATATCCTAGCAGCTGTTGCAGTAGTTATTCTCTTCCAGATATTATACTCAGCATACATCTCAGTTTTCCAAATTCCATGTACAATGAAGTCTGTGAAGTTGAAATCAGGCAAATGTAGTCCACATTCCCATAGGCCAATTTACTAATCCAGCGTATGGAATATATATAAAACTTGTCACCCGGACTTCAAACTCAACTCTGTATTGTCTGATTTAAAGTACTTCAAGATATGATGGTTGAAACAAAAGACAATAAATCCTAAAACACTTTAAATCTCACAACTACCAACGCAAAAAGTGGGCCACTGTTTTTTTCTTGAAATAGTCAAGTTAAGCAAGTTTTTTTTTTCTATACACGTTTTACCGGATAATGGGTATTGTTTTCTTAGTTTGAGCAGATGAAATAACCTAATGATGGTGGGTCAGGAAAGTATGAACATAGACAGACGGATCTATAATTACTACGACACTGCCGACACATCTCTACATTTTCCTTTTGCCCAGTTTCTCTCTACTTGGCTCTATTTCTCCGTGTCGTTGCTCCGTACATAAAAGTATAATCTGACGTCATACATCAGCCAGTTGGAATTGTATGGTTCAGAAATTAAAAGTTGTTATGCACTGTAGACTAAAGTGTGGGACAAACTTGATGACGCGTGGAGTAGGCAAATGAAAACTAAGGCTGTGACGCTATGTTACCATGTGGTGAAAGGGCAGATGCATTACAGCACAAGCAGGTGAGCAGGTCGCAGATATACTGGCGTGATTGTATACAAAGAGGTGGCAACACCACATCTCTCTCATCTCATTTGCTAACAGCGTTTAAAGGGAACTTGTAGCGCCGCCTTCAAACGCCATAAACCTGTCCCTTAGCATAGGGAAGAACGAACGGAGAAAACTTATGGGACAACGCAGTTCATTCAGGAATTAAATCAATAAGAGAACCCTGGGGACCTAACTTCCTCCGGTAAGTACGGTCTGATTTTATGAAGTATAGTAAAGCACGAATATTTATAGGAATCTTAGTTGCGTATTACAATAGTTTTGAATTAATGTTTTTTTTTTTTTAAAGATATTCCCATTTTTTTTACACAAAAATGAAATAAAATGTTGGTTCACAAGCACGCGTCTATGCATGACAGACATTAGAAATAACATGCCACCTTCTCACACATAGTGAAAGGTTTGACCATTTATGTATTAATGACCTTCCCCCTTCTATCAAGACCGTTATGCCGCCACTAGTTTTGTCTTCGCGTGCTTCATAATATGCATTCTGAAGACGCCAGCCAGCCACGATGACGAGAGAAAATGTTTGACGTCTGTTCCAACTGGGGCTGCCTGGAGCCAACGAATGCAATACAACGCTGTTGAATTGAATTGAACGTGACACCGCATGCAGTCAGGTACCCGCTGCGGAGCACGGAATCACCATGCTTTAAAAAAAAAAAAAAAAAAAAAAATCATAATAGGCGAACACTGGTGGAAAATGACAACAGCATTATTATGAAGAGAAAAGAGGTTATCACAAAAGACAAAACAATGAGTACTGGGAGTGAGGGCGGAAGAAGAATAAGACCTCTGTACAAAAAACGCAAATAAAATTGACATTTCATTCATTTCACATCTACCTCCAGCAGTGTACACTAATACAGAAATTATGAGGAAATAGAAGGGGGGAAGGCGAGAATAGCAACTCATGCCACCTAAAATATACATGAAGAGTATGTCTTGGTATTGTTGTAGAATAGTCCGGCATAAAAATGGTAATTTTACAGTTAAAGTGCGTGGGTGCATATGAAAGTGGAATGTTTAGGATACTAAATTCCACTGTCGGAGCACTTTCGCACGATATAGGAAACGGGTATTTCATGTTTACAGGTGTAATGCTACCAGTGTCAAATCATTACAAATCCTATACTAGGGCTAACATGAGAAAATGCGTATCAAATCCGACTTGTGTAACATGCGACTGTGCATAATCATATTTCTGCATGATAGGAAACTTGTATTCTATGCGTAATTACGCCCCTATTTACAAGTATAGTTACTAGTGTGAAACCATCGCAAGTTCTCTAGCCTAGGTGACTTATGCAATATGAAGTGTGTGTGTGTTTTTTTTTGGGGGGGGGGGAGATAAGTGCCACAGAGTAGGTTCAAGAATATGGAACCTAATCTAACCTACCATGGGACACAATGGAACTACCCTGATTTATGCGCATACCCACCGTCGCTGACGTGCCTGCTATCTACGGAAGCTAACCCACCCGGGCTCCCTTACTGCTGTCCTGGTCTAACACGGTTAAATAGCATTCTCATTTTTAGTGGTTACATAGCATAAGTTGTTTTGTGTTTTTTTTTCCATAGTCGTTTTTTATATCATACATCACGACGCGTATTTATATTCACAAGGGGAAGCATATCACTTTGCACGCATATTATGAATCTATATGCAGTTATTTGGCAATGTGCCAGGGTCATAACAGTTCCGAACGTATCAGGGAATCATGTGAAGCACATTTTTATTATTATTAATTTGACGAACTATTCTGCACCTTCGCAGTACACTTCGCCAGCTGACTGTCGATATGGTTCATCATCATCATCATCGGTATGCTGATATTATGGGCAGATTACTTGCCGCGACTGTGAAGTTTCTATGCTCCACGTTCTTCAGCTAAACTCTTCGTCCTCACATACGACTTTTCTGTGTTGACACCGCCCATCAACTTTGGCCCCCTTTCCCTCTTTTTCCTGCCACCATACCCTCTAGCATGTCCTTCCTTCTCAGCTAATGTCCCAACAAGGTTCTCTTCCTCTTTTCAATTACATCTAAAATTGTTCTTTTTTCCCCTACCATTTCTAACACCTCATTCGTTTTCCGTTCGACCTCGCGGGTAATCCATGTACTCCATTTTTCTCCACATCCATATTTCGGAAGTTTCCAGGCTTTTTTTATTCGCTTTTACGTAATGTCCATGTTTTTGCTCAATATAGTGCAATACTTCACACGAAGTATTTTATGAGTCCTTTTCTCAAATCTTCATTCACAAAACCACAAATTAGGCTTTTCTTTCTCGTAAAAATTTAGTTCACGATTCTTATACTTGCTTTTATTTCACGTTCGTACTTCGTATCATCACTAATAACTACTACTACCCAGGTATCGAAAACAAGTCGCCTGTTCTATTTTCTCACTTCCTACTTTTATATTTAACCTCTTCATGGATATGGCATGAAATAATGCCACATATTTATCGAAAAAATAATCCGAATTTTTTTTTCACGAAGAAGAGTGCGAACTGAAGGTAAGTAAAAACACGTGCTTCAGAATATTATTTTTACTTACCTTCAGTTCGCACCGTTTTTCGTGAAAAAAAAATCGAATTATTTTCGCGATAAATATGTGGCATCATTTCATGCCATATCCGCGAAGAGGTTAACACAGACTGTTTTGCTCCAATCATATGGCTTTTGTCTGTCCAACATTCACTTCCATCTCGTATTCTTCACAGTTATTCCTCAAGTTTTCTATCATACTGATTGTCTTTTCAGATTCCGCAATAAGCGCCATATCATCTGCAAACCGTATATACTTAATCATTCTACCTCCTACCGTAATACCGCCTTCATTATGTACGGTTTTTTTCCCTATCTCTTCAAGGTAGATATTAAATAATGATGGCGAGAGACAGCATCCCTCTCGAACTCTGCTTTCAATCCAATTTCTTTTGTCATTTCCTCCTCTACTTTAACACTTACTTGCTGGTTAAAATACACGTTTCTTACGAGTCTTCTATCTTCCCATTCCACACGAACCTTTCTTAGAACTCGCAACAACCACCCCCAATTCACGTGGTCAAAAGTGATCAGAAGAGATCAATAAATACAATATACATCTCTTTCCCTTTTTTCTAGAAATCTTTCACGGATTACCCTTAATAATCCACTTGCATCTCTTGTGCCCTTTCCGCTCCCAAGACCGAACTGTTCAACTTCTTCCTTTGTTCTTTCATACAACCTTCTGTTTAGTATTTGATGCCTAATTTTTGCTGCATGCAATATGAAACCAATAGTTCAACCATCTCTTCGGGTTCGTTTTCTAAGCCAAAGGTATCATTTCCCCTATTCTGGAAATATTATAGCCACTTTCCCGTTTCATATATTTCACTGCATTGCTGGAACAATTATTTTTGGTACCTGTTTCCCATATTCTTAATGAATTCGATTCGTATATTATCTAACCTGGTTGCCTTTCCATTCCTAATCTCACTTGTCAGATATAGCTTTTTTTTTTTCAAACTCATTTCCTTATCATCCTTTCATACTTCATTTTCTTGGAAACTGATAACTGAAAATGAAGATGAAAAATACAGTACTTTAATCCAACAGAGTTTAAAATTGTTGGGCAAGCAAAAATCTGCCACCGTTTATCCAATGATTTTGTTTCCATACTTTCAATTGCAGTTTCCTCAAGCATAAAATACAAAGTAGGGGAAGGTTGGAAGTCCCAGTTACACGAAATGATAGTCGGTCTAGGTTGTTTGACTTAGGATAATACTCAACAAAGCGACCAATTACAACGTAGAGCTAACGTTGACAATTGAGTAACCAACTTTTTTTTTTTTTTTTCAAGATGGCTGACCCTACAGATTGAGCTGCTCGGGGTCCGTGCTATGTTTGTTGTTGATCTGTAGTTAAAGCGCCCCTTTCAGCAGCAATGCTATATGAAAAATGAAATGAAATCTTTTGAGTTTTACGTCCCACGTTTATGCCGGCTGGGCTAAAGGAGACGATGATGATGATAAATGAATGAAATGGTGGAATGAGGAAACGGGAGAACCCAGAAGAAACCCACGCATACGGTGTTTGTCCACCACCACAAAGTTCACTTGGCGCAAGCTGGGATCGAACCAGAGACCCCATGCACCAGAGGTAAACGCTCTACCACTGAGCCATCGCGGCCCGAAAGGCTATATGAGAAGTGGATCTTGAGCTTAACGTGAAATATGAGCTCCCACCAGTAAGAGAAATCTGGTCTCCGCACCGAAGGCGCGGACATTAACCATGGTAACTACGAGGGCATATTCTGTTTTATATTTTATATGGTTTCGCCTTGTATTAGGTTTGTGATTATTTTACATATAGTCTCGGTGATGATTGATAAGCTATATTATATATATGGTGAAGACTTGGGGTTTTTAGTGTCTTCAGAACACAATTGTTTTGACCAGACTTACGAAAATAAAAAAGAGAACGGACAAAATTTCAGTAGAATAAAGACGAGTAAAAGCAGTAGTATCGCTTCAGATTTTGAGGGAGAGTGGCAAGATTGCTTATCGACATAAAGAGTATCACTGTTTTGGAAAATGAAATAAAATATTTGTTTAACGTCCCACGATTACGCCTTTTAGGCTAAGGGAGACAAACGATTAAGGCAAGTGAATGATGATGGAATAATCGGTGGTATGAGAATACGGGAGGAAACGGCAGTACCCCGAAAAAATCCACGGACACGATGTTGTCCACCACAAATTTACTTGGCCGTGGATCAAACCAGTGACCCCCACGCACTAGAGGTAAGAGCTCTACCACTGAGCAACCGTATTCCCAGTAAACACATTAGGTTTCTGAAACTCAGGGGGGGGGGAAATTGCCCCTGCCCTTACCAAATGACGCCATTGAGTAAAAGAGAGCTATTCGATCTTTTAAAAGTTGACTGAGTGATCTACATAATACTGCCACGAATCACTGAAACTTATTCGATGATTTTGACTTCCCGGTAGGGGCGTACGCAGGAATTTATTTCGAGAGGGGTCTAAAGCGTTTCGGGGAGTCTAAATACAATTTGAGGCTAATTTATATGAACATTTCTAAAATTGCCTCCGGACCCCCCTGCGTACACCCTTGCTTCTCGGGATAAGATTTCCTTTAAAAATAAGTTTTCTTATATAAATTATACAGTTTGGATGCATGTTTAAAAAGTTGTTAATAGATGTGAACGTTTTTTAAAACTATTTTTTCTGTATTTCCTAACAATATTAGTGCCGCGCTTGACGTTGAAACTTCCATTAGTGAGCAGCCCTGCTGATTATTGTGGTTTTAGGAAAAGAGTTAAAAAAAAAAAACTAAATAATTTCAATGCTATTTCAAACCAAACTTTGTTCCCTCTCTGTTGGTTCTCGATGTTCTTCACACAGTTTCTAATACAATTCCTTTAACATCAAAACTCATCGCAAACTCACTACAAACTCTCCAAAGTCCCAGCATCCAACACATTACAATGGTGAAAAGAGAAACACTTGATACTATGTCCTTGTTTTAACAATGTCTTCCCTCCCCCCCCCCTCTTTCATACCGAAAGCAAAACTTCATTCCTCCTGGGTGAGTTGAGTCTCTTCCCTCCCCTAAAATACGAAAGCATCTCGCCGCTCATACTCAGGGTGCAAACATATTCCCCCTTTTGTCATATGCTTACTGAATGGGAAGCTAGCATAATGGTTCGTTTTTCACGGTGTGGAAACATGCCTTTCATATGCAAATAGGTGTCGCCATTAATATTGGACCTCAAGTGCACTAATCTCACCAAATCAAATAATTCAACTCTTGGGGATGTGGGTATTAAAGTCGAGGACTTACATTTTAGTTGTTCTAGCCTTCGAGCACATAGAAGAAACTCGCTCTCCTGAGAATTCTACGAGTTTCCACTGAGAAGCTCAATCGCGAGAAAAAGTTGTTGTTAAAAGGAAAGAAAGAAAGAAAGAGAGAGAGAAAGAAAGAAAGAAAAAGAGGAAAAATAAGATTCTGATGACCAAATGTTCTCCATCTCTTTTCAAACGTAAGCAGAAGATTTATCATTTATTACCTAAGACGTAATTATGACAGTTTACAGAAAGGAAGTAATTGTTCAATTATTTCATTTCGTCACTCTGTGCTTACTTTCCAGTTTTAATGTTTGAGAAAATCATAAGCTCTGTCTGAAATATATGTACATTTCAGCTTTTATTATGGTCATTGACGGATTTACGTATAAGCTAAACAAGCTATAGCTTAGGGCTTAACTCTATTGGGGAGCTCAAAAAATTAACGGAAAAACTGGATGTACAGGGTGGCCCTAAAGTAGGTATACACTTCGGCATTGATTAAGTATAACATTCTAGTTTATGGATTTATCTGATTCGACTGTTCCGGGCTTAAGTTATAAGTAAAAAGATGTTAAGAACAATGTTAAAAAAAAGCTAGGTCTACCTGTTTGATAATAAAATACAGTGAGCTGATCGGTACGGGACTATATACCTACTTTTGGGCCACCCTGTACATTTACAAAATATAAGGAAAACAATAAATAAAATAAAATCTAAATATAGCAATAATCTTTTGCGTTGTATAGGCTCTTTGCTTCAAAAAATATCACTAATTTCTTCATTTGTGTATATAGGGTGCCTTCGTTTATCTGGGTACATACATAAAGGATTTCATTATTTTCAATAGCTTAGGGCCCCATCAAGCCTAAATTCGACCATGATTATGCTTGAAAAAAGATTTCACTGAATATCATAAGGTAGTATTTTGACGACATATGACTGAATACACCGACCAGTCACTTTTCCAACTAGCCGTTGGATGACGTAGGAGCTTTTTTTTAAAAAAAAAAAGATAAGAGAAACGAACAATGAGAAATACGTAGAATAATGCAAGGGTATGGGACGAGATAAGGACATGGAATAAACAAATGTTGGTACTGTACGAGTAACGTAGCTGCAAAACCATTGGCTGCGAGCATCGATCTTGTGTTTTTCCTGTCACCACTGGTTTTATCAATACCAGGATTACTGTCTCATCGTGTGTTTTTGCTGAGGATGTAAACAGAAAACTCTGATGTTCCTTAATACCAGTTTTTATTTTAGTTAACAATCACCAGATACACCTCAGAGGTAATTTTATACTGGATATCTAACAACAACAATGACAATAGAAAGGATTTGGGACGATATCAGCCAAGGACCTGTTTAGTAAGTACCATCCCGACATTTGCCTAGTAGGACTGAGGAAAAACCTAGAAAACCTCAATCAGGATTGTCGGGAGCAGGAATTGAACCCATGACTTCCCGAATGCGAAGCCAACGCTCTACCACTTGATGTACTTAATTATAAAGCAACAAAAGTTAAAGTAACCGTGTGAGTAGTGCTGCTCAAGAGACAAGACAAGTCTCGTCTCATAAATTTTGTAGAAGGCTCAATTCTCGGAATTTTTTTTCTCTTTTTTAATGCATAAAAGTCATGCCCTGATTCCCCCCTCCCTTAATTTGGGTGGTGTAGCACCAAAGTGAACAATCTCCAATTTCAGTTGATTTTGGTATTTTCCGATTCTTGAGTTGACACACTGGTTGTGGCGTTAAAATGAACGCACTGTAGCACTCATAAAGTGGTGTACTGTCGTGTAAAAAAACCCTCTACGTTTCTCCGTTTTCTACTTTGATGGCATTTGGTTTACTCTGGTTCTACACAATCCATTTCATCTACAAAGTTATCAGAATCCTTCCGCGTCACGATTAAGTCCACATATAAGAACATTTAAACTATATATTTTTAGTTATGTTCATACCAATCACTTCAGCAACTCACAGTTCTTATACTATGAATCACGTACCACTACTACAGTGTATCGAGATCTAAGACTTGCGTGAACTTGTGTTGTCCACGAGGCTCAGAGAAATTTCACGTCTCGTGAGTAAGTCCATAACGCGTAGGCTACGTAAGTTAACTAATAATACAAGAACCCACGAACGGATTAGTGAAACGCCGTGAATAATTCATCAGTATGTTTCTTCCATGTTATAGTATTTATAGCAAAGAACCTCTCGGCATTTGCCTCTGTATTACTCTATTCCAAGTTCACTAAATAACATGTTTTTATCTTAAAAATACACCCTAAATATCTTCCAACACTGACAATATTTCCTTCAGTTTAACCAGGCAAAAGCCAGAACCAGTGGGGTAGGGAAGGGGGGACCAGAGCCCCCCAAAGAGGTCCGACAATGTACTTTGGTACTTTGATGTTTGTAATTTTTAATATATTTTTATTTGTAATTTTTCTATATGTACCTATAACAGCACTTCCCCCCCCCCCCCCCAACACACATCCTGGCTACGCTACTGGCCAGAACATTATATTTAATATATAAAATCACATGTTTTCTTTTTAAATGCTCCCAAAGCAGGATAGAAGCTTAGTGTGTGACTAAAAAATTTTATACAGGGTCTTTCAAAACAACATCGACAACGTTTGCGAGGTGATACCTGACACCGAGATAAGACAAAATGTATAGACCAACTTGGGTGCATAAATACTTTTTTTCGGAGTTGTAGGCTGCCGAAACATCAAAAAATGGACTTTAAAGGTCTATAGTTCCAACACTATGGGTCCTAGTGTAGTCGGGCCAAGATTTCACTTAAGAACTCATATGTGCGCTATCCAAAAATATATGTTTCAGAATTCTGCGGTATACACGCAACAATTTTTATAGAGGGAGTTTGGCTATGGACATATAATTTGAAATGTTCACGAAGTACCTCTTCAAAACTTTTTGCGGAATACGTTAAGATTGTGGAACTTGCATAGACACATACTAGTTCCTAAGTGAGGTCCCATAGTTTTGAAGCTATGGACCTTTAAAGTTATTTTTTCATATACTTTTTGTCATATCTTGGTCAGGAATCACCTCCCAAACGTTGTCAGTGTTGTTTTGAAACACCCTATATATATATATATATATATATATATATATATATATATATATATATATATATATATATATATATATATATATATATTTATTTATTTATTTTCTGCCTCACTCTATTCAACAATTATGTGTGTATTTTCTCAGAGTAAAACATAGCAACGTGTACGAATTTTCCATAAATTTTCCTGAAAATCATTTGCAAGCGATCTCGATGACAAATTTCCCCCATTAACTGAAACCAAGACGACAAGGATGACAGTAAGTAAATGGCATGAAACCCACCCGGCTTTTCAGGATTTTGTCTTTCATAATTAGTCGAAAGCTCAAAATCATCCAACACAACAGACCCTATAAAAAGGACACTTGAATGTTTCCTCACAAAAATCAATTGAGAGATCTATCTTCGTCAACAATGGTGCTTACTCCATAAGCACCACTGCTTGCTTTTCCCTATTCAATTCTTCAGACTCAGTATATTCCCTCTAGAATTCCAAGATCCCTCCTCTTTTGCTAATGTTATTGTAAAAGAGTCAAAAACACTTTTTTTCTTTCTTTTCTTTTTCGATCTTCTTCGCGGTAAGTCGTTGTTTAATTGTATTACTCCGGAGTCTTCTCTCGTCCCTGCCCCCCCCCCCAATGCAAAATTGGATTTTAAAACTAAAGAAAGAAGAGAACCAAAAAAGGAAGCTCTTAGTACGGACTTGGGTAAACTTGTATAAATAAGATCAACAGGGTTTATTCATATATATATATGATGTAGAAACCAAACATGCATACATAATGCTAAAATTCATTACAAATGCAAACTTTCACTCGTATTTTGTTAAGTCTTCATCCCGGCGAAATTAAAATACCGATAATTTTACAGGAATTATGTGACATCTTCAAATAGATAAAAGATAATTGAAATAGGAACAAGAGCGCCCTAGACAATATTATTTTGCGTGAGATACCGTTATCCCAAGTCACCTAGTGGCTTTCCATTTTCAGTTGTTTAGAAACGCGAAAATAAATGCCGATTTTCAAAATGGCTCGAAATCGAAAGCAGATAAGTGAGTCGTGATATCGGTTTCTCATGTAAAATAATATTGTCCAGGGCGCTCTTGTTCCACATTTCGATTATCTTTTATCTATTTGAAGATATCACATAATTACTGTAAAATTAGCGGTATTTTAATTTCGCCGCGAAGAAGACTCTTAAGTTTTATTATTCCAGTAGAAAGAAAAATTTTAATAATCGAAAGAAGTAAAAACAGAGAAATCCTTGCACCTTGTGGGAAGTACAGGGACTCGTTAGTATTTTTTTTCGATTCTTTTTAGTTTAACGTCCCAGGATTATGTCCCCAAGTTAAGGGAGACAGTGATGATGATAATGAATGAAACTGGCGGGATAAAGAAAGTGGGAGAATCTGAAGAAAAACTACGCACATGGCGTCTGTCTATCACAAATTACCGCTTGCTGGGATCGAACCAGGAACCATACGCACCAGAGGTGAGCGCTCTACCACCGAGTCACAGAGACGACTACTCACTGGCAGAGTACTCACCTCTCGTATGTAGCGTTCGTGGTTCGATCCTAGGTGGACAACATCGTGTTTGTGTGTTTTCCTTCCACAATCTCGCTCCATACTTTCTTCCAGCGAACGTAAAAACTAAAAGTATCGTTTTTTAAGGCGTCTCCACTTAAGCATCCTTTTCTAGCAGTAGCTGTGTAGCTTAAGGTTAGCGTGCATATCACTGATGAGCGTGGTCCTGTGTTCGATTCATGACAAAATTATCACGGTTGCCCCCTAGCATCGTGATAGAGATATGCACTTATTAAATGCAAATATACTGAATTACAGCAGAAACACAAGAAATAACCAATATGCTCTCCACATCTCGCTCAAGTAAGCATTGTCACCCTGGTATTTTTTTTTATTTGTATTTACAAAATCTAACGAAATTTAATATATTTTCGTGAGCCAGAGGGAGTACCGGGCCCTCCCCTCCCCTTCGGGCGCCCATGCAAGTAAGTAAAATCCAGCTGGCTTTTCAGAGCCCTTTGTGACCTGCAATTTCAAACGTTTATAAAGTACAATATCCTACCACTTATGCAACCCAAAACACAAATGTATCCCACTGGTTGCCTAAATCATGGGGTAAATATGAATGACAAACAGCAACGTAGAAGTGTTACAAGTTACTGCTACAACATGTCCGTTATTTCTAAACGTCACATAAAGAGTTGATTTAAATTCGTGACTTTTAATTTAAACACAAATAAGAGTTTGTGAGTTTTCTCGAGGTTTTCCCGCTTCTTTTCACATATTCATTACACCAATTCTTTCATAACCATTGACTTTCGTTAATCATACGTCTCCTTCAGCTAGAAGGGTATAATTGATGGGACGTAAAACTGCAATTTTTGATTTTTGAAGAACCTTGGCTGAATTTCAACTTTTAACTTTAAGAGTATGCACGGAAGAAGAGCTAAAGAACATTTCATTTCATTTCATTTCACTTCACTTCATTTCATTTCACATAAAAGATTGCTATTTTCGAAGTCGGTTAACATCAATACTGACTGATTTACCTGGAAGGTAGTGCTTTGCCCATGCCCACTTTATTGAAAAATATAAATGCCACTTTATATACTTTTTTTTTTTTGTCTCTATGATTATCTAAAGTAACTCCTATTGTTTGTTTCTTACTCTGATCTTTAACCCCGCTTCATTCTTTTAAAAAATAACTTTATTAGCAAGTCAAAACGCAATTAGCCAAACGCAAGGCTTTTTTCCCCTCATCTTAGCTAGTTTTCTTTTCTAGGGAAAAAGGAATGTATAGGGGGAAAGAAAAACTTGCCTCCAAACCCTTAACAGTCAGAAGCTTCTCTTCCTAAGTTGGTTATTTATTTTTGTTTTCCACAATCTTTCATTGCATTAAAGCATTCCCCACATATACTACTATATAAATATAATACAAAAATAAGGGGAAAAAATATATGTATGTATACGGGAGAGGGAAAAAAAAATTCGAACCCAATATTTACCTTCCATAAAGACAGAACCACCAACAAAAAGCGTAGTGTAGAGAAAGCAGGGAGGTAGTAAAAACGCCCAAACATCAAAGTCCAACTTAAAAGAGAAAGAAAAAGAAGGGGAGGAGGAAGAGGAGATTATCAACTAAACAACGAAGCGGAGATGAGGTAGAGA
Organism: Thermobia domestica; assembly: GCF_964235325.1. Taxonomy (NCBI): domain Eukaryota; kingdom Metazoa; phylum Arthropoda; class Insecta; order Zygentoma; family Lepismatidae; genus Thermobia; species Thermobia domestica. Next base: position 185,858,816 of record NC_137466.1, on the reverse strand, counting down.
GACAATGGGGGAGGGGTGAGAAGGGGGAAACACGGGAGCTACCTAGGGGAAAAAAAGAACAAATACGAATACAGTTCACTCCAGTAAACTTTTACGTCCATACCGCATTTTCTACTGCAAAACGAAGCTTCAATTTTTCAAAAAAGTAAAAACAGAAACAGAAAGCCAAGTTGCAAGAGATGGGTTACAAAGGCATATCAACAAGTTCTGATTTTTTTTAACAAACAAACAAACAAAAAGGTTTGTCTACTACGTATCGATACGTTTATTGATCGTATGCTTAATGAATACATACAAAACTGAGTTGAGAATTAAAAAAAAAAAAAAAAAAAGATCCGTGTATTCACTGCGATATACTGAAACCAGCAAACATGCCATTCAGTACATTTATCTCCCAATAGTCCCGTCTCTTTTACTCTTACTACAGCTACTGAATATGCGACACATGGAAACATCGAATGTCGTATTTGGAAAATTCAGAGAAACAAAAACAAATAACTTTAAATACATAGAATTAAAACTGGTTTAGCAGCAAATTTCTACTTTTTTTTTTTCGTATTATCATCGGATGTAAAACCATGTAAAAACGCAGTCCAACTTTCTAGACAATGTCTTGTATCTCCTGTAAGTTGCCCGGAAGCAGGTTCTAATAATTTATCTAACTCAATAATGTGGTAATATTAAGATACAATAGTAAAAAGGGAATATAGTGAGCAGTTTCTTTCTCTTTGTCGTTCAATTGATTTTGCGGAAAATTTAAAATTATGCAAAAACTCTGACTACTTGCTAGCATGAAGAAACCAGCTCCTTGACAGGGTTTATATTGATAAGTGAAAATGAAATGAAATGAAATCTTTAAGTTTAACGTTCCACGGTTATGCCGGTGAGGCTAAAGGAGACGGTGATAATGAGAAATGAATGAAATGGTGGAATGAAGAAAGTGGGAGGAAACGGGAGAACTCCGAGAAAACCTACGAGCACGGTGTTTATCCACCACATATTGATAAGTGAAAACTATGACCTTTCACATATTAGTGTATGAAAGGTCTTCGTGATCCATTACGAAAAGAGGAGAATGAAATATGTATGGCCTCTATTGAAAACGAAAGGAGTAATAAGAGGACTTGTGCCTTACACAGTGGCGGGTCAAGCTTGGGGTCGGAGGGTGGGGCAGCTGTGACGATATTAACTGAAGCTATTATATATATATATATATATATATATATATATATATATATATATATATATATATATATATATATATATATATATATATATTGAAATTTTATAGTAAACTCATTATGCACTTATCATAGTTTGCGTTTTGGCTGCCAATAAGTTTTTTTACCTTCTAGACAAGCTACTGGTCTTACATTGTTATTGTAGAGCAGAGGTTCTCAACATTTTCCACTGGCGTTATCACCAAAGAATATTAATTAATAATACCAGAACAGTGGTTCGCATACCATAGGTTGAGAAACCCTGTTGTACAGCATAATCAAAATATTTACCTTCTATCCTACCCGGGAACTTTTTGTGAATTACCTGATTTCTTACACTATAAGAAGTTAAAGAATCTCTTATATCGGGGGGAATATTACATAACTGGAGTCTCTAAATGACTACTACAAATATGTAATGAAAGCGTAATTACACAATTCTTGTATATGGGTATTCTTAAACAACAGGGACAACGAACTGGACACCCCATTCCTATGAAGCTGGTTTGGTGGCCTCAACTACGTACGTACGTTCGGATAAGTGGGCTAGAATCTGCATTTGAGTATAACAGACACGAGCCTAGACAGATTATGCGGAATTAATGACTTTACTTTTCCACTAACATCGTCATCATCATGATCATTACGATCATCATCATCATCATCACAGGTACTCCCTCATTACTTGAAGTCACTTGACACAAACTGAGAAGCTTCCATATACCACGGTCCTCAGCTAACCTAATCGTCCTCACGTCCTAATTTTCTGTTTAAATGTCGTCCAATCAATTGGAACTTTTTTGATCCTTTCCCTTTCTTTCCTTCCACTGTACTTTGTATTTAGAGCCGTGCGATATCGAAAATTGATATCGACAAACTATCAAAACATAATTGATATATAAGAGAAACTCCATATCGACACTTGAAGAACATTGATGATCGATACTTCCAAATATCGCACAGCTTTATTTCTATTTCTCAGAATACATGTTTTTCTCCAATGTCCCAACCAGTTTTTCTTTCCCATTACAATTACACCGAATATTGTTTTTCACTCCCTGCTTTACTATTCTAATATTTCGTCATGTGCTTCACCTTGGACGAACCTAACTTCTCCATTATTCTTCATACCAACATTTCGAAAGCCTCCAGTCGTTTTCCGTCATTTTTGCATAGTGTACATGTTTCTGCCCCGTACAGCACAATACTCCATATGAAATAGTTCATAAGAATATTTCTTACCTATTCAAAGATTCACAAAACACTTTCTCCTTCTTCTACTACTTTTACTTTTTGTCTTATCTTGGTGTCAAGAGTCATCTCCCAAACATCGTCAGGGTTGTTTTGAAACACCCTGTATAGAAACAAAAATCGCGCTTGTCTTAAAAGGATACGACAGTGCGTATCCCCTCTTGCTGTAATTCTGCATATGCCGCTGGCAATAATACTAACTGGGTAGCAAAAAAAACTAGCGACTTGTTCTACTTCCTCCCCGTCGACTTCTATAGTGAGTTCCATGTGCACATAAAAATAAATATTATTGTATATACATACACACATAAAGCAAAAGTAGTAACTTGACTCAAAATCATATACACACTAATAAAATGTGAAATTCCAATAAACATTTTAATTTCGATCTATAATCAACATAAAAACTTGCAAATGCATTTTAAGACTCCACCTTTCAAAAATCACTGAGACGAATGGCATAAGTCCAAATCAACTTTCATTTCCATCCGCCCGTCCTACATTGCCACTTACCTGAAATAAAGAAAATGAAAAATCATTAGAGAAGAAAAAAAAAGTTCAACTGACAACTATTTTTATCTTTCTAAGTATCACATCTTACTACTAATACTACTACTACTACTTTTTATTAACAAAAAAAGAAATTTCAATTTTCTACTTTCCTTTCACCAGTAACATCGAATTATTATAAACGTATTTGTTATAAAAACACCTAAAGCCGTATTCAGTATAATACTATACAAAGAAAGCGTCTAAATAGGTTTAGTTTCTTGATCTTGTATCGTAATATAGTTATGGTAGACTATAACAATAATACTTGCAAAGGGATGTTTGTTCTCTCTAGGTTAAGACATAATTTGATTTATGCATATCTTAGCCTGATTTTACCTAAATAGTCTTATTTAATACGAAAGACCAGGATTGTCTCTTGATGGAAGTATAGTGTTATTCAAAACATTTTTGCCAACCATCCTGCTTTACAACGACAAGCTTATCTAGGAAATTCTAATACTTTGGCTCTAAATCAATATCTCCAATTGGTTGAAGATAACAAACAGATATTTGATTTAGTTCCAAAGGAGTACAGGTGATTTTAAAGAAGGGTGAAAATGAAATGATATCTTCAAGTTTTACGTCCCACTGTTACGCTGTGTAGGCTAAATGAAATGGTGATGATGAGAAATGAATGAAATGGTGGAATGAAAAGTGAGACGAAACGGGAGAACCCCGAGAAAACCCATACATACGGTGTTTGTCCACCACAAAGCTCACTTGGCACAAGCTGCGATCGAACCGAGGACCCCATGGACCAGAGGTGAACGCTCCACTACTGAGCCACCGCGGCCCCTTCAAAGAAAGGTGGGTAGCCATGTTATATAAACAAGATTATACACATCCTTCAAATAAGACACATGCGAGAATGAATCTCAGTTTTCTTTTGTTTCGTTTTTCAAGAATTTCAATTTCTCCTGGCAAGAAATTTCTTTCGAAAAAATAAAGACAACAAAGGAATTATCCCCTCCTACCCCATCAAGGTTCTAGGAACGATTTTTTTTTATGGCTGTCAATCTATTTTCAGCTTGAGTAGTATCGTTAGACCAGTAAACAACCGATTTATCTCCTTACTACAACGATAGTTTTTAATTGCACTATTTGTTGTACAGTGAGCGACAAAAGTTCTTTTAGTTTGATGAAATTAGTTTTGCAAATAACTTCAGAATGCAAGGATAATTCGAGTGTTTTTTTTAATAAATTAAAAAAGAATAACTTTCTGTACGTTCCAGCCATACCAACTTTGTATGCTCTAGTCATACCATCGTTATTCCCAGAATAAGTTCTAACAAACTCAAAGAACTTTTGTCGCTGACTGTACCAACAACTTGAACTCTTAATATAAATGTCTACAGGTATGCTGAGTCATTAATTTACTCTTTTTTTACTTTTATAGATTCTTGATCGAGGCAAGATATCCTTCACAGATCCCAGAGGTTTGGATAGAAAAAACAGCTTATTTTTCAATCCCTGTTAAATTAGATTGCACACTGTCCCTTCTCTCTTCAATTTACCCCGTCTTTTCTGAACGTTCATGTTGACCACAGTAACAAAAAGAGGCTACCCACCCCGCTTACGAGATGCCTTGACTTTGACCCTAGAGAAGGCCGTATATTTACTAGAGGACAAGACAGTCGAGCCAACGTTCAGTAATGTGAGCAATGCAACTAAGAATCGTACCGCAAATTCACTCAAGCACATGATAAACAAAGGCCTCGCCAATGTTCTGACTGAGACACACAGCGAATTCACTCCGGTGTCACTCTCAGCATCCTCTTCTCCCTCGGCTTGGCTGACCTTCCTCTGGTCAATACGCGGTCGCCTTTAGTCTCTTGTCATTTGGGCTTTACAGCAAGAATAACAATGTCTTACAGTTTTTCACTACGGAAAAACAAGAAGAACCAATTCATGGAATCGTATTTCAGGTAAGCGAGCGTATTAGTTCATAAATGATCGGAAGTTTAATTATGAATTTGAAGGTCCTGGGTTCGGTCCCAGCAGCTAGTCATTCTTACAGAGATTATTCTTTCAGGGTTTTACCTTTCAGTCCCACGACGTGATCTGGGATAATGTTTTTAGAAATGCTCTAGCCGATTTAGTTTCAAATTCTTCCCACTTCGAGTTGGTTAACATCTACACTGTCTAATGAGCCCATGGTATCTAAAACTTCCTCAAATAATATATCTTTTTTTAAGAAAAGGGAAAAGACCTCTGTATTTCTTAAGTTAAACAAACGATCGTGGAATATTTGGATGACGGTGACCCAAGAATAGGCGCGCACCTAGAAATGTTTGTTGGAAGAGGTCCAAGCTACGGGGTGAAGTTCAAATACTAAAAGCCACGACGTCTATGTATTGCAAAAAAATAATAATAATAAATAAATAAATAAAATAAATAAATAAAATAATAATAATAATAATAATAAGTATTTATAAAATATTTCCTCTATATTTTCGAAAAAAAAATGATGGAACTCATTAGATTGTTTTCATAAGAGAACAGATAACGTAAGATGAAAGTTAAGTTGCATCAATCATTTCCCTGTCACACAAGTATAGTCTTATTGAGAAAGTGTACAATTATGTTAAGAATTTTTTGGGGGGTGGGTCTGTACCCTGGTGGACCCTCCCCGTGAGTACGCCCCTGCTCAAGAATCAAACCTATAATACAACCATCTACTGTGTTAAGCTTGTGCACTTCATACTTTGGACACTGTAATGCAAAAACTGGCGCCTTTTTGCCTTTTAAAAGTGTGTCCCTCCCCCTGTCTTATTTAAATATATTTTTTTAAGAGAATGAAAACAAAAACACTGCATGCATCGATTGTGGAAGGCAGTACCAAGCAGTTACAACATCCGGGTCATAAGTTTCTTCATACTGTGTGACCTATCTGCGTACTATTTTTTTTTTTTCCTTTTAACCACTTTGCATTGCATACAGAACTCAAACCCACACAAACAATATCTGTCATCCGTACAAGTTACATCACCGTTGTTGAGTTACTTCATGTGTGCCTATACTCTCTCTTCCTTTTCTGCACTCCCGTCTCCCGATCTAACTTACATTTCACCAACTTATTTTTTTACTCAAGCATTTTACATAATCCTTTTCTCGTTACTCTGTATCATAAACTATAACAATAATACTCGTAGTAGCAGTAATCAAGAAACACACTTTATAATGAGATGACATGTGATTGTGTTTTTGATATATCTGGTCACCCACTTGAGCATTTACAGCTGAGAAATATCATTATCATTTTAAGACGTAATTACGTTACCTGCACATAACACTTTCAAACCCAAGCAGACACGTAGCCAGAATTTCATTTTGGTGGCGGACAAGGACTTGAAAATTTTTCGAGGTTTCTGCTTCAGGCACTTCCTTTGTAGTCTACAAGTCTGCATGCTGTGACCGCGCGCACATCTAAATTCATTAAATTTCCACAGATTGAGTGCCATGAGACCCAAAATTGGGTCTCAAGTACAGTCATTCGTGAGGCCCACTTTTGTATCTCACCCCACCAGCTGTTTCAAGCCGTGATATATGTAGATTTCACTTGCCACTTGTTAACATGGTAAAAAAAAAAAAAAAAATATTTGGCTCCAGATTGTTACACGATACTCGTACCTTGGAAAGCTACCGGCTTTTTATAACAATGGCGTCAAAATGGACGTACCATGTTCAATCATTTTCGCAATTTTTTATTACTTGTTCCCACAGATAGTTACATACAATCTGGTCTTGACAGTCAACACGTTAACTATTTATTGGTAAAAAGAAAATTGAACCTCTCATTTTTCTTTAAAGTATAGGCATACATTTACTACAAAATTCTATGAAAACAGATAAAGCGTTTCAGAGAGAGGAAAGCTTATGTCATTTGACAACTAGGCCTTTTTCTTATTTAAACTATCTAAGTGACAAGCGTACGAAATTCAATTTTGAATATAGATATAAATAATAAGGTGTTTGTCACTTGCTTAGTACAGTACACCGCTTATTACTGGCACACAAGTTTCTGAATACGGCTTAAAAAAAAAAAAAAAAAACTTAAGTTTGAACCTTCGATATTGAGTGTGAGTTCGTAACCTTGGATTTCATTAGTTACTGTGTTACTTACTTCCAAAGACTTGATTTGATAATACAAAAGAAGAACAAGAGTATGTTATATGATTAAAAAGTGATTCGAATAATAGATGGTTGCACATGTTAATTTCTTTCACTTGTTTTAATTCTGTATCTTGCCTTTGCAGCCAATCAGAACACACAGAAGAATTATTCATGGTATAAGTTTTTTTTTTTTTTTCGGCAGACATTCACTCCAAAATTCCCTGAACCATGTAAGCACTAGTTACAGTAACTGAAAGTTGATTCGGCTACAAATTCGAAGACCTGTACATATTTCATTTAACTAAACGTCAAGGATTATTGAACGCCATTACATTTTTTAAATCACTGATTTACACGGGATCTTACGGTATTATTATTGTATTCTTGAAATGTACATAAAATGCCTTAAGAATACACGAGTAAAAATGGATTGATTAACTCCAGAAAGATGGATGGATATTCACTGATATTTATGAATCAGTGAAGGAAGTCAACAATCCTTAATCGATGCGACGCAACATAAAGAACTGTTCTGCAAAGGAGATAATACTTTAGATACTATTCCTTGTTACATATTATATATTAACGAGAATAATAGTTGCACGCAGACTCACGTGAATGCTCGATCGCTGAACTCAGTGCACGCTCCTTCTTTCTTTCTTCTTTTTTTAAAGTTTCTTTGAGGCATAACCACTTGGCGTTTGACCTTTGTGCCACCCATTACTTTACTGGTAGTTCAGAGTCTCCTCCACTAGTTTAAGAGTAACTTAAAATAATACACCCACCCACACACAAAAAATAAAAGCTCTGTGCAGCGGACCACATGGTATGGATTCGATATATTTTGTTACAAAGAATCCAAATTTCGAAACCCCAGGACAATCGACCCCAGGATATGGATTCGATGTATTTTGTTACATAGAATCCAAATTTCGAAACCCCAGGACAATCGACCCCAGGATATGGATTCGATGTATTTTGTTACACAGAATCCAAATTTCGAAACCCCAGGACAATCGACCCCACGATATGGATTCGATGTATTTTGTTACACAGAATCCAAATTTCAAAACCCCAGGACAATCGACCCCAGGATATGGATTTGATGTATTTTGTTACATAGAATCCAAATTTCGAAACCCCAGGACAATCGACCCCACGGTATGGATTCGATGTATTTTGTTACACAGAATCCAAATTTCGAAACCCCAGGACAATCGACCCCAGAATATGGATTCGATGTATTTTGTTACACAGAATCCAAATTTCGAAACCCCAAGACAATCGACCTTAGGATATGGATTCGATGTATTTTGTTACACAGAATCCAAATTTAGAAACCCCAGGATATGGATTCTAAAGCCGTCTAAAGCCGATCATAGACATTTCAGGTGGTGAATTTTGACGTTTTATAGAACAAAATTTTCCAATCTGTACTTACATTTGCAGAGTTTAAAAAAATCGTGACCCAAACGCTAAATTTCGTCGTGACCGATAGACATCCTGTTTACCCAACATACGGCCACATTCGAAATTTCATTCATCTTTTAATGACATCCCGGAATATCTCGCATTAAATGTAAAAGCTGTGTAACTTAATGGGACAATTTTGCGGCCCAGGAAATACTGACTCAGGAGCGTGTTCCGACTCTCTGAATGAAAATCGCTGGATCGTCCCTGGGAAAGGATAAGTTCTTTCAGGGAGCATATCGTCGCATGAGAACCAGATGAATGTAACTCCAAAAATAAGGTTTTTCTTTTCTTCATATTTGGACATAATTTTGAAAGCCCCACTTGGTGTAAATGGAACGTAACACAATGTGTTCTTCTTGTCGATCATCTGTTGTAATGTAGCTCAATTACCATCTTATTAAAAACACACCTTTTTAAGAAAATATTTTTGTCCTCTCGCCTGTAAACCTACGAAAATGGAGTTACGTTCCTCTGGTTCTCATGCGACGATATAAGACTATGTATTTGGAGATATTTCTGGTTCTGACTAACCTCAGCCAAATTCAGAATTAACTATCTCCATGTTTCAGCCAACACTGATTAAACTGTCCCTGAGAAATATGTTTTAAGTTGGAGGACACAAATTTTGTTGTTTTTACATGATTAATCGCTACAATGACTTCCTGCAAAATTCATCGAAAAAAAAATCACAGCGGCCATTGGTATTCTAATAAATAAAGTTTCGTCAATTCTGTTCAGACATAGTTCATATTTGGAGAGTTGAGAGCCACAGAAGATAAAATCAAATTCAACGAAAATGAGAAAATCAAAAGCTAAAATTATATAGCGATTATAAATTAACAAATTTATATAAATAAAATCCAGAGTAATTTGTGTTACATAATCAAGCCTAAATGGCTGAACAAAACTTATTTTTTAAGAAATAGGCCTCAGCCCAGAGGTTTGCATTTTCACTCTGACGAAACAATCCATCGTGAACTAACATATCGCGAAAGTGCACATACCACTTCTGAAATCACCACGAAGCGTCCAACATGTTTCCTGTGTAGTGCTGCAACCCACTCGGATCAGTTGTTCTGTGGGTTAGCTAATGACTAAGGATAATTATTAATAAATCTCGAGCCGGTAAATAAGAGAACTCGTGTAAAGTATGTGTGTTCAAGTTTAAAAATAAATTACGGTTTTCTGCTGAAGAAAATTTACTGTAAGATTTTCTGGTGAGGAGGAAACGTGTCGTGTTACTCAACTATTTAATATTTATTCATGTTTTTTCATTAGTATAACGTTCTAGACAATACGTTATGCGTGAATTATATAGGTCTATGATAGTTGTCAGAATTATGAGCAATCTATTATTTTCTGCACTGCAAAAATTTACAGACCCCAGGACTTACCCCCTGCGTACGTCCCTGCTTAGAAAACACAAATTCGTCAACTATATCAAATATGAAAGAAAAAAAAAACAATATCTATCCTAGTTTTCTCTACAGCCAATCTGAACCTCTGCAAATTCTTTTCCTTCAGGGGCAAGAACCGTCCTCAAAGGATTCATTGATAATATAACGGGAATTTTCTTAACACTCGCCACTAACATTTGGTGCCGCTTCACCACAACGGTTCTTTACTGCGAAAAGACGTTCCCAATACCGGAAGACCCTCTTTTCAAGCGTCTCAAACCTTCAATATAAACATAGGTTTCCTCTGGTTGTATTAGTTATAATGGCTTTGTCCTACTTTTCTGAGAAATTACCTACCAAAAAAAAAGTATATAGGAGATACTCTTGTTTAGATTCTTCCGTCCTTTAAGAGTATCTTCTTGTCACTAGACGTAATAATTGTTTCGTTTGGCAAATTCAGATTATGCGTTATATTATACAATAGTGAATCACGCTCTGAATGACAATCAACTTCGAATCTTCGAATTCCTTTTATAATATTCCTTTCATTTAAGTTTATTGAAAATTATTATTATTATTATTATTATTATTATTATTATTATTATTATTATTATTATTATTATTATTATTATTATTATTATTACTAACAAAAGTGCCCGTTCCTCGCACAAAAGGAATAAGATTTAATTCATGTAAAACCGGAAATTTGAATACTTTAAAAAAAATGCCGCCCCCTTCTTCTTTTGAAGTGGAACTTTCGAAACACTCGTAACACGTGTTCACTCATTTTTAATAAAGAATTTATGTATTGAATTTCATAACTTCAACTTAGGCGAATCCAACTTAAGAATCAGAAACTTGAACATTGTAGAAATTACATCCTTCCCCCCTTTTTAAAAGTGAAACTTTCGAAAACATTATCAGACAAACATGAAAATTTTATATGTTGAATTTAGTCTCCCCAACACTTTAAAAATTTGAGAGAGTCTATTCTTATAAAGAAAAATCTACCCTCCCTCATCTCCTCCCAACTTATGATATGTATTGCAAAAAAAAAAAAAAAAAAAAAATCATTTCTTATCCCTTGCGGGATCAGAACCTCTGTAATGATTTATATTTCAAAGTTCTACCATGGGAATCGAACCCAGGACCCCGTGCATAATAGGAGAGCGCTAGCCACTAGACCAAAGAGGATGGCTTTTCCCATGAAAAAATATATCACGTTATTTTAATATAACATGTCGGGTGGCATAATATAGGTCTTAGCTGTTGTTAGGTTGAATTTATCACTAATTATTCTTAACGCACGCATACCAAAGGAGAGTTACTTATTACAAACTAGCTGAATATACCCATTCTTCGCATGGGGGCTGTATTTGGAAGTCAACGCCTGTGGGACAACCACCATTCATTTCAGCGACCGCAAAAACTATGGATCTGACACTAATATAGGTCATTTTGGGCTATTTTTACATGTCTCGGTATCCCCCCCCCCCCCACTGACCCCAGGCTCGCATACAATGGTAGCTGACATCGCTAATGGAAGTGTCACCTTTGATCTCAGCGACTGCCAAAACTATGGATTTGACACTAATATTGGTCATTTTGGGCTATTTTTTACATGTCTCGGTAATCCCCCCCCCCGCCGCTGACCCCCGGCTCGCATACAATGGTAGCTGAATTTGCATGTCATCACTAATGGAAGTGTCACCTTTGATCTCAGCGGCTGCGAAAACTATGAATTTGACATTAATATCGGTCATTTTGGACTACTTTTACATGTCTCGGTATCGCCCCCCCTCCGGTCCGCAGTGGAATAGGGTGAATTTGGAAGTTAATGCGATCAGAGTTTCACCATTGACCTCAGCGACCGCGAAAACTATGAATTCGACACTAATATCGGTTATTTTCTACTACTTTTACATGTTTAGGTAAACGCCCCCCTAAGACCCCTGGTTCGAATTTTGAAAAAAAAAACGCTTTGGTCTGGGGCCTGGACCAAGGAACCCGTGACCAAAATTTGGTAATTCTCGGTCAACTTGTCTGGTCCCCAGACCGCACACGACACACACACACAAACTCTATTTTATTTATATTAGATATTGTTTATCTGTATCTCTCAATTTAGTTCAGTCACTGAGGTTCAAATGGGTATAAGGAAATTTGAAGTTGTCAATTAGACTGAAATTTAGGATTAGGAATTCCATGTAAACGAGAAAAGCAGAGTAACTGTGACCTCATTACCTAGATATTTGTTTCTATAGTCAAACTATATTCCTCCAATACAAAGCAGTCTGCTTCTTACAGCATAGCATCAACAATTAAAATAATAATGAATATATGCACTTGCTAGTTGCAGTCTAGTATTTTCTTTATTTCTTTAATCGGCTTACTACTTATACTACAGAAACGTTTACTATGGATGTTTTTGGTTGCGACACTAGTAAGCGCTGGCAACATTGAGAACAGATGGTGTAGCAAGGTGATCAGAAGGTAGACCTTGGCACCTGTGAACTCACCGGCGCCCCAAAACCCGTAACTTTAATTCAGTGACTCTGGTCAGCACATCACGCTTGTCCTTTTGTCCCTAGTATACCTTCGCTGCTTGCGTACTGTGTGCATTACACTTTCCTTTTACTCGCAGCTCCTAAGTTGATCAATTGCTCAGGTTTTAATCATTGGAAATATGATTTTATTGACCACTGAATGAAAAACTAAACTCTGTTTTAGTAGAAACTCTGCGTAAAGAACATAGAACACATATCTTGCAACCACAATGCAGTCGTTTTGGCAGGCTTTATTGGCTCGTGCGTTCCAAACAAGGATGTTATAAAATAGCTATTTTATAACATCCTTGGTTTCAAAGCTAAGGAAGTATTCATTTATATCCTATCGCCTGTGAAAAACTTGGTAAGGTATTATTATGTGTCACCACTCCTAGCTGACTTGTTGCAAATTAGAAGCTTCTATGCAGTATGTTTCTCCGCTGGTCTGGTCTCCCCATTTTGACGTAAGAGTTGACCCTTTAATATCGTTCATCTTTCCTTTCTTCTTATACCTTCTATTACAACTCTATCAACACAACTTCTTCAATAATGAATGAACTAGTTCCTCTTCGTCCTTTCAACTATCTCCAGTATTTGTTATTCTTTCCACAACTCTACTTTGTTAGTGGTTTTTAGTTCAGCACAGCTAATTTCTTTGTTCTTCTTCTAAATCCACATTTCCACTACTTTCCGTCATCTTTTTTCAATCTATCCTTATTTTTATGGTTGCGAAACATGGTCACTTACTCTGAAAGAAGAACATAGACTAAAAGTATTTGAGAACAAGATGCTTCGGACCCAAGAGGAACGGGAATGGGGAATGGCGGAAACTTTATAACGAGGAACTACATAAGTTATATGGTTTACCCAACATTGTTTGGGTCGTCAAGTCTAGGAGGCTTAGGTGGGCAGGTCATGTAACTAGAATGGAAGAAAGTAGAAACGCTTTCAAAGTCTTGACTGGTAGGCCAATCGGAAAACGACCATTAGGAAGACCTAGACGCAGATAAGAGGACAATATTAAGATGGGTCTCGCAAAAATAGGAATACAAAGTAGAAACTGGATCCAGTTAGCTAAAGATAGAAGTCAGTGGAGAGCTTTTGTGAACGCGGCATTGAACCTCCGGGTTCCATAGGCCATAGAGTTAGTTAGTTAGTTAACCTTATTTTTATATCTACACTTTTGTTCCGCAGAGTACAATACTCTACACAAAACTTCTGGTGTTTGTTTTTCTGTAATACTTTATTAACAACTCATAAAATAAGCTTTCTTTTATTTTTCGCCTACTTGTTAAATAAAAAGCTTCCTTCGTCATCCTACACTTCATTTTATTTTCCAATGACATCTAAATCTTCACTGATGATGCTACAGTTGGCACCTAAACCAGTCACCTGATTTAGTTATTCTCCAACTTTCAGTTCTCTTCGTCTTGATCTTTTTTTCGTCCTTTTAATGGGTTATCTTGGATTGAAATGGAATGTCTACTTTTACGTCTTACAGTTAACGCTTCAACAGGGCAAAAGAGATAATGATTACTGAAAGTGAATGCTACATGAAACAACTGGTGTCATGGTGTGAGGAAACAGAAGAACTTCAAGAAAACCCATGAATCACACACTCGTTTGGTTCTCAGATCGCACCGGAGATCCCTCGCGTTAAAGATGAACACTATTACTGAATTATATAACCTTTTAAATTCCTGGGGTAGAGGGAAGGATACAGGAACTATGTATGTAATTATGATATTATGACACACAAGTCAACTAATATTCCTCGATAGAAGGCAGGCCCAAAACCAGTCACAGAGATTTGGGGGAGGGCATGAATATATTAAGGGGAGACCAAGTCATTAAAAATGCTCTTACACATATCTAAATCGTGTTTCTTGTAGTAATAATGGCATTTTGTATTGAGCTCTGGAGGGACGACGAAAAGTTTAGGGGGCAGACTCCCCTAGACCCCCTGTGGTTACGGGCCTGATAGAAGGCACCCCGACTCCTTACAATTTCAACGAAACAATCATTTTGTTTTCAATGCATATGGGTGAGCGGAAGCAACTTTTTTTTTTTTTTTTTTTTTTTTTAACGAATACATTCATATAGCATTTGAAATGTCCTCTTTTCCACAACATATTTTAAATCTGAAACACTAATGGTCTGAACTGGGACATTTTCTCTTGTGTGTTATCTGATCTCAATCACACTAATATAAAAATTTCGCAATAGGTAAGTTAAGTAGGCAGGCTAGCTCCGAAGCAACTTTTGCTTCCTGTTCTGTGTTTTATTTGCCTGTCATCCTCGGTCAGCAGCAGAAGCAGCTGGAGACCTGGTGACTAGTTGAAATCGGGGGGTGAGGGGGGAGTAGTAGTGGTGTGATGTATGTGTGATCTTTATTTAGTACATGTATGACCTTGAAATTGCTGGGCGTTACCTTAGCAACCAGATAGACTAGGGCGGAGCTCTCGAGTCATGTGATTAGATAATGCGTATGCGAGCAAAATTAACAACGAATGCAGGGAAAGGAAACCATATAGCATCTAGGGAGAGAGAGAGAGAAATGGTTAGGTCAGCTCATGATTATCATGCATACGAGTATCTCAGTTTTCAGCAAATGATATGCCTATGCTTATATTTTAAAACCATTATCCCGGAACCAATCCAAAGAGGTATTCAAACCTATTCTGTCGAAAAGCTGTAAATTTCGTAGCCAATTTTGGACTCTCCAACATGAGAATACTTTAAGAGGCCTCATCCCGGCGAAATTAAAATACTGTTAATTTTACAGTAATCATGTGATATCTTCAAATAGATAAAAGATAATTGAAATGTGGAACAAGAGCGCCCTAAACAATATTACTTTACGTCAGGTACCGTTATTACAAGTCACCTAGTGGCTTTCCGTTTTCAGCCGTTTAGAAACGTGAAAATAAATGTCGATTTTCAAAATGGTTCGAAATCGAAAGCAGATAAGTGAATCGTGATAACGGTATCTCATATAAAATGATATTGTCTAGGGCGCTCTTGTTCCACATTTCGATAATCTTTTTATCTATTTAAAGATAACACATAATTACTGTAAAAATTAGCGATATTTTAATTTCACCAGGATGAGGCCTCTTAAAAAGCCTTACAGTCGTACAGATCGGGTCGCAGACTGACCCTCCTGGTATATACATATTAACTGCAATGCCTCGTGAAGCCTGGCCTCTAGACCAATCATAGAACTGCTTTGCTCTACGTGTGGCATCGGAAGAATTCGGTACAAATCGTGGAGCTGAAATGTTAAAAGTGCACCAACAATGTTGCCAAACTTAGACGATATGGCGAACGATCGACAAAACAAAACAATACAAACAATTATTAAACTGTAACAATAAATAACAGCAAAAATATTAAAGAACGAAGACAATAACAATAATAATAAACTGAAACGACGGCAATCCGACAACACTGTATCCTCAAGAAATGTTCTCCTTATAGTGCGAGAGACGAGACTGCCAAAATTTCATGGAGGAGGGTTGACGACTGAGACACGCACTTGCTTTCTACTGGGTGCTGAAATTGGTAGATCTAGGTCAAGCTTCACGACTTCTCATGATCACTGTAATCTTGATTGCTGTCAAAAGTTTTATATCCATAATTTGTTGATTCCAAACATCAAAATACCTATATGAACGCTGTGGCGTACGTAAGGCGAAGTTCCGGATTTTAACCCACTTTGAGCAAGATATTCTGCAAAATTAAGCATGTACTATATTAAGATGACACCTGAAATTATATGAATTTGCAAGCTTGAACTTCCCTCCTTTTAACAAACTTCTACGTACGCCATTGCATAAATACACATGTACGTCCAGGATGGCACACTTAAAGCAATCTTTCTTCCAGAAAAAAAAAAAGTCCTGGAGGGTCAAAATGTGAGGGGTTGCACTTGCGACATTTGCTAAAGAATATCCTCTGTTCAAGAACGATGTGTACTCGCAAATTATCGTAGTCCATGCGGGGGGAGGGTGGAGACAAAGGGGTTTGCTGAGAGAAACACTTACAGACAGGACCTGTTAGCAACTGAAATTTTTTATAGTTTTTTTTCTAAGTTCCACTACGTGAATGCCGAGATGTTTCCTTTACAGTCAGCATTGGACGAGTTCCTTTCTTATTGCTGGTAATTACTAATTATTCAAATGGAAAATCGACTACACAGACAAGTTATTGAATAAATACATAATAAATATTACAGGGATTTAAGAATTATTATTAGGAAGTGGTGCACTGATAGATAGGGGCTTCGGTTTCAGTGGCGGATCTAGAAGAAAAAAACAGCGGGGCGGGGGGCAGACAAGCCCCAGAGTATGATAGGTATATTATGAGATTACTATAAACTTCCAAAAATATACAAATATTACCTTAAAATATTTTTGCCATTCCATAAGCTATGGGGCCTAGGCCCCCCGGCCCCAGACTAGATCCGCCACTGTTCAGTTTTCAACTCTGATAAATAGGGTCTCTGCTCCGCTAGCACTACTGAGTTAATGGTGTGAACAACTTTGTGTTTCCCGTTTCTTTTCACTTTTTGGGGCCGCGGTGGCTCAGTGGTTAAGCGTTCACCTCTGGTACATGAGTCCCTGGTTCGATCCCACCTCGCGCCAAGTGGACTTCGTGGTGAGCAAACACCGTGTACGTGGACTTTCTCGGGATTCTCTCGTTTCCTCGCACTTTATTCATTCCATCAATACATTCATTCGTCATAATCACTGTTTCTTTTAACCTAGCCGGTATGAGAGGGACATAAAACAAAGATTTAATTTCTTTTCATTTTTTTTATTCCACCAATTGCACCAAGTGTTATATCACTATGTCTCTTTTTAGTCTTTAGACGGCATAAAAACTGATGTGTTAAACTTATTTAAAAAAATCATACATCAGCTAAATTATTCTCTCCTGTATATAAATTTACTTTTTTTTTTTTTTTTTTTTTTTTTTTTACGGTGTATAGTCGATCTCTATATACAAGTTCATTTGAGCAGTCTTTCCCAAACACTTTTCAAGTAGGGTTCTTTATTATTTAGAATGTTCTACGCACCACCCCACTTGTTTCCTTCAGTGGCTCAGTGGTTGAGCGTTCACCTCTGGTATATGGGTCCCTGGTTCGATCCCAGCTCGCGCGAAGTGAACTTCGTGGAAAGCATACACCATATCCCTTAACAACTTCATTCACTTATCCTATGGGTCCAGGTAAGTGGCAACGTTGCATTTTCATTTAACATTAGACGCATAAAGAGTGTACAGCCGAAACGGCTCGTCCGATTTTAAAATTTCTTTTACTAGACGGTTTGCCCTCTTAGATTTTGTTGCAGCTCTGATAAGGGTTACTCTATATCAGGGAATTTTTCAGACACCCTATAGATAGATAGATAGATAGATAGATAGATAGAGAGAGAGAGAGAGAGAGAGAGAGAGAGAGAGAGAAGAGAATGGATTAATTTACATTGCATATCATGCAATATGTTTGAGGTTCTCAACTGTAACGTCTGTCTTTCTTGGATTAATGCTCAATCTAACAGAACAGATTACGAGGGCCACAGTTTGGAAAACACCGTATTACGGCATGTTCGGATAGAGGAAATCTTCGTATCTAGTACGCTTTGCTTCTTCATGAACTTACACAAAAGTACACTGTACTGTATTTCGTGAATTTTCGTTGAGAAGAATGCAATCTCTTCTATGAAATCAAGACAACTTGGCGTTCTCGCTGGTTTCTATCTCATCTGAGCAACTTGAAAAATAATAACAAAAGCGAAATGTTTCCCATCTCCCTTTCCTTCTTCTTCCCTTGACTTAAAAACGAAACGAAAGCACACGAACATGAAAGATGAAGACAGGAAAGAAAAAAAAGACGAAAGAAGGATGCCACCAGGTCATATTTAGCTTCTTTCTCCTCCAGCCAGCCAGGCGAAAGACCATCGCTGCTTCCCTTCCCTTCTTTCCAACACACGAGGGAGAGAAGAGAACAGAACAAATGGGAATGCCACGTTGCCAACTCTCTTCCACAAACGGTGTTGCCAACTACCATGACGACGAAAAAAAGAAGAAAAAGATTCATTGTGTCATGCATGGAAGAAAAAGCAACCACACGAAACTTGCTTGCTTTTCCAATGCAACTACGAACGTACACGTTCGTTTCTTTACTCTACTCGTATATCACAACAAATGTTAACGTCCCTCAAAAAGACTAACGCGTAAAACTATCCAGTAGTTTTATAGTACAATAAATACTATTGCGTACTGCAGCACTACCCAAAAGCTGTGAAGGTTATTTTTGTTCCTCGGTAGCAAGCATTATCCAGTTATCGAGAGAATTGTTATATTCTATCCACAAGTTTTTTTTTTTTTTTTTTTAAACATCTAATTTCAGCACTGTGCCTTTTTACTCACTTGCAGGGTAGTTACATTTTTACTAGCTGAATCGGTATATAAACGATGCTATAGGATAAATCATGAGAACACCGTGGCTCAGTACATACGCATAAGGTGCTAGTAGTCCCTGATTCGATCTCAAGTCATATGTGTTTATAGTGGATAACATCGTGTCAATGGATTTTTCCCGTATCCTCCTACATTCCCATTCTAATTTTTAAATTCATACTTATAACGCCTTTTCTTTTTGCGTTTAACATTTTATCTTTATGCGCATCGAAGCTATGGAAGACTGATGATAACGCATGATATGACAGAATAAAGAAACTGGAAGAATCCTGTGAAAACCCACGCACACGGTATTTGTCCACCACAAAGTCCAGCTAGCACCAACCAGGGATCGCACGCACTAAAAGTGAAAGTTCTATCACTGAGCAACCGCGGACCCCAGTAGCATCATTTTCCTTTAGACTATAGGGTATGTCCATCAGACGTGAAACTAGAAATATAATTTAATTTTATACAAATAAGGGTTACGACCAACCCGACGCCTTATGACGAGAGGGCATTACAAAGACTCGTTGCAGTTTCGCCACATTACTGAAGTTCGCCACATCCCCATTACCTGTCAGTTCAAATTTCTAATGATATCTTTTGCACGCAAATATTATTCCTAGAACTCAATTATGTTATTCACTTTGTAAACATTTTGAAATACTTTAAGAAAAGAAAGATTTCACATTACATGGTATTCTTTTACAAAACATATTCAGTAACCCAGATAGCAATTCATTACTTTGAAACTTTCAAATAAAATTATTATTGTGTGAAAGAGTATTTCTTATCCGCTCTTTCCCAGCGGCGCAAATCTGTAGGGCAGAGTTCAGGCTTATTCTGGGGGGACAACAACTTCATCTCACTTTCCTTTGTGGCAATTGGACACAAATCACATTTCTATCCCCCCCAAAAAAAATCAAATCGGATTATTGGGGGGACAGTCCCCCCAGTTCGAAGATTCGGCGAGATGTTCCCCTCATCACCCGGAATTTGCATCTGTGCTCTTTCCACGTTTAAAACGACGAAATTATTTCACATAAAAACGTCTGGAACTGTGTTGCACCACAGTTATTAGTGGGTAACAGTGGCGTATTTAGGGGGGCTTCCGGGCTTAACCCCTTCCGAAATCTTACTTACTATAGTAAAGTATACGGAATATCTTGCAGAATTTTCAGGCAAAGCCCCCCCCTTCCGAAACAAAATCGTAAATATGCCACTGGTGGGTAACAAATGAGATTTAGGGTTAGCGTTGCCAGACGTCCGGCTTTTGGAGATAAGAATTGATGTCCGGCTTTGCACCAAAGCCGGATGTGCTTTTGTCCTCCTTTTCAAGTTTGGAGACTAATTAATAAAACAGGTCAACAAAGTTTCAAGATGCATAAAATAGGTATTGCCAGAATAGAGATAGGATAAATAAGTTACTAGTACTACGACTTTATTAAATAGTTCATCGCGGGACACTACAGTACTGTATTTGGTAAACCCAATATACACATTTGAGAAATTTTAAACTCGTGGCATCTTACATCTTCGTCATATCGAATTGTAATGTAGAATATGAAAGAATATTCTTAAGAAGGAAATTACTTTGGATGGATGTTAGAAATGATACTGCGAAGTGACAAATCATGGATAGAATTAGCTCAAACGGACATAAAATAGCATTAGTATTGCAGCCTGCTAGTGAGTCATCATTTTGTAGTTGTACTTTGTGTATTAATTTGCTTTAATAATATATTAATTTCCATATTTTTTTCTTTTTCTTTAAAATGTGCTGTAATCTGGAAGTAAACTTAAGTTTCGGTAAAAGCATTTTTTAGTGATTTTTTTTAAAGTTAAAGTGTCCTTCTTTCTGATTTTACAAATCTGACAACCCTATTTAGGATTTCCCTTCCAATTAATTGTGAATGCATACTTAATTTAAGGGGACACTCATAAACGGTGTTTCAAATTTCTATTTTCGATGACCATATATAAGAAAACATGTTAAAATTTGGAAATGTACAGCATGTGGAATCATGTACAGCAGAATATACAGGGTGTCCGAGAATTATCTATACAACTTTACGACGTTATATTTAAAGAAGTTATGGTGATATTTACATGCGGTTTGTTGCATTCAATGCAGAAAGTCTTAAAGTTTTTTTTTTTTTCTTTTACAAACGGTTTTGTGCATTCAATGCAGAAAGTCTTACAGGTTCTTCTTTTGTCTTTTACAGGTTTGCAAACAATAAATGAAGATGTGGACACCACAAGAAAAAGCACAGTGTGTTGCCTGGTTCATAGAAACGAAGTCGGAGACTCAGATGCAGCGGAATGTAAGGACCAAGTATGCACGTGATCCTCCAACCAGAGCTACAATTAAAGCTTGGTATAAACAATTCATGGAAACGTGAAGTGTTCTGCACCAGAAAGGAGCTGGGAGACCAAGTACCAGTCAGGAAGATGTGGAAAGAGTGAAACAGGCCTTTGTGCGTAGTCCAACAAAATCTGTTCGCAAAGCGGCGAGAGAATTGAATATGCCCAGGGCTACGGTTCATGATGTTCTTCATAAACGACTGAAGCTGCACGCCTACAAGGTGCAACTCCTTCAGGCCTTATTGCCAACCGACAAACCCAGACGTACTGACTTTGCTTGTTACATAGTGCCCACATAGAGGTGTACTGAACAGGTAAAAAACTTTAAGACTTTCTGTATTGAATGCGAAAAACCGCATGTAAATATCACATTAACTTCTTTCAATATAACGTCGTAAAGTTGTATAGATAATTCTCGGACACCCTGTATAATCATATACTTTTGTACTTCCTAAATTGGTCACTTTCTATGTTTTGCATTAGTTTAACGTTCCAAAATTAATCCCCTAGTTTCAATTACACTATGGTATTAGATAGTGGTAATAAACTTATTCTATGACGGAAAGGACCCAAAGCTTCACAGAAACATTTCATCCACCGGATCTATCATGTGCCAAATCAACGCATTATAGATTGATTATCCATTTCCCCGAGATTTTTGACAGTGCTGTTAAAACTATTCACTATTGGAAAGTTGTTGTTCTAACACTTACTCGAATAATAATAATATCCACAATCGACATACATTTACAGGTGTTAATTTCTGATCAGTAAACAAAAAATCATGTCCAATTAACTTTACTTCTGCATAAATCCTCAACGGTGGATTGTGGTGGATATGTTTCACTTAAATTTTATAGTTTTCTGAAATCAGGGACCGCAATGGCTCAGTGGAAGCCCTCCCCGCTGGTCTAGTGGCTAGCACGTGTGACTTTGGTGTATGAGGTCCCGGGTTCGATTCACGGTGGGAGAGCCTTTGTGATTTTAACTGTCCTCGATGTTTCTGTGTTCGTGTCCCTGTCGTTCTAGGTGATTGGAAAAAGTCAAGTAAACGAGTAAAGCAAGTAAAATTAAGTAATAAATGGTTCAGGTAAGTTACTGAGACACGTTCGATGAATCAGTTAACTTTCAGATAAAAATGTGGTACAGTGTTCACCTCTTATGTATGGGGTCACTGCTTCGATTCCCGTTCGCGCCAAGTGACCTTTGTGCTGGACAAATAACGTGTGCGTGTTTTTTCCGGGGTTCTCCCGTATCCTTCCACTTTCTTCATTCCACCATTGCATTCATTTCTCATCACTGTCTCCTTTAGCCTTGCTGGCATAGCGTGGGACGTAAAACTGAGATTTCATTTTTTTAAAAAATCAGTGCTACATTTTATTGGAGACCTTTATCGAACGGTTCGATTTTTTTAATATGGTGGTCAGAGTAATAATAGCAATCACCCCTTCTCATAATATTAATAACAATAATAGTAATAAGTACGCACACAGGAAAATGACCTAAATTCACATTTTTGATATGGTAGCTTGTAAGAAAATTATCCACAGAAAAGCCAAGAGAATGTAGTACAGAGATTTCACACTGCACTAACTGGTACACGACACCACAATTCGTTAGCGCTTTATGCACTACAGAATCTCTTAGAAAGATCTATTGTAACAAAAGAAAGAATAACAGTTCATGCTGCATTGCACTCAAAAGGACAATAAACATAACAATGTATAAAGACTACACAGAAGGGAGGTATGTGAGAAGAGCGATTTAATTTCGTGAAAGAAGTTACAATTATACACACGCTTCAAGAACTTATAACTACAAGCCTTCGCTACTTTCTATGAAACATTTCGAATATTTGTGACCATAAACACAAGTAGAATAGTTTCAGATTTGCTGAAGTAACCACTATTTTTAATTGTCCTAGATTTTAAAGATTTATCCACAGCCTGAACATATGAACAAAGCTTCAACATCATTAAGTCAGTTCTATCAACACCCACAATTATGTTTTTATTATAGACCAGTAAAGGCCTCGATTCTGTACACAATCCAATCCTATGAATTCAAAGCTCTCGTTCTAATCCCACAGCTTAAACATGCGCTAATTCTAAAATTTCCTGATTCTCTAAACAGTTGCATTTTGCAAAGAATGTAAAGTTATACATTCCTCAGTTCAAAATATGCACTGAATTTTAAAAGCTTCAATTTTCTAAACAATTCAAACCTTCAACGAATGTAAAGCTACAAATCTCTCAGTTCAAAATATGCACTGAATTCTAAAAGCTTCAATTCTCTAAACAATTCAATCCTTCAACGAATGTAAAGCTACAAATATCTCAGTTCAAAATATGCACTGAATTCTAAAAGCTTCAATCCTCTAACCAATTCAAACCTTCAACGAATGTGAAGCTACAAATCTCTCAGTTCAAAATATGCACTGAATTCTAAAAGCTACAAATTCTCTATAGAATCCAATCCTTCAACGAAAACATAGCTACAAATTTCAGACAGAGAAATGTGTTTTGTTTTCACCAGTGTCGACGGCGACATTCTTACTACTGCGCCTATTAGTACATAGATAACTGAGTTCTGCTTATCAATGTCCAAATATATTCGTTATTTTTCTGGGATTATTTGCTGAAAAACTAATAGATGTTACGCTGTTTTTCATTTATTTATTTATTTAAATTTTTATTTACAATAGTTTGTATACACCGAACGTTTCAGTTAAAATGTCCAGTGCGGGTGGAGATAAATGAGTGAAATAAAAAGCAATATAGCAAAATATCAGAATGCGCCATTCTGCTTGCCTGATAAGGGCTCTGGGAGATCATCCCAAAATTTTAAGTGGCGAATATTTATTCCATCACACTGAAAAAGAACAACTTTTGTAAGAACAAGTTTTCGTGTGGGGTATCAATAACTGTTGAGTCCCTACATCGCCAGATAAAACGTCCAATGCTTATTAATCACAAACGGCTGAAGATAATTGACACAAAAAGTAGGATAGGGCGTACTGACTGAAACACACTGTCCTCTCACATAAGGCCCTGTAAAGTTACCCGATGAAAAGTTTAACTAAGAAGGTATGTCATGTGATACAGTACAGAAAAGGCCGTGGAAAAGAAGATTATATTTGTCGGAAAATACTTTTCATTTGGGAGGACAAGGTTTACAGAATGGCCACCATTAACTGTACTACAGTATTCTACATTTTATACCAAATGTCTATTTGGAATGTGAGACAGTAACTTCAATACTCTAATACTTTACTGAATTCCCACTAAATTCAGAAAGATTTATTGTAGCTGTCTCCTAATCCAGAACAACGCTGAACAATCAAGAGTCATCACGAGAAACAGGACTCCGGACCATTCATTATCACGTGCCAAGCATATTAACACAGAGATAAAAGTGTCGTAGCTGGTGCAGATAATCGATAACAGAGAAATATATTAATAAATAAGAATTAACACTGAGAGTTTGTTTCAGAATATCTAAAATTTTAGTGTGGAATAATTTACAAAACAAAGGATAAAAAGAACAAAACCAATTGTACGAAGAATTTTAAAAAATGCAATGGAAGGCGATACCCCAACTGCATATTATTCATTCCATGAAACACCTTTCTGCAAGCAGTCAATGTAGGAGCTATCATACTGACACAATTCCCTGACTATGACATTGTGCAGTTAAGAAGAACTGATTGATACCTGGCAGTTATCTGCAACGGGCTGTAAACAAAAATTAAAAGGGATGGTTGTTTGCCAATTACTTGCAATTCTTTCACGCTGTTTCTAGGCAACTAAGATCATTGACCGCGCTATTCTCAGTGGTGGAATATTGAATCTTTTGTTAAATATAGGTATTCCAGATACTACTACTTTTTTTTTTTTTTTAAATCACGTGTTACAAATCATTCATCATATTACTACGATTACAGAACTATTCTGTATCTGAACTGAATGTGTACGGAAAACAGGAGTTATGTAGGTCACTCCAGAATTGCCTGATTTTTCCAGAGAGGAACCACAAAGATTTTACGATCTTTAGGGAGGAAATAAGGAAAAATATATGATAATCATAATTCACATATAATAAATATACCTTAACAGATATGATTTCAAATAGGCTAGTAACGCAGAAAAATTATAATTAATAATTAAACAAATAAAACACCAAGAAGTATATTAAAATTCTCGGTGGAAACTGATGTACGCGGATTTTACGTTATGATGTGGGTCCTTGTCTCGTGTAGTCTCGATGCTCAAAGGGACACTAAACTCAAATCCAATTGAAGATCTCTGTGCAAGAAGGAGACACCTCCAATTTAACAATATCGTCAATATTTTTTTAAAAAAATGTTAAATATATGTTGTTTTTTTTATTTTAGCCAGAACTTTTTGTAAAGTTAATTTCGTTTTATAGGGGTAAAAGCCCTTCACAAAAAGTTTGGAGGTTTAAAATAAAATAATTTTAAATAGTTTTGTTTCCAATCCTGAAAATACTGTAAAATTGGAGCTGGGGTTGTTCCCTTCTCGCACCGAGGTCCTCAATTAACTAAGTATATTACACAAATCGTCGTTGCCTTTTACTTGTTTTTAAGGAAGATTTTGCATCTCTTAAGAATCCCATATCCTTTTTGTACGTTCAAGAACTCCTTGCAGGATATATCGAAAGTCGCTTATTCTTCTTATTATTTTTATTTTTATTTTATTTATTTTTTTAATAAGTAGCAGTTGAGTCGACTTGAGTGTTTATCATTACACTTTGGTTGAAGAATGCATCATTTGAAATGCTTTTTTTAAAAAACATCGTAGCACTTGAGTCGAGCTGGATTTAAAATAATAATGATATAGTAATTTCAATTCAAATATGCATCTTAAGGAGGTGGAGCTATAAAAGGGATTCAAACAAACCTTTTAAATGTTTTCCATAAATGTATTCTTCCCGTGCGAAGACCGGTTATCTCAGCTAATGTTCAGGAGATTTTAAAACAACAGACATACCAGCCAAAATCTCTTAAGAGTCTTCATCCCGGCGAAATTAAAATAACGCTAATTTTACAGTAATTATGTGATATCTTCAAATAGATAAAAGATAATCGAAATGTGAAACAAGACCGGCCTAAACAATATTATTTTACATGAGATACCGTTATCACGACTCACTTATCTGCTTTCCATTTCGAGCCATTTTGAAAATCGGCATTTATTTTCGCGTTTCTAAACAGCTGAAAACTGAAAGCCACTACGTGGCTTGTGATAACGGTACCTCACGCAAAATAATATTGTCTAGGGCGTTTTTGTTTCATATTTCAATTATCCTTTATCTATTTGAAGATATCACACAATTACTGTAAAATAAGCGGTATTTTAATTTCGCCGGGATGAAGACTCTTAAGTATGAAAATATTTCTGCTATGCATTAACTCATTTAGTGCCATATTTAGATAATTAGGATAGCTTTGAATAAATATTGAGAAGACCACCCAAAGGCCCGTTATAGCGTACATCTTTTTAAAATAATCACACCACCACGTACTTGGAAGACATGACTGCAATGACTATCCCACAAACAAAAAACCCCAACGCTTCTCAACGCAAAACTAAGGTAAGTAAGAAGAGATTCTCCCCGATCTAACATCAGCAAATGGCGTGCGATAAAATAGCATGTGACGCTTCTTGTATCATCTCCGCATGCGCATCTAAAATGGAGAATCGAGGAGAGGGAGAGAAAGAAAGAGAGAATCTTGGAAGAGGGGGAGATTATGGATTGTAGTGCTCAGCACGAAAATCCTTCATCGAGGGATTTCATTTCTCTCCCTCCCACTATTAAAAAAAAAAAGAAATCACAAACGGAAAGCTACGGTACGTACACTGTGAATGTCTCTTCTGCCTACTCCATAGTACATAAGCTAATCAAGACAGATGACTGCAAGCTCCGAGTGTAGGCAGCACATATTACAGTCTTGCGTGCTCTGAGCACGCGCAATCTAATGCTTTTTTTTCCTACACATTTTTTCTTTCTTTTCAACTCCCACAAAGTATGGATCGACAGTACCACCAATATCTAACGTGAACGCGTTTAAAAAAATAAAAATAAAAAAAGAAAGAAAAAACCTCGAGCTAACTAAAAACCGAAATACCATGATGAAAATGTCGGGAAGGAAGGGGGGCTAGAACTCGTAGTCTAATTAAATACATACATGGGTATATATTATATATATTTCACCGGAAAAACTATCTGACGCCTTCGTTTAAATATTCCACACCATGTAGACGTATATTAAAACTCTAACAATATATATATCATATTTTCCTGTTCTTGATAGTATAAAAAACAGGGTGTGTACACATATAGTCTGGAATCAAAACATTAGATTGGGAGAAAGGGTTCTATGAGATGGATATTATATAGTCACATGACTTCAATCCCATGAACTTCATCATGTGCGAATTTTCTAATTGTGAAGTGTATACGTATGGTATGCAAATACTGCATCTGGATTATCTCTGAAAAAGAGCAACCTCATCTGTTATTCTGGATTCTTGTACAATTGTGTTTTTTAATTAGCCAGTCTCTCATTTCACTGATAACTACGCCTCAAAAGATCTTTAGTTTTACTCATAACTATACCCCCAAAAAATCCTAATTTCACTCACTCATAACTACATCTTAAAGGTTCTTTCATTCCACTCACAACTACATCCCAAAAGATCTTTCATTCCACTCACAACTACATCCCAAAAGATCTTTCATTCCATTCACAACTACATCCCAAAAGATCTTTCATTCCACTCACAACTACATCCCATAAGATCTTTCATTCCACTCACAACTACATCCCAAAAGATCTTTCATTCCACTCACAACTACATCCCAAAAGATCTTTCATTCCACTCACAACTACATCCCAAAAGATCTTTCATTCCACTCACAACTACATCCCAAAAGATCTTTCATTCCACTCACAACTACATCCCAAAAGATCTTTCATTCCACTCACAACTACATCCCAAAAGATCTTTCATTCCACTCACAACTACATCCCAAACGGTACGTGACGTTTTGGCGCCGCCGTTTGGGCGCGGACGTTTGGGCCCCGCCGTTTGGACACTGGACGTTTGGGCGCGAAGCCATTTGGGCGCCAGACGTTTGGGCGCGAGTTAAATTAAAAAGTCATTATGTTAGGCGCTGAGAACTAAGTTCGAATCAAGATATCACAAGGTGTCTACTGTAGTGGAAGTCCTTGAATTATACTGGATTTTGTTTTACATGCTAGAAATACTGGAATTTGAAAATTCTAAAAACTGAATTAACAATTACATTTTGTAAATTTAAGTTTCAACCAAAGTTAAGTATGCTTTTTATTTGATAACTTTTCAAGCCAAAGGTAAGTAGACCAGACTAGATATGATTGACTGCATTACGTACATAGTGAGCCTATTCCATTAAAAAACTTAAAGCAGGACTTCTACTGTAGTTATGCAATAAGTGTGAATGTCAAACACATTTCTAGTGGCTAAATGACCAATATATGTACACTTAACTATTATTTTTCACTTTGAAATCGTTCTTTTTTTTTCTTCTTTCGCCACTTTCTTTAGTGCAGATTAAATGCTTACAATGGGACGAAAAAAAAAAGTGTGTTAAGTTTTGATTTTTATATTGGAATGTTAATAAAAAAAGTGATACCAGAAATACTTACAGTTCCTAAACTCAATGTCTTAGACACCCTGTATTAACAGCTTTCCCTCAACTCGATTAGGATTTTTAGATTTCTGGGCTCTCGGCATGTAAGGCCATTTAGCCCGTAACGTTTGAGGGGGCACACTATCCGGGGAAAACAAAGGAAGAAAGGATTGGGGAAGGAAGGAAGCGGCCTGGACCTATAAATTAGGTACCAGCCCAGCATTTGCCTGGTGTGAATGAGGAAAACCTCATTCAGGGTGGCTGGCCTGAAAGAGCGTGTTACACTTTTTCGACCGAGTGCCCCCACCGGGAATCGAACCCGGGACCGCTCGCACCGAAGGCGAGAGCGTTAGCGACTACGCTACGCAGGGCCACATCTCTCAACTCAAGTGCGTGGAAATCTTTTATTGGTAGTTCTTTATTGGACTTAAGGAAGAGTTTGGCAAACGTAATACGAAATAAAGCAAATTTTAATATTCATAAGTATGTAATTATTAACTTTTTTAAAAAATACAAAAATTAAATCAATATGTTTTAATTAACATTAAGAAAATTAATAACATTTCGTCTGATTCCTTCATTTCCTAGCTTTCTTATATAATACAAAAATTAGATCAACATTAGATCAGAAGTACAAGAATCGTGAACAAGCGAAAAATCAATCCATGACGAGGTTAGGCAACAAATGCCACAAACGCATTAAACTATTTAATTTAGATGAATAAATAAGATAGAAAATAGATAAGGATATGTATATATCTTGATTCGCGCTTAGTATTCAGTGCCTAGCTTACTTTATATTTCGTAAATTGTGATTTTTACTATGTACCTCGCGCCCAAATTCTGGCGCCTAAACGGCTTCGCGCCCAAACGTCCGGCGCCCAAACGGCAGCGCCGAAACGTCCGCGCCCAAATGGTGGCGCCCAAACGTCCTGTCCCGATCCCAAAAGATCTTTCATTTCACTCATAACTATATCGCGAAAGATCTTTCATTCCACTCACAACTACATTCCAAAACGTTTTTTCATTTCATTCATTACTACACTCCAAACGTTCTTAAATTTCGATCATAGGAACGTCTCAGGTCTTTCATTTTACCTATAATTCACGTAAGTACTCAGTAAAGTAAAGATTTTACGTTTCATGCTTAACTAAATCTCGAAAGGTCTTCCATCTTTAGCCACAATAACATTATATTAATTGAAATCAAACTTACGTCACATTCACATGGACATTTGCAAGTCACTTTTTATTAGGATGTGATCAAGCTTTCGTAGTCCTCTCCTGGTTGAGTGGTTTGATTCTCGGTAGATGTACTTGACTTGAATATAAATCCAAATAAGTGTCCCGGATCTCACTTTAGGCAACAGAGATCCCGTCTTATATAGCTTCAGTCCTGGAAAGGGGCTTTATCTCTGTAGCAAACCATTTACCCTTTCTAACATATGAGGCTGGAAGGCTGTACTAAATACAGAACAAAGTGTGATTACTAAGTCCAAGAGCAAGGCTAGGGTTGCCAGATCCTTTCCTTTGTGGTTCATAAGGGTACAGAGAAAATTAAATCTAAATAGTTGGGCTTTTGGGTTAATTTAGGAATTAGGATTACATACCCAAGTATACAAGAACAGTATTATGCCTGTAACATTCTTCAGCACTGACATCATAAAGTACCAAATTGTCATTTCTTTTGACACATCTGGGGACCACGGTGGCTTTAGAGCGATCACCTCTGGTACATGGGGTTCTTGGTTCACTCCCAGCTCGCACCAAGATCCCAGCTCGCTGAACTTTGTGGTGGACAAACACCGTGTGCGTGAGTTTTCTAGGGTTTCTCATCTTTACCGTCTTCTTTAGCCTCACTGGCATAACCGTGGGGCATAAAACCTTAATTTCGTTTCATTTTTGATACGTCTTTAAACTCAAACTAACAGGACTGCTATCTGAGAGAGTGGCGTCAGGTTCAATCCTTGGTGCAGGTTTTAATCGTCATGCGCAAATATTATATATAGCCCATTCGAAAAACAAAGATATGTTCATGCACAAAAAATTAGGTGCCATGGACAACGGAGTAAGTCCTTGGGGCCCATTAACCTTGTTAATATAAAGAAAATCGTAGACTCGCAGTGAAATAGCTATTGTATCAACACTGTTCATTGAAAAGTCATGGTTTACAGTTCATTCTCTTCAGCATGAAACAAGCTTTCTAGAGGTGCTATGGGGCCTATAATGTACCTGAACAGGAAAAATTGAGAGGATGTCGAGAAAATTCCCTTTAAAAATCCACCCCACCCCACCTCCATCAACTTTTGAATCCTTCTGGAGTGGCCACAGGTAAAAGCACACAATCCAAATATATATCGAAAAATACTATAGGGGATAAGAAATATTTGTACCAAGTTTTGTTTTGATAGACGGAATAGGTATGAGTGGAAAACGTGTATTGGTATACAAGCTTTTCCCCTCATACAGTATCTATTCCGTCTATCAATACAAAACATGATACAGTTATTCCTCCCTTTATGCACACCGCTGTTCAGAAATACCAGTAAATATCAATCTATACAAATCGAATAATCATATTTTTGATGAATTTGAATAATTACTCGAATAACAGTGAAAAGGAAAATTATTCAATGTGACAGAACTTTCATATAAAAGATTTCTTTGTAGCTGTAAAATGGAAGATGGAAGTTCAGGTTCGCCCTTAACAACGGTCCATGGACAAGAGATATGTTTGGTATCACCACAGAACAAACACAGAGGACTAGAGAAATAATCAGAAGAAGAAGAAGAAAAAGAACAAAGCTCTCGTGTACATAACACACAACCATTGATGATACGGCTCCCCTGCCTTTACCCCGCTTCACCAATCGCGTGTTGCCATGGGGATATCAGGAACAGAGAGCCTGAGGTGTCAAAGCACAACAGAAAAGATGCCTGTGTGTGACGTCATTGATCAATAGGCTGAAGGGACAGAGGCCACCCGGTCGGGATTCAATTCATCGCAGACCATATCATTCGTTCGTCGTTCTAGCCATACTTTTTTATTTTCTTTTTCTCTCCTCCCACTCATACGCTAAGTTATTTGTTTATTAACAAGATCAAACCAAACTTTTGACGGAACAAAGAGGCTAGGCAAAAAGTCATGCTTCTTCAGAACTTGCTTTGTTTATATACAGTGAAACGTATTTTAAACGGAATCTATATTCAGCAGAAACCGCCTTTAACGTAACGATTGTACCATTCTTTTTTTTAAAATCCATCTATTAATATCTTAAACCGAAGCAGTGGGGAAGGGAGATGGTAGGTCAGTGGCGGAGCCACCTCGGGTCCTTGGTTCGATCTCAGGTCGACTGAATTTGTAGTGGACAGTATCGTGGCTGTGGGTTTTCTCGTGGCTTTTCCTGTTTCCTATTTCATTTTCATTCTACTAACTCTTCCATTGTCACTTTTATCAATAATTTGCTGTATAGTCCACACAGTTATTCGTCTTTCAGATCTCATTAAATAATCTAAATTATGGGCACTTTGTCCGTCCCTAGAGATCTCACCAGCCAATAATACTTCAATTGTGTCAAACTACTTTTAACTCCATGTAGACTAAAATGCTTCTTTTATTTCATTTGCGGCTGATTCGATTGTATTGATAAGCGGTTAGCGTACGCGTCTTTTGGCGTGGAAGACCCGCGTAAAATTACTGGCGGAGGTTCATGTGGTTCGGATTCTACGTTAATCGGTGGGTTCACATCTCATATAGCCTCGCTACTGAACATGACGTTAACATCAACTCAACTCGACTGTATAGATAAGCCTGCAAGTGATTTTTGTTTCCTATGTCTTCGCTTTCCCCTGTCGTTGTCCATATTCACCTTATGATCATAACTGTATCCCAGTCAGATGAAAGTCACTACAAAAACTGTCCAGCAAGACAATACCGTACGACTGCTTCTTTTCACTACTCTCTCTCTTTCTTTGAAACGAAATTTCAACGAGCAAGAATTGGTAAAAAAATAATTTACCAACTCTTTGTTACAGCATTCGTAACCTTGCGCCCCCTTGTTAGCTCTTCATGCCCGTAAGGGGGTGTGCTCCCCAGGCTGGGAACCACTGATCTACCCGCTCGTATGTATCGGACTTTTCCACTCCTGAGAAAAAAAAAAAAAAAAAGTCCGCCAACGGAAGCCCCGTAATCTTCCGGTTGGTAATACATATAACCATGGCAACGCGACGCTGCCAGGTTACGGTACGCACGCACGACACGGACAATACAAGAACAGCACAAAATCACCGACAATATTTTTTTCTACACACAGAACGCAAAATGGATTTTATCTTGTTGTTTAGCTGCATGTCTTAATGAAATTACTAATTAGAAAAGCTCATCTAAATAATTTTATCAGTTGTTTACTTCACGTACCATGTAACTTTCATATTCGATTTAAACAACAAAACTGATTTGTTTGCAAGTTTACTCAAACAGAAAGTTAGTTTCACAATGATGTTCTTTAGGCATGTTATTTAAATTAACTTCACAATAAGCCATAAACCCATGAAGCGTGGTCCACTTAGAAATGAAAATGTGACCACGTGTCTAATCAATTTCTCAATTAAAAACAGTGACACTTCAAAACGCGTTAAAAAATGCTATAGGAAAGATTGAGATATCTTCATGAGAATATTTAATTTGGTAAAGTTTATATATATACATATACACTTCTGTTTACTCCATTCAGTGAATGAAAACGACTCTCCTCCAAGCTTCCCTACACTTCAAATGAAACTTCGTTCTGCTACACGAAAAGAACAAAAAACACGAGAGCGTAGCTGATCGTTTAATTACAGATGTGACGAGAAACGACGTGTAATCGCCGTCTTCTCTGTTTCTCACACAACACAAGTTTCCCAACACACAAAACTCAAAATAGCCACAACTGTGGAAAATGCTCCATTCTTAAATCACAAGATGAAATGTGAAAGTGTTACCTAGACGTTATGGGACAGTAAAATTTTCCACATGGTACGTACGACAAGCTCCAATACTGCAAGAATATTCAACATGAGTAATGAAATACAGTACATCTATAACCGAAGTTAACTGAATGAGGAAGATATGGGGGGATACTCACAAATTTTGCAATTTTACACGGAATGAAATGCACTCTTCCGACTATTAGAGTGCTTATAAGCACATCTTACTTTCCCTATGACTATTAATCATTAACTAAAATCATCTCACGCAGCACAAAGAAATGCTTTCTCCTTCAATTATGGCCAGGCTTACACTTAAGTATTATATATTGGTTTGCGTTTTGCGGTCATCTATCAGCAATTCTTTTTTTAAAAAAATATTTATTTATTTATTTATTGTTAACAGAAAAAATGCGGTTGCAAATGTTCCGTAGATATTCTTAAATAAACACACAAGTCTCTTCTTGCCAATATATGTTCATGAACTTGACGTACAGGAATAAGTATAGAAAAATAAAAAATGCTAGCAAGGTTTATACGTTATTCGAGTATAGCTTAACCCCCATAAGCCTTTAGAATATAGGCCTATGTGTATTTTTTTTTAAAGTATATAATTTCAGTTTAACATCGTTACACGAAACACACATGCTCCGAAAAACCATGAGTACGTTAAGAGTGTTTTAGGTGCCAGTATGAATGCATGCATCTTCTTTTACCAACCACTGCTTAATTATTGCACATTTATATTAAACTAACCAGATAACAACTGAGCTAGTTAAAAAAAAAAATCAATTTAGGCCCTACAAGAAGAAATAACTTTATGATTTAAGCTGCCCAATTTCTGGTACTGAAATATAACAGTTTATATAATTACAAATAATTTACTATTATAATCAATATTTTGATAAAATATGTACAATTATTCAACTTCTAAAGTTCTTCCGATCGAAAATATCCTGTTTCCTTCGATCAGCCATTATCGAAGCTGGAGTCCCTATGCCTATGAACAGTGACGACGCCAGATCTAATTTCTTGGAGAAACGGGGATTTTTTTGCGTACGATCTTATTTTTGTACTCTAGAAAGGCTAGTTTAATATTATTTGACTCTGGGGTAAAAGTGGAAATGAAAAGGTAGCGGCATGACGTCACGCCGTAGCCCTGCGTATCTTTGCTCATTGTAATTTTTTTAATAACTGCAGGACGTCGTACATATATTTTGAAAGTGGTGGGACGAGGTCACCCCGCGTTCCCCCTCACTTTTACTTCCCTGATTTGACCTACAAGGAAATATGTCTAGGGGACAGGCTAAATAGCAAAAAACAGGTAACTTAACTGTTGTTGGTTCATTTCAGGGTTGATATGTTTAAAACAAAATGTTTAAAACAAGTGTTTAAAACATGTTTAAAACAAGGTGTGTTGTTTTATTCAGTTTGTTTTAAACGTTTTAAACAAATTGTTTTAAACGTGTTTTTTTTCGACGCTGGTTGGACATGTTTAAAACAACTAAAATATCAGATTGAAGAAGCTAATTTAATTTTCTAACAAACAACCCATCCTCCGCAGGGTTTGTGCATGGAGTAAATTACAAACAGAGTTATATTCTTATTATAACAGCAATTGCTGAACGAAATTCTGCACATCAGTGTGCGTATAACTAAACCAACAGAAATTCAAGTGAAGTATTTGAACATTTCTTAATTTCCAAGAATAACGTAGGTTAAACACACTATACACTATTCGAAGATCCAAATTCACAAATTCAAAACTTGGGTATTTTTTGATTACTATCATTTCCATAATAATGACAGTACTCTCGTCATAAACTAGAAGAAATGCTCTGACAAATACAATACAACTCGTAGAAAAGAGCAGTGACTAGCCTACAAGGAGCAAATAACATTTTAACTAAACAGTTTTCAAGATACATCTCTATCTGCAACATGGGTAGCTAATAATGAGTAGTGTCTACGGCATAACAACACAATTAACTCTAGACACCCGCCAGGGATTTTAACAAAATGGTAGACTCTCACGTTAGGGGCTCTGGTGACCCTCTAAATATCACAGAGTCATGAGTTATACACCATTGGAAAGCTTATAGACCACAAATTCCAACAAGGTATCATTCGTGATATTCCCGCCGTATTCGTAGAAAAAGAACAGGCATTAAAAATCATTAAAAATATGAAAATATTGACTTTGCGGGGCCCTGGCAACTCTTGCAGTCACCTGCGCTGACAAAATGATGCTAATGTGTAGGCCACATACTTGTGACAATAATATAAGAAATGGTAGCCATTGCTGTCATTGCGTAATGAATTCGTTTTATGTAGGAAATATTTAAAAAAAATATGCGCAGAAAAACATTCATTGAATTAGACATTCTCTTCCCTCACCCACTATAGTACCATGTCCATATGCAAATCATTTTTGCTGCACACATCATGTATACGAACAAGAATTATGCTTCTAGACCACTTTAGTGAAATATATCTTGTGTTATATGGGACCGTCCCGAAAATAAATGTAAATTAATCAAATTTGACCCCCTCTTCCTCTATAAACAACAAGTACACATACATGTTACTATCATGTAGGGGACTACTTCATTGTTTCACATACCAATTTTTATGGATGTACCACAAAGGGGAGAGGAATATTCGCCAAAACCTGATGAAAAAAAACTTCATCCTCCCTCTCTCGGCCGTACATACGTACCCCCTATATACATAAAATGCAACTGACGGAAAGCTTTATCCCTCGAAAATACTTTGGTACCAAATCATCTTTCCAGATTATTTAAGGACTGAGCTATTGATGTTTGTTGTAAAAATAAATGTAATTTACGTCGAAAAACTTAAACACCAAAAATTGGCTAACTTTGCCCCCTCCCTGCTCCCCCATATAAGCAAGAAGTACAAATACACGATATTACCATGTAGTAACCTACTTCATTGCTTCACGTAACAAGTTTTATGAATCTATCCCAAGGTGACCAGACGTCCCGTTTTAGCCGGGACAGTCCCTTATTTTCAACTGTTGTCCCGATTTTTTCTGATTCTCAAACGGGACGCCTAAATGTCCCGTTTTTAAGCAAAAATGACCCAGGTGTCCCGTAACTATTATTCAAAATATAAATGGTCAATGTAAATTCTACACTCTTCCGTACCAACACTCATTGGGAAGGTTCAGCTGTGTCTGGAGCCTCTGAATGTTCAAATGGGAATTGAGTGTTTTGTGCTTTGAGTAGTACTTAAGTTAGAAACGCTGTGTTATCATTTTAACTTGCGTATTTTGTAAATTAAAAACACTGCTCAGTCCCAAAATGCAATGTGGAATGCCCCCCTCCCCGTCGCCAATAACTATGCGTCCCGTTTTTGAAAGTAAAAGTTCTGGTCACCTTGATCTATCCTCCAAGAGGGGGAATGGTCCCCAAAACACTGTTGAAAAAACAAAACAAAACAAAACAAAAAAAAAAATCACGATATTTACCCTTCTCCCACATACATAAAATGCACACCATCTTTCAGGATGGTATCAAAACCATCTTCCAGCCTTAATTTGAGGTTTAAGACTGAGCCATTGAGGTTTAAAGCCCTGACACAGCAGTTGCGTCAATGGGAGTTTAAAGATTAAGAATGCAGACGACCAGTAGAACGTAACACAAAGAAACTAAACTACAAATTCTGTAAGCGGAGATCGGGAAAATCCCGATTTCTTTCTCCGGAATTGAACATTTGGGCGGATCGAGATTAGGGAAATTCCCGAAATTTGATCTAGCGGTTGAATATAGATGGCAAGCAGTACCTAAGAGTGTAAAAATGTAATATATATGCCTATTTAGATTATTGTTTTAAACAAAATAAACATTTTAAACATGTTTTTTTTGTTTAAAACAAAGTACTTTGTTTTAAACGTTTAAAACGTTTTAAACAAAAAAAACATGTTTTTTTTCAACCCTGGTTCATTTGCGTTTATCTATAAAGTAGGCACAACTTTGATACGCAGAGATAAATGTGTAACTGTAGCAGGAGATTATATGGAAAAATAAACGCAAATTGCAACCTCCACTACTTCACTTTTTTTTTTTTTTTTTTTACTTGAACGTCCCTCGTATATAAAATAGTAGCATATAGCTATAAAATATACATACATAAAATTTTGAATCTTAACATTATCTAAAAGGAATATTTCGTTTCTATAAATTCATTTCTTCACTCTGCAGCTCAAATACACCTACAGCAGAACCACTCGTTTGTCAAGCTCGGCTTTCACCTCGAACAAAAACGTCCCCCACAACTCCGCAGGCTACATGACGAATCAATCTTGAGGCATATTTGGCAACATTGCAACCTCACCAACTGGAACTAGCGATCTAACCCGAAAAAGGCCGAGTGTACCCGAATTCTATTGGACTTTATTACATCGGTAAAACTTGCCTTCCCTCTCCTGCCGCTTTTCCTGTGTGCGTCAACCAGACCAAAAAACCCTCCAAGCACAACACAGGTTTAGAGGCAGGCTGGGACTCATCTTCCCCCTTTACCCCACCCCGCAAGGCCCTGGCACTAATAACAACGTTCACTTGGTTATCGTCGCCACTCTCTCCCGTCTCTTGTCTAAAACGAGCGCGCAGCGCATGTGAACTCCCTCCATGCAGCCTCTACACTGCCATTTCTACCTCCTCATGCTGTGTTGCCACATCTACTTAATTACATATTCACAGATGCGCACTACATGACAATAACAACATAATTTTTGTAATATTTTACATACTCATGGTTTTAGTAACATACGAGTGAAGCTAAGAAAAGAAAAATAATAACGAATGCATAACAAGATGTTCAGTATATGAAAAAAAAAAGTGACAACACCGTATAACAGTTCCTTTCCTTTTATATATCGTGGTTCTGCCTCCTTCCCCCACTTTACTTTCAAGCCCCGAAGCGATATGCTGAAATTCTCAACTAACCAATAAAATTACGGAACCCACCTGTTAGGGAAAAAAATAACGTACCTAACAAACCACGACACAATGCTATCATTGCTTTCCCCCCTTCTCCTGTCATGCCATATAACTGTATTCGCAATACTATTTTTTTTGGTACTTTTCTTTCCTGCGACAACCAATCGATAAGCATCTAAAAAAAAAAAAAAAAAAAAAATCACAATCCAAGCTGCTGTGCTTGCGCTATCCACAACCATACAAATGACTGCGTGAAATTTTTTATGTTTGAATCAACATAGCCTCTCACAAACAGATACGACTACTGTTCCAGTCGATCCAAAATACTAACATACGTCATATACAGCAGGAATTCCAGACTGAATTTTCTCCAAAGCGGAAATTACGAATGCAAGCGTTTTCGATGCGAAATACATGTTTATTTCACTGGTTCTAATTTCCTACGCGCGTTACGTTCCCTCGTATATAGAGAGAGGCTCCTCTTTCTGCCTGAAACACTGGATTAAAATCCAGCATCTACAAAACGATGGATTGAAGTGCGGGGGGAACAAATACACACACATTCCGCTCCGTTTTTTAAATGATCGTAGAATACTTTTCCCCTCACTTACTTCTGGTTCGATTTACTATATGGGCGATCACTTTCTGCAACTGAATACTATTATTTACAATATTACTTGGGAGTACCTAGCACTAAATGAAACACTGCGCATTAGTCCTATTTTTCACCAAAACAGTGAGATTTTAGGTGAAGTCCGCGAAAATTACTTCCCGCGAAGTTTGTTGGACACTACACACTGAGAGATTTCGTTCCTTTCCAAGTTGCTTTTATCCGAGAGGGAGAATTACAATCGTTCAAAAGAAATGATAGGAGCACAGGGTACATGCAGTAGGAAAGATGAAGAAAAAGACATACATATACAGAGAAATAGCCTTTGTGTCCTGTCATGACGGGAAACTATACGCAATAGTCTGGTCACATTTCCTTACTCCGCTCTCCAGTGGTTATGTTTAAAATTTATAACGTAATGTACTATTTCAATATGAAAGGGAAACAAATACTATCATCTTACCCCAGTATCAAACTTTCTTGCTCGTAGTAGACCCTATTTTTTTTTATCTATTAAATTTAACAACTAGGGATGTTAATTATACGATATTTATTTAGAGCTATATTTTGTTCACAGATTAAGCCAGTGGTTTTCAACCGATGTCTCGCGACAGACTGGTGTGTCACGCACTCCACTAAAGTGTGTAGCGAAATTTTAAGAATTTAAAAATCATGAAGGATTTAATAATAATTAGTTAAAATCGAGACAGACCGTACCAGTGAACACCTCCAGCGGTAGAAATAATGCTCGGTACTATATAGAATCATTATAAAAGCTATTTGGTTTCACTATTATTATTATTATTATTATTATTATTATTATTATTTATAACAAAAATATCAAGCGTGTCGCATGTCCTGGATGTTCAGTAACGTGTGTCATCAATCAAAAAAGGTTGAGAACCACTGGATTAAGCTATATAAACGAACTAATCATTTTCGTTAATTTTGTTTTAGGTCTTCACATTGCAAACCAGGAGCGTCATTTGGGGAGGGTAGGAGGAGACAATTGCCCCCTTGAGTTTGAGAAATACATGTGTTTTAATCAATTGTACTAATAACATACTAATAAAAACGTGAAATTCTTGTATAAGTAGAGGATCTTGCCCCCCCTCAAGAAAATCTTCAATAACGCTACTGTTGCTAACACATAACTAAATTGTTCTTCGCTGAAACTACTGTGCAATGAGTCTATGTAAAATAAAATTCACTGATAGCCCTATAAATACACTCAACCAGTGGCGTACACAGAATTTCATCAAGGTGGGTTCAAGCACTTATTCTCATATCAATCCAACGCAATCGTTATTTTTACACATAGCCTTTATGTTGATATAGTACAAGTTATTTTTTCACAATATATTGCTCAAGAAGTGGGTATTAAATCCTGAAACTTCCCTTGTGAACGCCACTGTACTGAAAACATTTACAAACAGTTAACGATATCACCACTTAACATCTCATTAAAACAGCTGACAGTTTCATTAATAATATTGTCCTTTAAACGGGATTATCCATTGAGATTACGAGAAAATAGCCCACGTCTCATGTAGCCTTGGTGCTATAAAAATGGACGTAAAACTCGTTCATTAATGGGAGCTATGTAACCAATGATAGTGCAATCGTGAAAAACATGACAAAAACTGAATTCCGATTTTTGAAAATTTATTTTTTCTTTCATTTTATTTATTTATTTACTCTTTTTTCTTGTAAATACAATATTAAGCCACTACACGAAATTTTCTCTTACAAACTGAATTTGAAATAGGAAATGCGTGCACAAATAAACGCTTGAAAAAATTGCTATAATACTAAATTTTACATTTCACTATTTTTAAAAATCCAATTCTTTGGAAAATATGGTGATTTAATCAGTGGCGGATCTAGAAAGTAAAAACTAGGGGGAGGAGGGCAGCCAGAACCCACACTATGATACGTATATCATAAGTTTGTTATAAACTTTAAAAATATATATAAATAATATTATTTTTGACACTCAAAAAAAAAAAAAAAAAAACAAAAAAAAACTGCTTGGCCTAGGTCCACAGGCCCCGAGCTAGATCCCGTACTGGATTTAATTATATGAGAAACTCACTTTAAAAAATAAAACTAACATTATATCTGCTGTAAAAGCTAACAAATTATTATTAAGTTCCAGTCACTAAGACAGTGGCTCTCAACCGGAGTGTCGCGAAATTTTCGGATAATATTCAATTAAAATACATTTTGAGACAAACAGTACCAGTCAACGTCTCCAGTGGCAGCAGTTTTTAAGACTACCATCATTTATATTCTGAAATCGGGACACCCGTTAAAATATCGGGAACTGAAATCAGGACTCATTGTACGAAAGGTGAGCACTCTATCACTATTCCTCCAAATTTCAGAGATTGCTTACTTATGATTTAAAGTTTCTTTCTAGCACAGAGGCTTTAGTAGATGTGATCTATTGCTAACATGGGTTCTAAACAAAGTACCCCCCACAGGAAACTGAATCTGCGAATACGCTTAGACAGCTCGCGCGTTGGCTACTTGGCCACCAAAAGAACACTACACTTCTTTCTTTATGCCTTACCTGCAAACAGTGCTCGGACGCTAAAGCCTATTTTTTTTTTTTTTTAAACCTGTATGCAGTCTGCCAATAATTCATTGTTGGATTGTGAGAAGAGGCAGGAGTATTGGAATAACAAATGCCGATCCGAGTTCAGAATCGATTTTCTGGGTGTAGACTGAATTCCTGCCTGTCTGGAAATAATTTTTCGACTGCTAATATTACCATCTTCACATAGCTTGGAACAAACAAACGAACAAACAAACAAAAACAAAAAAAAAAAAGGACATCTGATCACCCAGAACGAATCTTGTCGGAACATAAGGACAATGAATTCAAAACCTGGTGCCAATCCCACACAACTGGTACTTTTGGTAACGCTGATCCTACAGGACTGAACGTAGTATGTAAACGACTTAGCCTCGTGGAATTAGAATTAGGGGCTCTCGAGATCAGTTGGAATCCCATTTAGTTGCTAACGGATTAAATAATTGTACCATCTTTACTTCTGCGTCCAATTATATATATTTGGAATTATCCTTCTGTATTCTTTGAAATTAGCTGGAATTTTCATGGTTTTATTTTTACTGATTTATTTTTCAAATTTATTCAAATGTCTCTTTCATTGTGAAAACGAAAGATGTTATAGCATGTAATTTTAATATTTGAAGGAATATGGGGGGGAAACAATAACCTTTATTTTAAAACCGAGTGAGTTAGTTAACAGAAAAAACAATAATAATACTCATGTGATCTGAATTGCGGAAACAATTCAAGATAGAAAAAATAGCATTCTGAATATACTGTTGTTTCAAAGTTGAACTCTTTGACATTTCAGCTCACAAGAGTGTTATCATTTTTTTTTTCAGTAACTAACTAACTTGGTTTTAAACTGAGGGTTATCATTGGTTCCCCCCGAAATCTTCATTAATTTTCTAACTTATTTTATCTAGTATTAAATTCAGGCGAATTGACTTGGAAGAAGGAACATTTCAGTGGCGGATCTAACCCGGGACCGGGGGCCTAGGACCCCCAGTTGTTTGAGTGACAAAAGTAATTTAAGTTATTGTTTATATATTTTCGAAAGTTTATATAAATTTATAGTAACCCATGATAGAGACTACCTATCATCGTTTGGGTTCTGGATAACCTCCCTTTTTTTTTTTTTTTTTTTTTTTTACCTAGTAGATCCGCCACTGGGGTATTTAACTTGACTTGAAGAAATCATTAAAATTCCAGTTCACTTCAAAGAAAACAAAACTAATTCCCTATATAAAGCAATGGAGTAAAAATAAATAAATAAATATGGGGTATCAGCGTCAATTCAGTAAACCCTAAAAGTAGTTACATGACCGAGACAAAAGAGAACTTTCTTTTAGAGCTACCGAACTTTAATTTGTGTAAATGTACAAACTGTACAAATATTATTTCTTATGATTGAAGCCAGTGCTTAAAGTGAGCCGGTAATGCATCCGAAAGTTAGAAAATCGGCCGGTATGGCATACCG
This sequence comes from Thermobia domestica, assembly GCF_964235325.1. Classification (NCBI taxonomy): domain Eukaryota; kingdom Metazoa; phylum Arthropoda; class Insecta; order Zygentoma; family Lepismatidae; genus Thermobia; species Thermobia domestica. Next base: position 185,815,140 of record NC_137466.1, on the reverse strand, counting down.
GTAAAAATAACATATTTAAATTGTAATTTGCATGTAGAAACAAAAAAAAAAAAAAATACACATAGTACGATGTTAGCATTGAGTAAACAACTATATTTGTACTATCAAAGATTTCGTTGCTGCTGCTTTGAAAAGTTAATAATAGTTCCCTATCATCCTATTCAATGGCAGAATTTGTGCTCTTGATTTTTTTCAACATTTGTGAAAGCGATTCCATCCCCCTCAAACAATTCTAACTACCGTACTGCCCGCCTAAAATGTTTAACCTGGATCCGTCTCTGGTATTTGCAGGACTCTTTTTTTAAATTCAAAACTATTCTTTTCATTTTGTCTGGAGTTCTGTGTTTACAACTATATAAGAAAATTAGTGTTGAGTACGAGACGAGACGAGACCAGAAGTTTTTGAAAATGGAAATGAAATTGGAAAGAATCATTAAGTATTAGATACTAGAGACGAGACGAGATTGCCTACAAAGCCTTGCAAACGAGACGAAAAAACATATGAACATATATGTGTTTTCTTGTTTTAATCCACTTAAAGGTCGCGTTGGATCACTATGTTATTGTAAATACGATGTTTAAGTAAACGTACCATCCGTGTTCTTCCACATTTAGATCACCGATATTGTCAAGCAAAATTTTTACGAAAGCATACCGCCTCTGCTTCTTTCCTCACTTCGTAATCACTATTGCTCAACAATCAGTTTGGAGACAGAAATCTAAAGGCTAGTTCAACAATAGAAAGCCTAAGCCTTGCAAGCCGTTTACCTTTTACACTTTTATATTTTGATATTCAAAAGTTTTTAAGTTCATTCAGTTTAGTGAAGGGGAATTCAGTTCCTTGCCGGAAATAGAGCTTTTTAATTTCGAGTTAAAACCTTATGGTGCTGCTGTCAATAGTATGTGCTTTCCCGTGCCTCCCTCGAAAGAGGCGAGATAAGTTGATGTAGCCGAGACCCTTCATTTGTTGGATGCGGACAGCATTGGTACATTTAATTATTTCACGGGCTTCGCTATGCACCGACTGGTTAACCATTCTAGGTAGTCTACGATCTTCACTCGCCAAGATCACACGACTGAATGACAAATTGGCGACATAGCCGAAGAAATTCACTTCTTTCCCCAAACCAAAGGGAAGTGTTCCTCTATAAGAGGGATGGCGGGTGTGAGGTCAAAGTATGTTTCACAAATTTTCCTCTCTGCAGCAAGAATCGAGTAGCTAATGAGCACATTACCCTTCGCTCCATCTACATCCGCAGAGTACGAACGGCCTGCCAGGTAGGACCAGTTGCCTCTAGAGAAATCGGTTTCTTGGGCATGAGCGAAGAGTAAAAGAAAGTTATACGAGTAATGACAGTGCATTTTGGGGTCCCTGGAGCCTCGTTCCGTAATGGTTTGCTTAAACGCAACTCAAATTTTGTGTTTGACAGTATTTTACGAGAATTGGCAGAGCTTTATAATTACTTGTTTCATTATTTGCGTTACGATGCGAAGGCTCTTACAGACTGAGCCGCCTCCATTGGCTAATCTCCTCTTTCAACGTTCTTCATTGCTAACACAACTCCCATTTAGTCTGGTGAGTAGTGTTACAACCTATCCAAAGCATAGGTGTAACTGGAAGGAAACTAGGCTCCCTAGCAAGTACCCCAAGCAAGCAAACCAGTTGTAGTGGGACCGCAAATTCGCCATTTCTTTTTGCGAATAAATATTCTTTTTTTTTCATTTTTAAAACCTGCAACAGAATTCGTATTCATTTACTTCTTTAAAAATACAAATTCGTGTTGAGTGTTCTTTTTTTTCCCTAGCTGGAAACCAGACATTCTGTCTGCCTTCACGAGTTCCCCCTGTCTGACCTGTAGGTCAACAGCAGTTAAGATAAACATTCTCCCCTTCTGGTTCGATACAGAAGCTTGGTTCTTTTTCTATATTGATGTAGTCTTTTAACAAGTTAGATTATTATTATTATTATTATTATTATTAGTGGTAGAATACTGTTAAGGAAACCCATATAGATTGTGTATCTTTTTTAAATGTCATTTTTGCTTCTAAAAGGAAGATTCTTTTTCGTTCTTCGAAGCATTAAATATATATGTATGTCTTTGGTCTAAAACAAGTAAGATAAACTGTCGAAGGGTCTTGAGTTCATTATGTATAAAACCTTTCAAGTTTATTACTTGAAATCTTTTGTTTTAATATATGTTTATAGTATAAGATACTATTTGTACAATTCTCTGTAATATCTCGATGTAACCTCATTCTTCCAGAGAAAGGGGCTCACACACATAAATTCAAGGACTACACATCACATGCACACGCATGCGCACACACACAATCTTATCTTTTGCCTGGCTCCGCCCAAGGCACCTTGTTCTAGCCAATCTAGATGTTAATGGCATGGCTCGTTCCAATAGCTAGCGTCTCCGCCCCTCAGAGTGGAACTCTTCCGAGCTCCTTGTGCACCCGAACCGTGTGCAAAGCCAATAATCTTTCTTTTCAGGATACGGGTCCCCTTCGGGCTCCGCCCTAGGTACTTTTTAGATCTCCACGCATGCTCAACCTCTGACCTTACGGTCCTCGTGCAACGTTTGCACACGTTACTATTTTGCACACAGACCGTAAATTGGTGCCGCTTGCACCTCCGACCGAGGCCCTTAAAAACGCATGTTTTGGCCTCTCTCGTCGGACAACGTCCCTCTCCTGAACCCCTCAGAGACGTGCAGACTACGAGGAGTACGCAATTCGTTAGGTACGTCTCAGTTCAGGAACTTATCACGAAGAAGTCTCTAGTTGTCCATCCCTCTGCCTTCAAACCTCTCTGCCTCTACGGAGGCCTGCCTACTCAATCTCTTGGTTACCTACCTCACTACCTTGGTTTACCCAGTACTTGGCAATCTGTTTCCGAAAGCTCGATGGCTCAGCCAGGGTTCTCCCATAATTGCTGGTCGGCTTAAGAAACTGACGGTCAAAGTACTACCCTACCTAATCCTCACAGTAACTTGGCAATCTGTTTCTGAAAGCAAGATGGCTCAGCCAGGGTTCTCCCATAATTGCTGGTCTGCTTAGGAAACTGACGGCTAAAGTTACCTCCTTCCGAACTTGGCAATCTACTTCCGCAAGTTTCGCTTCAGCCCGGACTCGCTCCAGAAACTGCTGGCAAGCTTAGGAAGTTGACGGCTAAAGTTCTGTCGCACCCCTATTTGATGTGTGTTTTGACAGACTCTAAGTTTATTGCTTAGCTGGCCTAAAACGCACCGGTAGATCAAATAGTTACTCCCTGTTTGATGTCTGTTCGCAGACCGGTAGATCAAACGGTAAACCCTTACACCTTCCTTGTTTGATGTCTGTTCGCAGACCGGTAGATCAAACGGTAACCTTAATTCCTTCTGGTAACCAACTTTGTTCAAACGGTAACCTTTACACCTACCCTGTTTGATGTCTGTTCGCAGACCGGTAGATCAAACGGTAACCTGTTCCTAACCTCTGGTAGCCTACCCTATTTGATGTCTGTTCGCAGACCGGTAAATCAAATAGTATACCTCTTACCTACCTACCCACTAGGACTGATTCGTGCCCTCCCAGTCTAGTGCAGTTTTGTTTTATTTGTGAAAAGTGCTACAGTCAAGTTTGTTTGTTTATCAGTGATTTTAGTGAGTTATTTTTACTACCTATTGGAACGTCGCCACGTAAGTTAAAACTCTTTTATATAAATAGACACAGAACTTACACTATCGCCCCGGCTCTGGTTCTTGTAATTTGCTTAGAGCCAATAAACTGCAGGCTTACTGCAAGGAACATATTTTTCGAGTTTTGTTTCAAGAGATATCCCAAAGGATTGTTTGGTTATCAAACCTTAATCAGGATAACGATTCCATTGTTTCCATTAGAAGTTAAGTCTTGGCCACGGCCAACGCTACCGTGTAATACTAAGATTCTTCAGACTGTTTTGTTAGCTGAGTTCCTGTTTCCAGTATAACTTTACCGCTCGAGTTATAGTTGGTGTTTTGCAGAAACTTTGGTTGACTAAATAGAAGTATTTTGGTAAATTACAAAACTCTCTTGTGTGGGTGCCGGTCTACGCAAACGCATACCGCCGGCCCGCCACAAAATTTGGTGTCAGCTTTGTGGGATATCTTGAACAACCTAGGATATCTTGAACAACCTAGGATATCTTGAACAACCTAGGATATCTTGAACATCTCTAGGATATCTTGAACAACCTAGGATATCGTGAACTTTTTTGCACAGCCTTAGGATATCAGGAATAATCGTGACATCGTAAACTTTGATACCAGTTTAAGTTATTTAAGTGAACTGTGTTTTGTGCATGTGCATTTTGCATGTGTGATATTTATTGTGTGCTGAAAGTTTTTTCCATCTGTTTAACTTTCATTCCATCCTCCTTGGCGGAAGCGAAAAAGGGAAAAGGACGCTTTTGTTGTTTGACTGGCCATCAATCAGCAAAACATCCTGCTCACTGTATCGTGACGCCAAACGCACATTAGTGATTTCAGTTCATTAGTGTTTAAATAAGTGCAGTGCATTTTAGTGTTGAAAATTAGGCATTTAAAGCCGCATACAGGTGAATAAACTCATCGTGAATTTAGATTTAGTTAGGTTAAGTGAGAAATTCCTCTCAAAAACCATTATTGCTCAAACCTTCGAGTTTTCGCAAATCTAAGAGGTTCATTCATTTATTTAATTTGTTGTTTCTACGTTGAAACGTAATTTGAATTTTTAATCATGGCAGAAGCTGACGGAAGTAACGTACAGCCAGAATATGTTAAAGTTTCTCAGGCAATTCAGGTTATTGCAGAACCATTTACAGGAGATCGTTCTAAGTTGAGGCAATTTATTGATAGTTGTGAAATTGCTCAAGGGTTAGTTAACCCCCGTGACAAACCTGTATTGTTGAAGTTTATTAAGTCGAAAATTTTAGGAGAACCTAGAAATCGTATTTTAGTTAGATTGAACGTAGATACTTGGGAAGCAGTTAAGACAATTTTAGAAGAGAATTATGCTACACATAGATCTATTGATTATTATGCTTGCTTATTGTTTTCTGCCAGGCAAGGCAAAAATGAGGGTATTAGCTCATGGGCTAGCAAATTAGATACAATTCGAGCTGATCTGAAAGCTGCTGCTTCGAAAATATGTCGTGAAACTGAAAGAGCTGGTGCTCATTCACTTATTGATCATTTGACAAAAGCATCTTTTGTCCAGGGAATTAGCGATCCCCGCATTCAAACAGTAATTCGTGGTAAAAGTACAGAAGATGATAGTTTCGCTCAATTAGTAGATTTCGCTCTAGTTGAAGAGTCGCACATATTGTCTCAGAGACGAAAGCCATTAGATTCTAAGAATGAAGATAGGGCAAATTCTTCAAATCATAACCATAAGTCAGAGAAGAAAGGAAATAGGAAATTTTCCCAGAAAAAGCATTCTGAAAGTAAATCTAGAGATTCTCATAACTCTTCTCATTCCCGTAAGGATAGTAGAAATTTTAGGAAAAAGGTTCATTGTTTAGAAGATTGCGATCATTCAGTAGACTCGCATGAAGAACCGCATGATAAACATTGTAGTGAAAATAGTGACAAATTTGAGGATTCCAATTCTTGTTGTGTTTTACGTTGTACACACTCCTATCATTGTCGTGCAAAGCGTACCCATACTTGTGCGAAGAAGCGTATTCATGTTTGTACCCGGCAGAACCGTAGTTCTCCGCATCGCCGAACGCGAAGTCGCTCCCCGCGTTGTTCTCATCACCGGCAAACGCGCAGTTCTTCTCCGCGTAGTTCTCGTTGCCGCAAAACGCGAAGTCGTTCCCCGCGTCGCATTCAGCGTCGCCCAGCGCGAGATCCTTCTCCGCGCCGTCCTCAGTGTCATCGCACAGCGTGTGCTCATTCTCCGCGTCGCACTCAGCGTCGCCGATCGCATAGTCATTCTCCGCGTCGCACTCAGCAACGCCCAGCGCGTAGTCCTTCGCCGCGTCACCCAGTGTATGTGTGTCCCCAGCGCCGTACACCGCGCAAACTTTCTCCGCGACCAAAACCGAATAATGTCTCACCGCGTCGTCATCCCGTCGTTGACACGCATGATTGTGAATTGAAAGAGAAATGCCGTGCTGACAACAGCACCAAGCCAAAATCTTGTAGCAAGAATAAGTCTTTATGTTGTTTATCGAAACACAACTCCTCAAAAGTTAAATTAGAGAAACGTGTTGATAGTAATAGAAATCAGAATGATAATGTTAAGAAGATTTTCCTTTGTTCCACTGAACAAACGAGTAATAATTGTACGAAGGTGTCCCCACCTCAGAAACCTGATCGAAATTCTGTTAAGTCTGATACAATTGGACGTTACGCCCAATTATGCGAATGTTCCACTAAGAGTATAATAGATGAAAAGGGTAAAATTAAAGTTCGAATGATGGATTTAAATAAGAATTACGAAATGTTATTAGATTCAGGCTCAGATCTATCGCTTATTAAGTATAGCCATTTACGTGAGTCAATGTTGAGAAAGATACATAGATGTGACTCCACTCCAGTGCATGGATTCAATAATTTTCATGCCCATACTTTAGGTACATTAGATCTTAGATTAGAAATAGGCAAGAACAGAGTGACTCATACTTTTCATGTAATGCGTAGTGATTTATTACCTCCTAATGTAGCCGGTATAATAGGCAGAGATTTTCTTCTTGAACATCATTGTGTAATTTCGTATGACGAACAAGCTGAATTGAAAATTGATGTAGGAACTAAAGTAAAGATCCCAGCACGTACCGAAAAGCTAATTGAAGTTAAGACTGAAAATAATGGGATAGGATTTTTGTCCAAACGTACTTTGGCAGACGGTGTATTCCTGCCAGACGCTATAGTTAAAGCATCCGATAACAAATGTGTTACTAGCATTTTGAATTTGAGTGAAAATGAGGTAGACGTACAAATTCCTCCAATTTCTTTAGATTTTGAACCACTTCTTGATATGACAAAATCTCATAGTGTTTATGCATTGAGCAAATCTGACAATGCAAGTCAAACTAAAGGATTAAAATCGCGTTTAGAATTACTTAGGCAGAACTTGCGATTAGACCATTTGAATCCAGAAGAGAAAGCGTTAATACTGTCGCATTGTGAAGAATATCATGATTTATTTTATTTAGAGGGAGACAAACTCTCCTATACTGATGTGATTGAACATAGCATCCCCATTCATCCCGACAAACGAGGTACAGTCGTGACTCAGAAACCGTACCGTATTCCCGAGGTACATAAGGCAGAAGTACAAAATCAAATTGATAAGATGTTAGATGAAGGTATAATTTCCCCAAGCAAGAGTCCTTGGAATTTTCCAATATTAATAGTGCCGAAAAAGATGGATGCATCAGGCAAACCTAAGATTCGTATATGTTTAGATTTTCGTAGGCTTAATCAGATTACTATTGGAGATAGCTTTCCTTTACCGAATATTACAGAAATACTAGATCAGTTAGGGCAGTCGAAGTACTTTACGACCTTGGATTTAGCCAGTTCGTACCAACAGATTAGAATTAAACCTGAAGACCGTAGTAAGACCGCCTTCAGTACACCATATGGTCATTACGAGTATAATCGCATGAGCTTTGGATTATGCGGTGCCCCCGCAACATTTCAGAGAATGATGAATATTGTTTTATCCGGATTGCAAGGATTAAAGTGTTTTTCGTATTTAGACGATTGTTGTATCTATAGTAGAGACTTAAAGGAACATATGTCAAGATTGAAACTTGTATTTGATAGGTTTCGAACCTACAACCTCAAACTTCAGCCCGATAAGTGTGAATTTCTTAGAAAGGAAGTGACCTATTTAGGACATCAAATAACAGATCAAGGTCTGAAGCCAGACCCTCGCTTAATTGAGAAAGTGTTACATTTTCCGCATCCGAAAAATGTCAAGCAATTGCGTGGATTTTTAGGATTAAGCTCTTATTACCGTAGATTTATTGAAGGCTATAGCAATATAGCCAAACCTCTCACTCTTTTATTAAAGAAAGATGTTCCATTCAAGTGGGAAACCAAACAAGAACTAGCGTTCCAAACTTTGAAGGAAAAATTGACAACACCACCTCTCCTTCAATATCCTGACATGAGCCGTCCTTTTATTATTACCTGTGACGCCTCAGAAGTCGCAATTGGAGCTATCTTGTCTCAGGGCCAAATTGGCCAAGACAAACCAATCGCTTACGCTAGTCGTACACTTAATAATGCTGAAAGAAACTACTCCACAACCGAACGTGAATTACTTGCGATAGTTTGGGCTGCCAAACTATTCCGCCCATACATCTTTGGAAAGGAAACAACCTTTGTGACTGATCATAAACCTTTACTTTGGGTGTTTAGTGTAAAAGATCCTAGTAGTAGACTTTTAAGATGGAGAATTAAGTTAGAAGAATACAATTATAAGATTGTTTATAAAGCAGGTGTCCGTAATACCAATGCTGATGCATTGAGTCGTATTGCATATTTAGACCCCGATCCAGAAGGTCAACCTTCTACCCTTGACGAAGAAACAAAGAGTAGGATTCTGAAAGAGTTTCACAACCTTCCTACCGGTGGACACCAAGGTATCCATCGAACTATAGCTAAAATCAAAGCGTACTTAAAAATGAACAATATCGATCCGAAATCTTGGAAAAGACTAAACACCGATGTCGAAGAATATATAAAGAAATGTGAGTCGTGTCAAAGAAACAAACTCACCCAACCTAATGTCAAACTTCCCATGGTTTTGACCACCACTCCTGAAGTAGTATTTGAGAAATGTGCTTTAGATCTTGTAGGGCCGTTTCCTGAGAGTTCTCTCGGAAACAAATACATCTTAACATGCCAAGATGAATTATCGAAATATTTAGTGACCATTCCCCTACAGCAACAAGATGCAGAAACCGTAGCTGAAGCCTTTGTGACGAAATTTGTTTGTGTTTTCGGTATACCTCAAACCATTTTAACCGATCAAGGAACTAATTTTATGAGCGATACCTTTAAGAAAATGTGTCGCATGTTCCAGATTCAGAAACTACATACTAGTGCATTCCACCCTCAAACTAACTTCGTTGAAAGAGTTCATAGATCTCTTGCTGAGTATCTGAGGCATTATGTGTCTGAAAACCAACTGGACTGGGACGTCTGGTTGCCATACGCTGCATTTGCTTACAATACAACTCCGCATTCAGTAACTAACTATACTCCACACGAGTTGATGTTTGGCCGGATGGCTAACATCCCTGGTATATTACAGAAACAATCTACCGACATTAATTACGCGTATGATGATTACATCAAAACCCTAAAGCAGAAGCTTCAGAACAGTTACGAGTTAGCTAGATCAAAACTGAAACACGCTAAGGTTAAAAACAAAGAACAATACGATAAGACCGCCTCTCATAAAGAACAATTGTTTAAAGTAGGCGATCAAGTGTTACTTAAAGATGAATCTGTTAGAAGAGGACGATCCAAGAAATTGGGTTCACAGTGGATCGGTCCATACAAAGTAGTTAAAGTTAAAGGTGTTAATTGTACTATTGCTAATCGAAGAAAAACATTTGTAGTTCATGCTAATAGGTTAAAGTTATATTATTAGTAGATAATATTAGTAGGTAATGTAATTTCCATTTTTGTTCGCAGCCATCATGAGACATCCTCTCTCCTTGTCTGCTTGTTTGATTATATATAAAAAAAACTTTTGATTATATGTTCTGGGTATTCTCATCGAGAACTTTAATTAAATGTAATCACCCGAAAACTCCACAAGGTTGAGCAAATTTAAAAATACATACATGGTGAAAAACCAAAGAGGAATATTTAATTAACTTCATAAATTTAATTTGGTTGTTTGAAATCTAAAAATTCTCATTTTGGTATTTCAGATGTTAATTATCAATGACTCTTATTTAATTATTTACGATAATTAAATCAGATGTCATTTCATATGTTAATTATTATTAAATAGTCTTTTGAAAACTATTAATGACACTGTGTTGTCTATTAAACATAGTCAATACTCGTAGTCAGACATTTATGAAATTCCATGTTATACATTAATAAAATTATCTTGGTCCATTATTATCATCAATCAGAAAATTCTTGGTTATGTTATTAGTTTACCTTTGACTGATGGTTTAAGATTTAATATGTATAAATTAATTCCATTTTAAAGACAATAAGTATTTCTTTATACAGCCTCAAAATCCGTATTTGATTATTGAAGTATCAAAACAATATTATGGTAAAATTGATGAACATATGTTTAATACTTGTAAGGAATTAACTTCATTTTCAAGGGTTTGCAAACAAACATTTCCGCTAAAACCTACACATAGTAATGAAGACTGTGAAGTAAAACTTATTGATTTTGTTAAATCAATTCCAGCAGATTGTAACAAACGTATAGTAGAATTAAGAAATATTTTATGGATTTCATTAGATAATAATGAATGGCTATTTGCTTCGCCATTCCCAGAAAAATTAACAATAGTTTGTGGAAATGATGTGTCGAAAACTGTTTTGATTCATAAAACTGGAAAATTAACTTTAGATAGAAACTGTAAAGCTTATAGTCCAAATTCTTTAATCAGTTCTCAGGAAATATATGTAAGTAACAATACAAGTAAAGATTTGCTGCCACTACTAAATGATAGCATTGATTGTTGTATATTCTCAAACTCAAAGATCAATATTAAGAATATGGAATTTACTTTGCCATTAAATCATATCATACACAAAGTTACAGATTTACAATATGCCAGCCATCGTGTTGAGGATGTTGAAAAATTAATTAATGAACAAGAATGGCAGATAAGACAAAGTAATCATGTATTTTCTTATTCTATAGTGACTTATATAATCATGTTTACTATTTTGATATTTCTTTGTGTGTATTGTAGTTTTAAGTTTAATTGTTGTAGACATAGGAATAAATGGTGTAATTCAGACTGTATCAGAACCATATGTTTTAAGCCAACAATCATTGCAGGTGTACAATCAAATAGTCCAGCTCTTAATGCTACTTATCGAGCTGCTTCTGGTGAAATAACTTTTAACGAGGAATCACAAGATGATGATTCACCTCATCTCAATCAGAGAGTTACTAGGTCTAGGAACTATCGTTAAAATTTAATTTTGGAATTTTTTTTTTCCAAATTTTGATTGTAGTTAGTACGAAAAATTTTTGCCTTACAGTTAAAACTTAAATTTTTGCCTTCTAGTTAAAATTTTTCTTTCCCTAGGAGGAAGGACTGTAGTGGGACCGCAAATTCGCCATTTCTTTTTGCGAATAAATATTCTTTTTTTTTCATTTTTAAAACCTGCAACAGAATTCGTATTCATTTACTTCTTTAAAAATACAAATTCGTGTTGAGTGTTCTTTTTTTTCCCTAGCTGGAAACCAGACATTCTGTCTGCCTTCACGAGTTCCCCCTGTCTGACCTGTAGGTCAACAGCAGTTAAGATAAACATTCTCCCCTTCTGGTTCGATACAGAAGCTTGGTTCTTTTTCTATATTGATGTAGTCTTTTAACAAGTTAGATTATTATTATTATTATTATTATTATTAGTGGTAGAATACTGTTAAGGAAACCCATATAGATTGTGTATCTTTTTTAAATGTCATTTTTGCTTCTAAAAGGAAGATTCTTTTTCGTTCTTCGAAGCATTAAATATATATGTATGTCTTTGGTCTAAAACAAGTAAGATAAACTGTCGAAGGGTCTTGAGTTCATTATGTATAAAACCTTTCAAGTTTATTACTTGAAATCTTTTGTTTTAATATATGTTTATAGTATAAGATACTATTTGTACAATTCTCTGTAATATCTCGATGTAACCTCATTCTTCCAGAGAAAGGGGCTCACACACATAAATTCAAGGACTACACATCACATGCACACGCATGCGCACACACACAATCTTATCTTTTGCCTGGCTCCGCCCAAGGCACCTTGTTCTAGCCAATCTAGATGTTAATGGCATGGCTCGTTCCAATAGCTAGCGTCTCCGCCCCTCAGAGTGGAACTCTTCCGAGCTCCTTGTGCACCCGAACCGTGTGCAAAGCCAATAATCTTTCTTTTCAGGATACGGGTCCCCTTCGGGCTCCGCCCTAGGTACTTTTTAGATCTCCACGCATGCTCAACCTCTGACCTTACGGTCCTCGTGCAACGTTTGCACACGTTACTATTTTGCACACAGACCGTAAATTGGTGCCGCTTGCACCTCCGACCGAGGCCCTTAAAAACGCATGTTTTGGCCTCTCTCGTCGGACAACGTCCCTCTCCTGAACCCCTCAGAGACGTGCAGACTACGAGGAGTACGCAATTCGTTAGGTACGTCTCAGTTCAGGAACTTATCACGAAGAAGTCTCTAGTTGTCCATCCCTCTGCCTTCAAACCTCTCTGCCTCTACGGAGGCCTGCCTACTCAATCTCTTGGTTACCTACCTCACTACCTTGGTTTACCCAGTACTTGGCAATCTGTTTCCGAAAGCTCGATGGCTCAGCCAGGGTTCTCCCATAATTGCTGGTCGGCTTAAGAAACTGACGGTCAAAGTACTACCCTACCTAATCCTCACAGTAACTTGGCAATCTGTTTCTGAAAGCAAGATGGCTCAGCCAGGGTTCTCCCATAATTGCTGGTCTGCTTAGGAAACTGACGGCTAAAGTTACCTCCTTCCGAACTTGGCAATCTACTTCCGCAAGTTTCGCTTCAGCCCGGACTCGCTCCAGAAACTGCTGGCAAGCTTAGGAAGTTGACGGCTAAAGTTCTGTCGCACCCCTATTTGATGTGTGTTTTGACAGACTCTAAGTTTATTGCTTAGCTGGCCTAAAACGCACCGGTAGATCAAATAGTTACTCCCTGTTTGATGTCTGTTCGCAGACCGGTAGATCAAACGGTAAACCCTTACACCTTCCTTGTTTGATGTCTGTTCGCAGACCGGTAGATCAAACGGTAACCTTAATTCCTTCTGGTAACCAACTTTGTTCAAACGGTAACCTTTACACCTACCCTGTTTGATGTCTGTTCGCAGACCGGTAGATCAAACGGTAACCTGTTCCTAACCTCTGGTAGCCTACCCTATTTGATGTCTGTTCGCAGACCGGTAAATCAAATAGTATACCTCTTACCTACCTACCCACTAGGACTGATTCGTGCCCTCCCAGTCTAGTGCAGTTTTGTTTTATTTGTGAAAAGTGCTACAGTCAAGTTTGTTTGTTTATCAGTGATTTTAGTGAGTTATTTTTACTACCTATTGGAACGTCGCCACGTAAGTTAAAACTCTTTTATATAAATAGACACAGAACTTACACTATCGCCCCGGCTCTGGTTCTTGTAATTTGCTTAGAGCCAATAAACTGCAGGCTTACTGCAAGGAACATATTTTTCGAGTTTTGTTTCAAGAGATATCCCAAAGGATTGTTTGGTTATCAAACCTTAATCAGGATAACGATTCCATTGTTTCCATTAGAAGTTAAGTCTTGGCCACGGCCAACGCTACCGTGTAATACTAAGATTCTTCAGACTGTTTTGTTAGCTGAGTTCCTGTTTCCAGTATAACTTTACCGCTCGAGTTATAGTTGGTGTTTTGCAGAAACTTTGGTTGACTAAATAGAAGTATTTTGGTAAATTACAAAACTCTCTTGTGTGGGTGCCGGTCTACGCAAACGCATACCGCCGGCCCGCCACACAGTTTATACGCCACTGATGATAGTGGAGCATGAAACATTTACATATTAGTTCTCTCTCTCTCTCTCTCTCTATATATATATATATATATATATATATATATATATATATATATAATATGATCATATTTGTTCCATACCGCCACCTCATCTGATGTCACTTTAAGCACTGATTGAAGCTCAAACATCCGAGTCTCCTGACTCCGCCGCTGTATTCTATCTGCGTAATTAGGCCACATGATGCAACTATATGACAGGGTTATATGGTTTAGACCACCCTCTCGCGTCAAATAGTCATTATAAACACCTCCCCACAGGCGGATCTAGAAGCTGAAAACTGGAGGGGCCAGCTAGGATCTCTAGACTATGGTAAGTGTATCATAAGAGTAATATAAACTTCCAAAAAAAAATACAAGTAATAGCTTAAATTATTTTTGTCACTAAAAAACTGGGGTCTAGTTTAGGTCCCCCGGCTCCGGGCTAGATCTGTCACCCCACCCCACCCCGTCGTATATGACAATCCTTGATTTGCAGCTGTTTAATTTGAAAATTCACTGCATAACAACGAACATTGGTTATGGAATCTCGTGGTCGTTCCTCGAAAAATGTCCAATAATATCCATATAAAGTAGAACTTTTTTTTTTCTTAGAACGGTGAATGTGAATGTTCCATATATATTTCGTTTGATCATGATTAAAAGCATTGTGTAACTTTAAAAGAAAAAGAAGAAAAATCTTTTTTTAAAGAATGCAATGAATTGGGAAAAGCTATATAATCCCATACACTTCTACAGAAAAAAAAGTAAAGAAATTGTATTCGCTGCAAGAAAACAGTACTACATACGTATTACTACCATCCAATCAGTATACAATACATACATACAAGCACAGACTACGACGAACGAAAAAAAAAAAAAAAAGCTCTGACTTGATGCATATAAAACGACAAATGGATCATGAAAAAGAGCTTGCCTTGTGCAATATAAGCGTTGACAATATCCAGTCACGTATTCTACTATATTTATTCACGTTATGTAAAATCTGGAAAGGCATTAATATTAACGAGTTGTAAACAAAAAACATAAATAATTAAGAAATAATATACGTATGACCATAGTTATTTCTTTTACATTCCATCGTTTGATAGTACACACCATCATACAGTACACACACACACATACACACATACATACATATATATTTTATATACATATATGATATTTTTATATATAGATAAATTCAAGCACCTTGTACACTTTTGATTTACTTATACGAAGAAAAAAATATAATAATTTAAGTAGCAAATGCTGTGTTGTAGTGGGAATTCAGCAACCGAAAAATGAAACAAAAGAATATTAAGAAAAAAAAAATGGAAACAAGAAGCATAAGGTGTTGTTACTTGTACGGTGTTTCTACACACTACAATGCTCCTGTTTTCCACACAGGTTTACGGAAAATTTATTCCTACACACCACACTTCTTTTTACTTGTTTCTTTCCATGAAGTATAACACTTTGAATTGCATGGCTGAACGGGAAAAAATATTCGTTATATTGGATAGAGAATTTCTTTTTTAATATTTAGCAGAAACTGTATGGAAAACACACTACATTCGACTTCTTTTCTGAACTGCATTATTTGTGCAGAATTTCGAAACAGAACTGCATGTAGATAAATAAGATACTTAAAAAATATGCCAAAAGGGTTAGAAATGAAATCTTTAGAGTATGCCATCTAAGTTAAGAGAGATTATGAATAGGACAAAAAAAAAATATGATTAAAGAACTGGTCGAATGAGCATGTGGGGAGAAACGGACGTACCCAGAGAAAATCTACGGCCCCGATGTTGGACTGGATACCATAAACTTACTTGGTTGGGTGTCGAACCAGCACCAGGCACTGTACCACAGCCAGCGTACCCCCGCCAAAAGAGAAAATGAAATGAAATCTTTGAGTTTTACGTCCCACGCTTATGCCGGTTAGGCTAAAGAGACGGTGATGATGAATAATGAATGAAATGGTGGAATGAAGAAAGTGGGAGAACCCCGAGAAAACCCACGCACAGGGTGTTTGTCCACCACAAAGCTCACTTGGTGGGGGCTGCGATCGAACCCGGGACCCCAAGCACCAGAAGTGAACGCTCTACCACTGAGCCACCGCGGCCAAAAGAGTTACACGTACGAACACACAAAGTGGACTAAGGGTATGCAAGTCACTGACATCTCAGAGGGAAGGATATGTAACATTCAGAGCAGTTTATTATAGAAATCATATAATCAAGGAGGAGGCTACTGAAAGGAGATACATCACAGCAGTGGCGCACACAGACGTTCATCAAGCAATAGTTCAAAGCTCACAACTTCATGTGTTTATATACATATGATAAATGATTATTTTGAATATCTTGCTCAAGGGGGTAAAACCCCGAACCCCCCTTGGATACACTACTGCATTACAACATTTACATGGTGGCCGAACTAAATGAAAAAAGAAAAGTCAGTGAAGACATCCGAAGATTCGAACTATGAACCAGTCAACTGCGAGTATGTTAGTCACTCCCCTAAACCCATTATTGTTGCTGTTAATAATAATAATAATGTTTTAAATAAATCTATAATAGCAACATGCATAAAGAATATGACAATTTTGGGGGAAAGAGAAGAATTTTGAGTTCCATGAAGCTATAGAAATAATCAGAATGGTCAAAAAAAAATAAAGTATAGCTTACTTGCAGTTAATTTGCCATACTAAACAGCAAGTGCAAGCGGAGAAAATAAATTAATATGCTCTTGTAGTTCTATGTTATATTTTATCTGGAAAATTCCTATAAAACCTTTATTATTATATTCTAACGTGGGATTATTATTTGTAAAAACTAAGTTACACACAATGTTCAGCAAATTCAAGTGTTAATCACTATAAGAACGTTATCCACTCAGTAATATACGAAAACCTTTACATATGAATACTAAAAATAAATGCTACTACGTATTATGTCAATTTTTGCTCTCTGATAGAATCAATAGCATTACATTGTGAAGAGCGATCTCGTTTTACAATGAGCTTGTTCGGACTTTAGTGAGTTGTTTTCAACACTGCTGCTGTACAAGATGTCAATATTTATTGGAATCATTTGAACTTCTATCGGGAATTGAAAAAAAAAAAAAAAAAAAAAAAAGAAAGAAAAAAAAGAAAGAAAGAAAAAAAGAAATTTTTCAGAAAAAAAAAGAATACTAAGATTATGCCATTTAGGCTAAGGAAGAAGATGATCAAGGCAAGTGAATTGTAATGGAATAATTGGTGAAATTTGATTGCAGGAGGAAACGGGAGCATCCCGAGAAAACCTACATACACGATGCTGTCCACCATAAACTGATTTTGCCGGGAACGAACCAGGGATCCCTGGCACCAGAGGTATATGCTCTACTACTGTGCCACCGTTCGGGAATCGTTCCTCCACATAAAAGTAGTAATCAATCATTTTAACTTTAGCTATTAGCATTTGGTACAGGAAACTCGGACAGCATTGGGAGTGACTAATAAGTGGTTTGGAATGAAACGTTAAAATGTAGGCCTACTTAATAAACGAACTAAAGGAAAAAGTCAAAACAATTTTCACAGTTAATAAATGTTACTTTTATGGACCACAATCATTTGAAGAAACCGTACAATCGACTGCTAAATATTCAAGAAAAATTTATTCATCAGCCGTTAGCGGTCGCGATCAAACAAAATAATATATACACTACAGTATACTGACCTTTCATCATGATCACAGGCGCAGAAGTAATACCGATTGTTTGATTTACCCATAATCACACAGCTATCGAATTCTACAAGCACCCACAAATAAATCACTAAAACGTAGTAATGACTTCCTATGAACAACACGTAATAATAACGTCCTATGAAGTCTATACACACACATACACATGCACAACCAATACTAAGACACTTTAATACAGAACTGCATGTTGTAGCGCCGCAAGAACCCGTCAGGGGTTCGAGCTCAGGCGGAACCACCGGTAGGATTTTTCTAATAACAATCTGATCTTGATAAGGTTAAACCCGTCCTTGCGTGTAAGGCAAAAGGCTCGTCAAACAGTCGCTTCCTCAATATTACAAAATATTACGAGGTTCTTGAGACAGTATCAAAGTAATAAACTCAATTAATACGAATAAATAATAATTCTCTGATCACACCGATAGCAGTGGTCTGGACAGGGAGTGGTGTGATTTATGATATTAAGTCTGAGACGACGGTCTCAGTACGAGAAGGGTCGTTCAAGCCAAGAGTGGCACAATAATTCAATAACCCGACAGAGGTTATATTACAATATCACCGAGAGATACTTAGTACTTAACTGTCCGTCGGGATGTTCACTTAGACATCTTAATAGTTAATGAAATACATAGAAGAATATCTATAATTATCGTCTGGCCACACAAGTGGCTAAAAGAATCACTTACAGATTAGTACATCAAACAGAGAGAGGGAGGCGCAATAACTCCTTAACCCGGCAGGGGTTATATTGCAATTTTACAGAAAGATATTTAGTGTTAAACTGTCCGCCGTGATGTCTACTCAGATACATTATTAGTTAAAGAAATACCTAATAATATCTATAATTTAGATATGGCCACGCAAGTGACTAATAGAAACACTTCTAAATTTATAAATCAAAAGAGAGAGGGAGGTCAAACACATCCCGCTATAAATGATGACATCACGAGGGGCGGACTAAACAACAAAGTAAAAGTGCGCCTCGTTAGTATTGACAGGGTTCAAGCAAATGGGCAGTTACAGCAGTTAGGTTAGTTGAACGACCAAACGATTAGAACCAAGGATCATTTTAATTCTATCAAGTGATTTACTAGGGCTTAAGAATATCCATTTATATACTAAATATTAAGCCGATTGAGGAAGCGACTCCCCTTGGTTAAATGAACTACTACATTACAAAGAACATATTGAAAAGCCGCAAGGATAGGAAGTCGGTTCGTTGAGATGAACAAACGAGTAAGGAACACATGATTTACACTAAGAGGCACTTTCCTACCAAAGCCCTCTTACACTATGCACTGGCGACACACAACACTACTGCAAATCAAATTACACATTTTAATCGCAGATGACGCAATTAACTCCTTCACTACATTAATCTCTTGGAGTTGGCAAACTAGTAGCGGTAGTTGATAGCCCGAGCGGATTGGCTAAAAGATGTTACTCTTACCTGTGGATGGTTCAGAGAGGAGGTCGGCATCTGGCATCTCTGTCGGGACAGGATCTTGACTTACCAGGCTCATTGGTAGTCCCTTGAAAGGGGGACGGAGGTCCCCAGGAACAGACAGAACTAGGATCTAGAATATCAGTAGATTTACTCTCACGACGATCCACTGTAAGGTGTCTTACCACTTAATCGCAGTGCGTGATCTTAGCGGAGGCGTCTCTCGATAGATAAGAGAGATAGAGGATTTTATATGGTCTGTTATAGTAATAATAATATGGAAGCAGTATGATTATGTTGCGAGTTATTTATTATGAAAGAGTTCAGTTTATTTACAGACCATAATATCAAACATTAATTTGGATCACTATAATTTACTAAGCAAGATTCAGTTACAGGTTTCTACATATCCACAATTTGTACACACAGGTGTGACGGCGTCCAGGAAACAGTTCAACGAAATTAGGGCGAAGTAATTAATTTAGTCTACAACAGAAATTAAGTACGGAGTAAGAGTACGATGGCTCTCTGGGAGAGCTAGTAAAGAGACAGTACTTACTCACAAGACTTGGCGTGAAATCGGTCATCACGCCGAATACTAAACACAGCACTGGTTGGTGTTGTATAAATTCACTAGAAATGAATTTCACTATACTGCACTAGGAAAATAAAACTAGGTTACCAATAAATTTGTGACAGTCTCTCTCTGCGAAGAGTGCAGAGGACGGCCCTCCCCCACGAGGGGAGAGAGAGAGAAGCACGGACTATGTGCTCTTCGACTGCTTGGTGGTAATTGACCAACCGAAAGTTCATCCCCGAGATTTTATGTGTCAATCTAAGATGACTCAATGTTACGACAGATTGTGCAACCGTTTAGAAAAAATTCTTTAGAATCTGGTTGGATGTAAATGATGTAATGGTTCGGAACACTTGGTGAATTCTGATTGGCTAGAGGTGATCTCATCCTACTTATGATAGGCGCGCGACATTTCGGATATCGTATAGAGTTTCCAGAACGCACACACCTTCACAAAAAGAAGAAAAAAAAATACAGATATGGGTTCCAACTAAAACCAGTTAAAATTACACAACATTATACAAGAAAAGGGTGACACAAGTCCCTTACTAATAATCGGTTCAAGGGTCAATCTAGCAGCTGCGAAAGTATGAAGTCAGCGCTAAATATAGAATAAGGAGTCATATCAGAACTAAGACTCTAAGAGGGTTTGTTAACATTAATATCAGACTGATGATTCACCGGGAAACAGAGAAGTTGTTTTAAAGGGGAAAAGAGAAAGAGAAAAAAAAAGAATAATCTTATCGTCTCGTAGTTGGTTGGGAAGGGTGTCTGGAGCAGAATGCGACAGACATCTATTTCTGAATTCCTCTCGGCTTCCAAGAGTTTTTAAGAAATAAAGTTGTTCCTCTAGATTAGTAAGTGAAGAAATTTGAGAATAGATCTGGTTGATACTCACATAGCAATTGATTTACACAAGTTCTTGTAGGTTATACAAGGGAGAACTTTGTCGTGGAGTACAGGGTGTTTGCAAAAACACCGCAAAAAGTTTGGTCGAAATTTTAGCCACGACATTCGACGCCCCTTGGGAAAGAAATTTTGTACTTTATGTTAGAGTGAAGTTAACAAAATTTCGTTACAGCATCATATTTGGATTGGAATGGAAGAAAAATTTAAGTGAGTTGGAAACACTGTTAACTACTATTAAACTATCTGCAGGGTTGGCAACACTACCTTGAAATAATCAGTAATGTAAAAATAGTAAGAAATTGTTGAAAGGGGTTTGCAACACTGCTAAATACAAAATTACATAAGATTAGGATCATGATTACAACTTCGAGAAAAACACTTACGTAACTAATACATAGATAGATATGATGATAGAAATAACTTTTAAAACACTTATCTAAGCTAAAGTATATATACAAATTTATACTAAGTAAAAGATGTATAAAAGGTCAGAGTGAACTCAGAATATCACACTGACGATACACATATTATCAATATCAACTAAAAATTAAACTATATATAGATATATAGGTAGTTGGACCCATCAATTACAAACACATACACAATAAAATTTATCATTAGTAACTACCTCAAACGACAAGTATACATATATTAAAATGGCTACAATAATATAGTATCAACATAACAATTTTACAAGATTAATATCGGTTACGGTTATTATATACACTCACTATCTACAACAATTATTTAGATATAAAATCTCGATTGTGAGTGAATCACAAATTTGAAAAATTACTACATGACTCTACAAATGGTTATATACGTATAGTACAAAGAATTCCCTAGTTGGTACGATTTGTTCCTACATATTTACAAACTAAGTCTTGTCTATAAAGATATACAAAGATTAACAAGGCCAATACAACATGATTTCATATAACTACATTATACCTATTAAAACACTATAGCGAGGGATAACACAAAAGACCTCAATTATATACAGTACACATGCATAGATATATATATATATATATTTTTTTTTTACACAATTTTTATAGTTATTATTATGATACGAGTTCCTATATATACAAATGATATACACGTATGTAAAGAAAAGGGATGACCCATACTAAATTAATATAATCAGATATTAAACCCAAGGAACACGCGATTATGCTATACAAATCAATTATAACTACATATGGAATATATATAGATAATAAATATTTACACGCAATTTTTTTTTTTTTTTACTAATCAAAAATCATTCGATAGTTGTATGCTTAACCTACCTAGACATTCAAGAAACTGCACGTTTCCTGAACGAAGTTTCACTACGTATACATATAGAATTACTGAATTAACAAAAGATTTGGGTGACTTCTATATGATAAAAAGTACAAGAATCAATTACATAAAAATTTCTAGAGATAATAAACACTACATAGAATCTCAAGATTTAATTCATTATTTTTTTTTTTTTTTTTTATGTAAATTTTCCTTTTCTCTACGTTTTGTTTTTTTGGATACTTTAATTAAAATTTACACATTATTACAGACTCCAAAAATTGTCAAAACAAACCATTAGTTATACGATAAGAAGGGAGCCAGTTTGTTTTTATGTTCTTCTAGTCTTTACCAAAATTGGGTCACTGGGACTCCCGGAGGTCGAAGGTTATCCACTACCGGAGGGTAGTTGAGAATTGACACTCAGATGTTTTCTCTTTTTTGTTTTTTTTTTTTTACTACTACACTCCACGCTGAGGTCAGGGTGGTGTGAAGAACAAGAAATTATACTACAGCCCTGTCTGGTAAGGGTCTGGTTTTTCTTTAAACAGAGAACGGCCAAAAGAAG
Organism: Thermobia domestica; assembly: GCF_964235325.1. NCBI lineage: Eukaryota > Metazoa > Arthropoda > Insecta > Zygentoma > Lepismatidae > Thermobia > Thermobia domestica. The sequence continues at coordinate 185,792,858 of NC_137466.1, read as the reverse complement.
AATTTCTCTGTTTTCCTACAAGCTTTCGAACGAAATGAAGGCGGATTTCTTTTAGCGCGAAAGGGATAAGCTAAAACATATATATACTTTATAACATTCATCCCTTAAACAATTAGGATTCAGTACGGGACAGCGTATGAATATTTCAAAATGAACCCCTTTTAAATAATATTTATATGGAACACAACTCAATACAGGGTGTTCATAAACTAGATGGCAATTTTACAGCTACGTCAAAAAAATACCTAAATTACAATATGACGTAAACGACCAATATACAAAATCAATTATTGTCTAAACTTTCAACACTTTTATTTAACAATATGCCAATTAACGCGTGGTTCAATATTATTGTTTAGTGACTATTGTCACGCAGTTGAACGAACGCTTAACAAAATCAATCAATTAAATCATCTCAATTTATAGAATGAACTACCACAAATAATTAATCAACGCAGTTGAACAGACACTTAATTAACGTAATCAAATAAATCGTCTCAATTTATAAAATGAACTGCTACAAATAATTAATCGATAAGAGAGGTAGAGTTACAATATAGAACTTTAAATCAACATATATTTAATTGTACTATTCGCACAGAGGTACTTCGCTTTTACGTCATTCTATTAACAAAGGAACCAATATAACTGAAGTACTGACGTTTAGAAGTGAATAAATTTAAATATAACTTCAGGCAATTATCTTGTTGCCTTATTTTGATAACAACTACCTTTTACAGCAAAAATATTGATATCATTCAATTGGTAGGTCTGAATTTCAACCTGGATATTCACCAAAAATTCATATTAATTATAACATATAATAGATATCAAAATACAATTATCACATGCATTATAACGCATAATATATCAAATGTCATTATCATATTTATTATAATGTATATTCACGTTAGAATATTATTAGAATTACAGCTTAACATGTCTATTCCTAGTAAATACAATAATCAATATATCCAAATGATAAAAATAGAATGTGCCACAACTTATAGAAATACAATCGAACGGGAATAGACTATAATTACTTAAATACATTTAAGAACAATTAATACAACTCAACGAGAATTCCTTACAGGAGACATGATGTCGACTCTTAGATACAAATTAAGTTGGCACTCGGACGGCAGGAGGCAAGAGAGGTATAATAAGGATTACTTTTAGCCTATTATCTAATATTAACTCATATGACCCTGGGACTTACATTTACTTCGCATTTATTCATAACTTTAACTTTGAGGAATTTAACCGCGTATTTACATTTTAGAGACCTTTTGGGATATCTAGATGCACAAAAGAACGATTTATCATTTCAAAATAGGAGACAAGAAAGAGTTTATATGCAATTACACAATTACAAAATGATCAACAATGCACTTATTTTCTAAACAGGGCGGCTGTATCTGACATTTAGGCCCGATAAGGATTTCATTCTAGAAAATAACTCGATTCCTGGACTTGCAAAAACATTTCTTTTACTCATGATATTATAACATCACTAATTTACTCGGAAGCTAGAAAACATAACAATACTTGACACATTGAACAAGCGAATTTAATTATCTCTTCGGACAACCTTAGATTTTTAAGGACTCGTGTCTGGACTCATTAGGGAGCAAGAGTGCTCAAGAGGATTAGGTCTTACACAAACGCACCTTTGATTAGATTAGGCACTCGCGAGCAAGAACATTTATGACCATTAAAATACAACATTAGCTTCCAAACATATCATTACCATCTCGAAAAGCACATAGTTAAAACTTTAACACCATAGGGTGTCTTTCGAACGAAACACTGGGCTTCCTTCCGAAAGAACCAAACATTCTCTGGTCGTTCGTTAGTAAACAGAACGATAATAAACAGCTTCGGGACCTAGGGGGTCCATGTCGACCTGGGATGTAATAGGAGGGTCCCGTACCTTTAAGGGGGTAAGCCTTCTCAAAGATCCGGCTTAACATCCTTACAATTACGCGGACGCACCAGTATACAATAAGGTCGATATAACAGAGGATCCACATCAGAGATTGCGCGATTCTCAGCTAATACAAGCGATAGAAACAAGCGGCAATTTTCTGAAACGACCAATTTACGCTTTGGGGCTGATAATTATAGTTAATTATCACGTTTGATGGAATTGGTACAATAAGATCGATTCAACGGAGTATAATCATCAGAGATGGCGCGGTTCTCAGCTAATACAAGCGATAGAAACAGGCGGCAATTCTCTGGACGACCAATGTACGCTTTGGGGCTGATAATTATAGTTAATTATCACGTTTGATGGAATTGGTACTCCTTTTAGGAAAGGGAATTGACACATCCTAACCTAATCTATACTCCATGAATTATTACTGGAACAAGGGAGAGGTATGATCACCGTCTCAATATTTTCCGACAGGGTGTCTCCCAACGACACGTTCCAAAATTAGATAGCTCGCTAAAATTTACAAAATAATTACACAACTCGAGGCATTAGCACTCGGCAAGGAATAGCAAAATTAATAACAATACTACAGAGCACGGTTTTACGTCCTGAACAAATGAAATTATTAACACAATGACTACGGTCGAATTTGTCGTGACCGGAAAGTAATAAATTTATAGATAATGCAACTTCTGACATAATGAATAAGAAAAGATTCATTGACTAATAATGTCGACTAATAAATTATTTAAACGTCTCCTTAATTAATAACAATAGCTAAGCACAAACGGAATTGTTAGGATTAATCTTTCTACTACATTAAGTTCACGTATTTCTTCCTTAATAAAACAGCCTTACACTGGCAATTAAAATTTACAAGAGCTTTATTAAAATTACAAAACTTTGATGCCATGGACTTCAAAAGCAATAACGCATATCCTAATACTTTACGCTCTTTCATTCAATCAAAATACAAGGGACTTCGCGGTCTTAGAATACAGGGTACTATACTTCAGGGGTGTCCCACATTAGTGTTGTCTTTATTCAAACACGACTTAAAATAATAAAATAACGAGTTAGGCTTAATATTACAACAACTTATTAAGAATGGTCTCTACTTAAAACAAATTACTAGACCGAATTTATTGCCCTTTTAAACTTTCAATCTTGGTATACTTAATCCTCTCATAATTAACAAAAAGCACGTCCATTCATAAACAATAAAATTAAATTGGCCTCCAAGAAAATTTAAGATAATTTGAAAACTTCAAAATCACAATAATGAACTTTTTACTGAGTAACGAAACATATTAAGGCGTTAGTTCATATAGTTCGTGTAAGGAATCTCTTTAGCAACTAACATAATATTTAATTTACCATTAACGCTGAGAAGCCAGCCGGGGAAAGATCAAGAATTTACCCACAATCAAAGAACTAACAACGCGTGAGTATAAGGACTCACAGAATGAAAATTTCAAAATAAATTTCAAAATTTCAATGATGTTTGTTTTGACTGACTTGTTCATTAATTACACAAGCAGAATTTGAATACTTGGAGTTCCTACACCAGCCTTACGACTGATGATTCTTGAAATGAATCTCGCGAAAATCCATTGCAAGAATCGAACTCAGAATACGTTGAGAAGCTTTGAATACAGAACGGGATAGCTTTCATCTCGATAGGTGGAGAAGAAGTATCCGTTCCGTATTTTGGCGCCATAAACCTTCTCAAGGTATTGTGTTGATATTTTTCCCTACAGTTTTTTTTGAATACTAAGGCAGTACACAACCGAGGAATATTAACCAACACATTTCCTTTTTCTCACTTTTTCTTTTCACAAAATATATAGATATATATATTCTTTTTTTTTTTGTTTGTTTTGCCCAGCTGGGGAACTAACAGAGAACAGATGTTTTCTCTCTGTGTTGAAGAAAAAGGAACGAACTATTCTTTTGATATATGGACTGTTTCTTTTTCCTTCCCTCATTGACTTCTCTAGAACAAGCAAAATGATAGCTAAACTTTCAGGGTAGAAGGGGGCACTTGCCCAACGCAACACATTAACACAAAATGTTTACTTTTAAATTTAAATTTCAAGCAACTTAATAGGAAACCTGTCATTTCAATTAACACAATTGAAACATTAAATTATACGTTACTCATCTAGAATATAGATGTGACCCTAAGCAAACAATATAACACAATGAAACTAATAATATAAATAACTCCTGCTTTGTCATTTACAAACGCAACATAAGATGATATAAAACAATACCAATTACACATTTTTAGATGACGAGCTAATAATCGTATCCCACTGCTGCTAAACCATTTATGTAGCGCCGCAAGAACCCGTCAGGGGTTCGAGCTCAGGCGGAACCACCGGTAGGATTTTTCTAATAACAATCTGATCTTGATAAGGTTAAACCCGTCCTTGCGTGTAAGGCAAAAGGCTCGTCAAACAGTCGCTTCCTCAATATTACAAAATATTACGAGGTTCTTGAGACAGTATCAAAGTAATAAACTCAATTAATACGAATAAATAATAATTCTCTGATCACACCGATAGCAGTGGTCTGGACAGGGAGTGGTGTGATTTATGATATTAAGTCTGAGACGACGGTCTCAGTACGAGAAGGGTCGTTCAAGCCAAGAGTGGCACAATAATTCAATAACCCGACAGAGGTTATATTACAATATCACCGAGAGATACTTAGTACTTAACTGTCCGTCGGGATGTTCACTTAGACATCTTAATAGTTAATGAAATACATAGAAGAATATCTATAATTATCGTCTGGCCACACAAGTGGCTAAAAGAATCACTTACAGATTAGTACATCAAACAGAGAGAGGGAGGCGCAATAACTCCTTAACCCGGCAGGGGTTATATTGCAATTTTACAGAAAGATATTTAGTGTTAAACTGTCCGCCGTGATGTCTACTCAGATACATTATTAGTTAAAGAAATACCTAATAATATCTATAATTTAGATATGGCCACGCAAGTGACTAATAGAAACACTTCTAAATTTATAAATCAAAAGAGAGAGGGAGGTCAAACACATCCCGCTATAAATGATGACATCACGAGGGGCGGACTAAACAACAAAGTAAAAGTGCGCCTCGTTAGTATTGACAGGGTTCAAGCAAATGGGCAGTTACAGCAGTTAGGTTAGTTGAACGACCAAACGATTAGAACCAAGGATCATTTTAATTCTATCAAGTGATTTACTAGGGCTTAAGAATATCCATTTATATACTAAATATTAAGCCGATTGAGGAAGCGACTCCCCTTGGTTAAATGAACTACTACATTACAAAGAACATATTGAAAAGCCGCAAGGATAGGAAGTCGGTTCGTTGAGATGAACAAACGAGTAAGGAACACATGATTTACACTAAGAGGCACTTTCCTACCAAAGCCCTCTTACACTATGCACTGGCGACACACAACACTACTGCAAATCAAATTACACATTTTAATCGCAGATGACGCAATTAACTCCTTCACTACATTAATCTCTTGGAGTTGGCAAACTAGTAGCGGTAGTTGATAGCCCGAGCGGATTGGCTAAAAGATGTTACTCTTACCTGTGGATGGTTCAGAGAGGAGGTCGGCATCTGGCATCTCTGTCGGGACAGGATCTTGACTTACCAGGCTCATTGGTAGTCCCTTGAAAGGGGGACGGAGGTCCCCAGGAACAGACAGAACTAGGATCTAGAATATCAGTAGATTTACTCTCACGACGATCCACTGTAAGGTGTCTTACCACTTAATCGCAGTGCGTGATCTTAGCGGAGGCGTCTCTCGATAGATAAGAGAGATAGAGGATTTTATATGGTCTGTTATAGTAATAATAATATGGAAGCAGTATGATTATGTTGCGAGTTATTTATTATGAAAGAGTTCAGTTTATTTACAGACCATAATATCAAACATTAATTTGGATCACTATAATTTACTAAGCAAGATTCAGTTACAGGTTTCTACATATCCACAATTTGTACACACAGGTGTGACGGCGTCCAGGAAACAGTTCAACGAAATTAGGGCGAAGTAATTAATTTAGTCTACAACAGAAATTAAGTACGGAGTAAGAGTACGATGGCTCTCTGGGAGAGCTAGTAAAGAGACAGTACTTACTCACAAGACTTGGCGTGAAATCGGTCATCACGCCGAATACTAAACACAGCACTGGTTGGTGTTGTATAAATTCACTAGAAATGAATTTCACTATACTGCACTAGGAAAATAAAACTAGGTTACCAATAAATTTGTGACAGTCTCTCTCTGCGAAGAGTGCAGAGGACGGCCCTCCCCCACGAGGGGAGAGAGAGAGAAGCACGGACTATGTGCTCTTCGACTGCTTGGTGGTAATTGACCAACCGAAAGTTCATCCCCGAGATTTTATGTGTCAATCTAAGATGACTCAATGTTACGACAGATTGTGCAACCGTTTAGAAAAAATTCTTTAGAATCTGGTTGGATGTAAATGATGTAATGGTTCGGAACACTTGGTGAATTCTGATTGGCTAGAGGTGATCTCATCCTACTTATGATAGGCGCGCGACATTTCGGATATCGTATAGAGTTTCCAGAACGCACACACCTTCACAAAAAGAAGAAAAAAAAAATACAGATATGGGTTCCAACTAAAACCAGTTAAAATTACACAACATTATACAAGAAAAGGGTGACACAAGTCCCTTACTAATAATCGGTTCAAGGGTCAATCTAGCAGCTGCGAAAGTATGAAGTCAGCGCTAAATATAGAATAAGGAGTCATATCAGAACTAAGACTCTAAGAGGGTTTGTTAACATTAATATCAGACTGATGATTCACCGGGAAACAGAGAAGTTGTTTTAAAGGGGAAAAGAGAAAGAGAAAAAAAAAGAATAATCTTATCGTCTCGTAGTTGGTTGGGAAGGGTGTCTGGAGCAGAATGCGACAGACATCTATTTCTGAATTCCTCTCGGCTTCCAAGAGTTTTTAAGAAATAAAGTTGTTCCTCTAGATTAGTAAGTGAAGAAATTTGAGAATAGATCTGGTTGATACTCACATAGCAATTGATTTACACAAGTTCTTGTAGGTTATACAAGGGAGAACTTTGTCGTGGAGTACAGGGTGTTTGCAAAAACACCGCAAAAAGTTTGGTCGAAATTTTAGCCACGACAATGTTAACCCACCCTTCTTTCTGGCGTGTATCATTCATGATTTCCCTGAAGCTGCCTTTCCTGGAATTCATACTTTACAAGGTCTGTAGGATATACTTACAACTACTCACTCACGTGACTGAAAAGAACTGTGCCAAAATTAGACTGCTACTTGTCAACTGATTGGACAACTGACCTGTGCCCCCGAGGGTTTTTCTGTCAGAGCGCGTCAACCCCTTGCTGCTACCGGCAAGTCAGTTGTTGTTAGGTATCCACAAAGAAATACCCACACGTGTTATGTAGTACATTCTTCTGATAAAAATCTTGCAACAGCATAATTTCGCGCCACTGCTCTCTCTTCTTTGAAATTAATTATAAAACCAAACACAAAATGAAAGTTTCCAGAACAATAGAATCATATTGTGCCATAACATAAATATTGGACCAGAATACGCGACAAAACGTACTAGCGACAAAACGTACCACCGACAAAACGTACCACTTACCCTGAGGGATGCTTGTGAAGGGTTTTCTAAAAACACTTTAAATAATGACAAGCGACAAAACGTACCACTTGCCTGGAGGGCTAGTTGCGAAGAGTCTTCCAATCAGCCATCAAATAATGTCAGGCGACAAAACGTACCACTTCATAGGACGGTATATATATCGGCCAAAATAAGGTTAAAACTTGAACAGATTGGTGGTGAGAAAAGTGCCGATGCAAGACCAAGACTAAGACTGAGACCATACCTGCAAGATTTTCGCCAGACCAAGACCACCAAGAATCTTGTATATTCTATGCAATATTTGAATATTTGCTGATTTCCATCACACTTTATCCAGGCTTTGGACAAGGGACGGATAGGTATTATTAGAGGGGCGCGGGCGCTTTCTCCCACAAGGGCCACCAGCATCTCAATGTCACAAATCAAGTTGCACAGTTTTCTTTCTACAGTAAGTCAATAGTATTAACAATTGACAATTAAAACCTGATTTTCTTTCATCAGTATATTATTCTGAATTGTTCAAAATATTATATGAAGTTCAAGGAGAACGTATACTATATTACAAAATTAGCAGATGTTTTAGTGTACTAGTTTTTGATGCTACTGTATCTATCATTTTTGCATTCGAATTTTTTTTAATAAATCTTTTTCAATAGACATCAACATAAATGTTTTTAAATGTTCCTGAGACATGGCACTCGTTAGCCTATTTTTAATGTATTTCAGTTTATTTCAGTTTTGAAAAAAAATTCTTTCACATGTTACCTAAGTTACGGGCAAAGTCAAAAAAAAAAAATATATATATATATATGCTGGAAACCTGGATAAGTATTACTGCAAAATTTACAATTCTGCAAAATTAAAAGCAGCACATTGGACAATTTTGCAACACGTTTTGCATTCGCTTTCCTTGTAAACAAACGTATTTTCTTCTAATTCTGAATCACTTGCACCATCAGCACAGTCATTTTTTCTCGGTTGTGCTCATCATCAAGACCGACTTTCAAGGATATCCACGTCCTTCAAAAGTTCAAGAGAATACATTTATAGTATCCTTGGAAACTTCTTTACTGAAGTTTTTCAGAAAATATGTAAGTTTATCGAAAGGCACGTCTGGAAGTTCTGTCACTTGGTTGAAGTGTCTAGGGTCCAAAGAATCCATAAAGTACATTGCTTCTTGAATCTTGAAGAAATACTCAAAACTACCATGTCCAATATTGGGTTGAATGCTTCGATGCAGTACCTGGTCATTGCAGGGGCGGATCCAGAGGGGGGCGATCGGGGCGATCGCCCCTCTCCCCAGAAGAGGAAACTTTCTTATTTTATATATATATAAATAAAACCCATCCCGAAGTTTGGAGCCCTTAAAAGTAGCAGCATGACAACCCACCGCCCCCCCAGAAGTCGGTCCTGGATCCGCCCCTGGGTCATTGGATAGAAGCAGCTTCATCTTCATATTCACAGGAAAAATCTTTGTCCATCTCTGAAGGCAAATTGTCGACAGGTCAATAGAAAAAAAGAAATCACGTTCTAAGTCTTCAAATTTGTTGGCTAAAGGAGACGGTGATTATGAGAAATGAATGAAATGGTGGAATGAAGAAAGTGGGAGGAAACGGGAGAACCCCGAGAAAACCCACGCACATGGTGTTTGTCCACCACAAAGTTCACTTGGCGGGGGCTGGGATCGAACCCGGGGCCCCAAGCACCAGAGGTGAACGCTCTACCACTGAGCCACCGCGGCCCCCACACGTGTAACTGAGTTCCTTAGTGGTTAAGCGGTTAGCGTATGCGCCTTTGTCGTGGGAGACCTGGGTTCGATTCCTGGCTGGAGCTCATGTGCTTCGGATTTCCCGTAAATCAGTATGTCCCGTCTCATATAGCCTCGCTGCTAAAAGGGCCGTTAAACTCAAAATCAACTGAATCACACGTGTAACTGGTCATAGGTGAACTGAAAAAATCCGAATATTGTCCTTGCATGTTACTTGAGCCATCGGTTGAATTTCAAGTACACTTCTTAATATCAAGGTTCAACTTCTGCAGAATTTCCAGCAGTAAACCGCAAGGACACTGGCCAGTGGTAAAACTTAGATATGCATTTCACAATGACAACAATACTTTTGTTTAACAACCATTTTAACAACATACCGTAAAACATAGCACTGACCTGAAACTACTATATCTTGAGTAGTGTCTAATAGAACAGAAAATATTGAAGCTTGAGAGACTTCTTTCCAAATATCTTCTCCGATAAGTGTGCTGATAGTGTAACTGTACCAAAATTCTGCTCATAATATTTTTCGTATAAACGCAAATTCTGCGTTAGAGCGTGATGCGACGTTCGTCTGAATTCGTACACTTTGTGCAGTGTATGCTTCTTGTTGATTGTGCTGCCGCCTAGTGGTGTTAAAAGACAGGATAGAAGAAGAGGAAGAGGAAAGTTATGAGAGGACAACTAGTTTTTCGGTGTGTTGTGTTGATGTGTGTGAATATGAGTGACTCAGCTATTTTGCTGATCACTATATTATCTCGTCCTCAGATGTTGTTTTAAGTGAAATATTAGTTACCTTGTAATTTAGACATTCGTCACTGTCTTCGAATATGTAGAAATTATTAACGAAAACAGTATCATTGACTTAAACATTTTGGCAATTCTTATGCTACTCATTATCAAAACAAATTAGCCCCAAGTGGTATCTTATAATAACGAGAGGGCGTGTTGGAGACTAAAAAGAAAGCACAAAGGACTTGGAAGGTGGTACTAAAACGCAACGGACATGTAGTAATCGACCAACACAAAAATTTTGCAAAACTAGCCAACTCCTGATCAAAACCACGACATAATGTCATCAATGTGTTCACTTGCAATAACCGTCTACTAAATTCTCAATATTGGTAAAAAGGACGATCTTGGTCAGTGGATTCGACGGATATACAGTGTTCCAACCTAAAATGTGATCACGTCTTTCACCAAGCCATGGCGGACAATATAACGAAGTGAGTAATAAAGTGCACTTACAAACTCATTACGTAAACGGGGCGAATAATATAAGGGAAAGATTGTTTATCTCAGGTACGCTTATTCATTTTAAATAAATGGCACATTAAGATATACATTTGTCAGTTTTTCTTTTACAGATTGCATGACGTAATAAGAAGGTGATTGTTGGATAACCTGTGCATGGTTCTTGAAAGTAGGTGATGCTCTCGTCTATTTTCACAATACGTCTTAGATCTTCACCCAGGTGGTTCCCGTCCGAATCTGGACCGTAACGGTGAGGTGTATCGCACCTTCCTTAAGCGATCGTCGTGGGGACGAACTTTCCGTACCCGTGAATAAAATAGTGCAAAGCTGTATTATTTGCGGGCGGGGAATAGGGAGTTCTTCACGGAGGCCGATTGAGGACGGTGTGCACCATGCAGCGCTATGCTGCTCGAACCCGGATACCGTTAATAGAATGGCTAAGCCCTTCACAGGGACTAAAGTCTCAATTGAAAAGGTACACGGATCGAACCCTTCACCGTAATAGAATGGCGTTTCCCTCCAGGGACGGATCAATTAATAATTATTCACGTTTTTATTAATTGATTCGTAACGGATGTGACATCTGGGAGAGGATCTAAGCGTAATATTTGACAGGTTTTATTTCTCATGATATGCTATATGCGCTAAATTGGTGTTTGTTGTGTTTGTATACTTGTAACTTGCAATCATGGCAGAAAGTGAAAATTTGAGTCTGCAAACTTTGCTTGAAGCTATTAACGACATTAAGCAATCACTTAATGATGCTGTTAACGATACTAAAGAACAAATGCAATCACTTAATGGTAGCGTAAATGACACTAAGCAATCACTTAATGGTGCAGTGAATGAAACCCAAGCTCAGATAGAAAAATTTTCTCACGATCTTACAGGTAAATTAGAAACGTTAGAACATAGAATGGATGGGCGAATTCAGACACTGTCGACTGAGTTAGTACAAATGAGAAGTGAAATAGACAGGGTTAGTCGTACTTGTGCGGATAACTTTGAAAAACTGTCAGCACAGTTTCAGGAGAAATTAAATGTGCAAGAAACAAAGGTTGATGAAGTTAAGCTTGCCGTGAAAAATAATGAAGACAAAATACGTTTTGTCAACGCTAGAGCTAATCAGTTAGGAGATCAAGTTAGGGACACTGAGGAACGTATTATAATGATTGGAAATAAAGTTAAGGATTTAAGTTCCGATGTCGATTTAGTGAATGATAAAGCTGAGCGAGCGCAGGAAAAAGTGGGTGAACACGAAAGTAGAATCACGAAATTAGATCAAAGTGTTCGTGAAATTTATGATGTAAGTATTGCAACACGAGAAATAGCTCATCATACTCAAACGATAATAGATGATGTTAAGGGTGAAGTAGAAAGTAAATTCGAGATAGTAAATCAAGAGGTCAGAAACTTGCGCGTGAGTATGATCAAAAGTCAAATTAGGTCATCTACGTTCGTGGGAAATGTAAAGCCCGAGGCAGAAATTAAAGAAGAAAAAGTTGATACCAGTGTACGTAAAAATACCAACCCTTTTCTCGACTATGATGTTAGTTCGGTGTTAAGTGCAAACGATTCTTCGGACTCTCACAGTGATAATAGCTTTGTTGGGGTAAAAACAATCAAACGGAGGAAAAAGCGAGAAAGAAAAGTAGCTTTGAAATTACGAGATTTAGAATCTTTCGAGAAATTCTCCGGTCACGAGAATGAATTGACTGCCACTGCGTTCTTACGTAAGTTTGAAGATCAAGCTTCGCTTATGTCAATTTCTCGCAGTCAATATTTAGACATTATCAAATTTTTGTTAACTGGTTCTGCACAAAATTGGTACATAAACAATTGTGGGTTTTTCACTTCTTACGATCGTTTTGCCGAATTGTTCAAATTAGAGTTTGAGAATGAACAGGTTCGCGCTAACAAGCTAATGGTATTGCAATACAAACCCTATGATGCAAAAGTTGACGGAAGTGTGTACAATTTTGTGTCATATAGATGTAATAAGATACAAGAAATCAATCCCGACATAAAAGAATCGTTGGCTATCAGTATGATTCTTAATTTGATTCCACCTTACTACCGGCGTCAGTTAACAACTTTGTCTACTATGAATTTGTCTTCTGTATTGTCCGTTATACAAAGATTAGAAGCCATTCCTAGGTCTGATAATCGTAACAACAGCAACAATCATAGGTTTCTGAAAGTCAACCAGGTGTCCGTTAATAAGAATGGTAAGCGTGAAAGTAATCAGAATAATGTTAATGATTGTGATGAATCAGATCAGGTGTGCTCGAACGAAAATCCAAACAACAGAGGTAATCGGAAAAGAAAAAATTCCTTTCGTAGAAACAAAAAGAAAAAATGGAATAACAACAGTAGTTCCGATAGGCATGAAGAAAGTGTATGTTATTGTAATCATGGTCCAAATGTAAGTAATGGCAATGGTAATGTAAATCAGAATGAAGCCACTAGTGATGTGACTAATAGGTCGGCGAATGGTAATTCCCAAACGAGAAATTCACCTCAGACTGGTTACAGCAATGGAAATTTTGTAAATCCTTCAAATTTTGGTAATCCTACTGGCTTTAGGCCACCAAGACCGAATTTTACGAACGTTGCTACAGGTAATTTTGGGTTTCAAAATAGATTTCCTCCCCCAAACTAGAAGCACCCTGCCTGAAGAGTGCTCATAGCAGGGAATTAATTCAAACGTGTAGTAATGAGTTAAATAATGCACTCCTTCCAAATAGTCAGACTGTTTTTGTAAAGCTTGATAAAAATCTGATAAATGTAGTACAGTGGGATGATGTTTTCTCATCTGATGAAGAAGAAACTAAAGATTTTTGTAAAACTAATGTAAATTCATGTGCCACTGCTGAAATTCTTGTCAAAATTATGAATGAAAATCTGTATGCTCTGTGCGATTCAGGTGCTTCGGCTAGCTTGTTAAGTTATAATGCGTGGAGAAAAATATCTAATATAGTGTCAAACGCTGTATTGCAACCCGCTCCTCAAATTGTTCTAGTAGATTATAGTGGTAAAAGAACAAAATCAGTTAAGGGCGAGGTTACCCTCTGTGTAGAAGTTGGTCCTGTAACTTGTGATGTTAGATTTATTGTTGTCAATGACCTTAATTGTAATTGTCTGCTAGGCAGAGATTTCCTATCGCTAGTTAATGCGAAATTAGACTTTGGCGAGAAATCCGTTACTGTAGGTTATGACCCTAACACTTGTAAGGTACCAATGAAAGAGTATGAACACGGATTTGGTAGTGACCCCCTTCTGAGTAATGAAAGTAAAGGTAAAGTAAAAATACTTACTAGAGAGAGTGTTAATAAGGTTGGTTCTCTTTTAAATAATGCGAAGTGTGTTGACGCTAATTCCACTATTGAAAGCGAAAACGAAGATGTAGTCGAACCTGTGCTAGAGTGTCCGATAATTCAGAGTTTAGAAATTCATAAGAAACAGCTGACGCAGGAATGGATGGATAGTTTGTTAGAAAATAGTAAAGCATTTGAACATGTAGATAGGTACACTACCAACAATGATTTAAACATAGAGCAAATTAAACAAGCACGTTTGAACGAAGCTGCTGAAGTAAATTTTTTGTATCATTTTTATGGGGAACAAATACATAAATTGGATGAGGAAATTCAAATGTCTCATAATAATGTAAAAATAAATCTGGATGTTTGTAATACAAGTAAAATTACTCGTAATACCCAAAGTCACTTTCCTTCTGTTACTGAAATTAGGACAAAAGTTCTTGAAATTGAAAATTTGTCTAATGTTCAAAAACAGCAACTATATGATTTATTGGTGAAACATAGATTGGTTTTTAGCGACTTGCCAGGTAAATGTAATAAATTTGAATACACCATCGAAGTTGAAACAGACCAACCGATTGTAAAACGTCAGTACCCATTACCTTTTAAGTACAAAGAAAATATTGAACAGCAAATAGCTGAATGGCTAGAATGTAACGTAGTGGAAGAATGTGTTTCTGTGCATTGTCATCCTTTGTTGTGTGTAGCTAAGAAAAACACTAGTAAACTTCGTACTGTCGTAGATTTAACTCAATTGAACAAATTTGTAAAATTAAAGCAGTTAAAAGTCAATAAGATCGATGACCTTCTTATCAAATTTCAAGGAATCCAATTCGTGTCTTGTTTAGATTTTGTGGGAAGTTATTTACAAGTATGTTTAAGTAAAGAAAGTAAACAATACACAGCATTTTGTTGGAATGGAAAAATGTATCAGTATACTCGAGTTCCGTTTGGTTACATAAACGGAGGAGCTGCTTTTATGTTGTGTTTGCAAACTGTCCTTGGGGCAGGTTTATATGAAAAAGTAGTCTCGTACATCGACGATGTCTCTGTAATTTCTATGACTTTTGAAGAACAGTTACAGTTTTTGGATCAAATCTTTCAGAAAGTTTACGAGGCTGGCATGACATTAAATCTACAAAAGTGTACTTTTTGTAACACGAAATTTAGTTTTTTAGGGTTCGACATCAGTCCGCAAGGCATAACAAAAAATCCTTCTTATGTACAGTGTGTTAAAGACCTACCAAGGCCTAGAAATTTAAAAGAATTGCAAAGAGTTTTAGGTTTGTTTCAGTGGTGCGCCAAATTTGTTGAAAATTTCGCTCAAAAATCTGAACCTTTATTTGGTTTGTTAAAGAAAAATAAAAAATGGATCTGGGATCAATCTTGTGAAGATAGTTTTAACCAATTGAAAAGTGAATTGGTTCAAGAGGTAATGCTTGCACATCCTTTGTTAGATCATGATTTTTGCTTAATTACAGACTGTAGTTCAGTTGCTTTAGGAAACATTCTTTTTCAAGAAGTGGATGGTAAGAAACATATTTTAGGGTTTTATAGTAGAACGTTAAAACCTGCTGAGAAAAATTATACTGTAACTGAACGTGAGTGCCTTTCAATTGTAGTCGCGCTCAAACGTTGGTCTCAATTGTTGTATGGAAGGCATGTAAAAATTTACACGGATCATAACTCATTGGTATACTTGCACAAAATGAGACAGTGGAATTCTAGACTTGCTCGTTGGAGTTTGCAAATTCAGGGATTTGATGTACAAATTGTATATATTAAAGGTCACGATAATCAAGCTAGCGATGCATTGTCACGTATCATTCTGTTTCCTGAGGTTGAAAAGTATGAAGTTAATAAGTACGAAGTGTTGCCATCTTGTTTTAAAAATTTAACTGTTCAAGATTTAATTAGCAAGCAAAGAGAACATCCGGAGTATGAAAATATCATGAAGTACTTAGAGAATCCCAACGATCCTTACGTTAAGGTTAAGAATCGAAATATTGGCGAATTTTACAAAATTGAAAATGGAATTTTGTTGAATCGTAGTTACCATTTTCCTAATCAATGGAAAATTTGTATTCCTCCTTCACTTGTGAACGATGTGATTCAAAATTATCATGAACAAGGTCATTTTGGTTTTGAAAAAGTTTTAGGCTTTGTAAGTGATTGTTGTTATTGGAAGTCCATGCGTAGAGATATCAGCAATTATTTGCGTGACTGTGTTGTTTGTAAACGTACGAAAGTTGAAACTTCGCCACCAGCTAGACCTTTACAAACTGTAGCTGTAAGGAATGTAAGAGACATGGTCTCGATCGATTTGTTAGGACCTTATCCACCTTCTCATACTGGAAATAAATTTGCATTGTCAATTTTAGATGTATTTAGTAGATATTACACAATGTTCCCAATCAAAAATGCAACGACTAAATGTGTTTTGAGATGTTTAGAATATTACTATTTTGTAACCATGGGAATTCCAAAATCCATACTAGTGGACAATGGTGGATGTTTTGTATCAGCAAAATTTAAATCTAAAATGGAAGAATATGGTATTAAAATTCATTATGTAACTCCTTACCATCCAAAGAGTTCAATTGTAGAACGTATCCATAGGGAGACGAATAGGTTGTTCAAATTATTGTGTAACGAGGAACATACTTCTTGGGAAAGATACATACCTCAGATTGTCATTTTGTTAAATTATTCTGTGTGTAGTAGTTTAGGTGTCAGCCCTGCTAGTCTTCATTTGAATGTAAAAGCAAATTATTCTGTGTTGAAGCATTTTGGCATTGTAACAAACGAAAGCTATGATGAAAGTGAACCTGTAAATTGGGAAAATAAACTCATAATGGCTGACTACCGTAGAAGTGAAAAAGTTAGAAAAAGAAACGAGAAATATAATGCGTCCCAAGAAAGAAAATACAAAATAAAAGAAAATGATTTGGTATTTTTGTTGCAATCACATTTGAGTTCAGCAGTAGACAAAAAGATCCGCAAGTTTTTCATGCTTTACAAAGGTCCACTGTTTTGTAAAAATAAAATTTCAGACAAAGTTTTTGAGCTTGTAGATCCTTTAACTGGAGAATCTTGTGGCGTACATTCTATTGATCGTATGAGAGTGTGGAGACCCACTCAAAAAACTAGGAACATCTGGTTAGAATTAGCTAAGAAACATATTCATGAAAAAGAATTTGATTCTGTAAAAGAAAATAGTGAAAAAACCGATTCTTGTGAGCCAGAAACCTTAGTAAATGTAAATTCTTTGAATATAACGAAAGTTAGTTTGTCTGTTTTCAACGAGAGCGAAAGTAATAAGTTTAATGTTCAGTTGTTGTTGAAAGAACTATTGAAATGTAATACATATTTGCAATATTTGAACGACAAGCTAGATTGTCGATATCGTACTCTTGTGTTAGCTTTAAATCATTTGCTGAATCCTAAGCTAAACAGACGTGACATGTAAAAAAAAAAAAAAAAAAAAAAAAAAACTCGTTTACATGAATAATTGTATTGTCTTGTTGATGCTTTGTGATAAGTCATCAAGGCTAACTGTAAAATTTTAAAACACCTTATGTACGAGGTGAATTGTATAGCATTCATGTGTTATTAAGAATATAAATGATGATATGCTCTGATGTAGTCAGAGTAAAAGTAAGTTTTTATGTGTCAGTGGAACACTGTGACACGAGAATCGAATTATGAATGGCAACCTCCCCCCCTTTCATTTATTTTTAACCTTTGGGTACATTTTTCTATGTTGTTTTATATTCCTACCTCACTAGAAGGTCTTGTTGCCATTCCAAAGGGGTGGGATAATAATAATATAAATGTACAATGGGGAACGGAGACTTAAAAACTTAAGTGGATAGGCGCTTATTAGCGTGAAAGTGTGGCAGACTTACTTCTATCCGGCCTCACTCTTATTGTTACAGTACAATAGAGTGGTAATAAATTTGTTTCATGTAGTTATTTGTTTAAATGATGTGAAATCTTTGTATTTGTGAATAATAATTTTGTTTTGTAACTTTTTGTCAAAATAGCTTGAGAAACGCAAGTATGTTTTGTCATTTATGCAATTTAAATATCATGTGTGTAGAATAAGTTTGTTCATTTATTTTCGTGGAATATTGAAATATATTATTCAAATAATATTTGTTTTATCTGTTTGTTGAAAAGTTGAGCTGTCCATGATAATTATTTGTTCGTGTTCAATAGTTTTTGTATAATATCGTAAAGTAAGTAATGTGAATATTTTACTTCTAAATAATGCCATGATTTCATATAATGTTTGTGTTAATTTTTAATGGTAAGAGCGCATATAGCAATATAGTAATTTGCATATTAAAGATATATCATGAGAATTATTTGAATATTAATTGTGAGTCATGCACCTATAAATGTTTAATTTAGTAGCAGTGCCGAATGTAAAAAAAAAAAAAAAAAAAAAAAAAAAAAGAACTTTAAAGACTTTACATATTAAAGCCCCATGAAACTTTTATGTGAGAGTATAAATGCCCCACGCGTTTGTCGTTTTTCTACGTTAAATGAAACTTAATGAAACTTTTTCATCTGATGAAGTGTAACTCGGCGAAAGTTCTTATAAACTTCATTGTGAACTAATGCTCGTCTTCACTTTGGAACAGTGGTGAGTGTTGAAGTGGAATTACAGTCAGGGTTCTTGAACGTTTGCCGTTATCCAATGGCGCACGTACATTCCTTTCGACCGCCAATGTAACTGTACCAAAATTCTGCTCATAATATTTTTCGTATAAACGCAAATTCTGCGTTAGAGCGTGATGCGACGTTCGTCTGAATTCGTACACTTTGTGCAGTGTATGCTTCTTGTTGATTGTGCTGCCGCCTAGTGGTGTTAAAAGACAGGATAGAAGAAGAGGAAGAGGAAAGTTATGAGAGGA
The DNA here is from genome assembly GCF_964235325.1 of Thermobia domestica. Classification (NCBI taxonomy): domain Eukaryota; kingdom Metazoa; phylum Arthropoda; class Insecta; order Zygentoma; family Lepismatidae; genus Thermobia; species Thermobia domestica. Next base: position 185,773,987 of record NC_137466.1, on the reverse strand, counting down.
CAACTAGTTTTTCGGTGTGTTGTGTTGATGTGTGTGAATATGAGTGACTCAGCTATTTTGCTGATCACTATATTATCTCGTCCTCAGATGTTGTTTTAAGTGAAATATTAGTTACCTTGTAATTTAGACATTCGTCACTGTCTTCGAATATGTAGAAATTATTAACGAAAACAGTATCATTGACTTAAACATTTTGGCAATTCTTATGCTACTCATTATCAAAACAAATTAGCCCCAAGTGGTATCTTATAATAACGAGAGGGCGTGTTGGAGACTAAAAAGAAAGCACAAAGGACTTGGAAGGTGGTACTAAAACGCAACGGACATGTAGTAATCGACCAACACAAAAATTTTGCAAAACTAGCCAACTCCTGATCAAAACCACGACATAATGTCATCAATGTGTTCACTTGCAATAACCGTCTACTAAATTCTCAATATTGGTAAAAAGGACGATCTTGGTCAGTGGATTCGACGGATATACAGTGTTCCAACCTAAAATGTGATCACGTCTTTCACCAAGCCATGGCGGACAATATAACGAAGTGAGTAATAAAGTGCACTTACAAACTCATTACGTAAACGGGGCGAATAATATAAGGGAAAGATTGTTTATCTCAGGTACGCTTATTCATTTTAAATAAATGGCACATTAAGATATACATTTGTCAGTTTTTCTTTTACAGATTGCATGACGTAATAAGAAGGTGATTGTTGGATAACCTGTGCATGGTTCTTGAAAGTAGGTGATGCTCTCGTCTATTTTCACAATACGTCTTAGATCTTCACCCAGGTGGTTCCCGTCCGAATCTGGACCGTAACGGTGAGGTGTATCGCACCTTCCTTAAGCGATCGTCGTGGGGACGAACTTTCCGTACCCGTGAATAAAATAGTGCAAAGCTGTATTATTTGCGGGCGGGGAATAGGGAGTTCTTCACGGAGGCCGATTGAGGACGGTGTGCACCATGCAGCGCTATGCTGCTCGAACCCGGATACCGTTAATAGAATGGCTAAGCCCTTCACAGGGACTAAAGTCTCAATTGAAAAGGTACACGGATCGAACCCTTCACCGTAATAATAGCATTCAAAACATAATTCAACGTGTTTAGTAAAAGTTATGCGACCACTATCCTGCTTACTTCCTCGTATATGACTCTTCTCGGTGACCTTATCTAAATTACTTTTAAGCGGAAGATCAAATTTGCTTAAGAAAGGAATAATATCCAAAAAGTTTCCATGATCTATAGCTGTGTCTTTCAGTTTATAGGCTGCTACATTTCCTCTGTAAATGAGCCCTCTTTTACCAATGAGTTTCTGCACTTTGACAACTCGATACATTACCTGTCTGTTCTTCTCAACCTTATACTGCCGTTGTTTTACCTGTTCATGAGGAAGTAGTTTCTTAACATTATGTTCTCTTTTGTTAGATATGTAAGCACACACATTGGTCTAATGTATTTTGGAAGACTCGTGTTCTCTTACTCGCTGATAAACGTGTTTAATGTTACGTTTGTCACGTACAGAACCTTTAAGAGAAGTTTGTTCGATCTGGAGAATAATCTGTGAACACGCTGCAAAAAGAAAATGCTTGAAGTGGTACGTTTTGTCGCGGATTAAATATCCGAAATGTTTTAATTAGTCCAAGACAGGTTGTAATTTATATAAGTGGTACGTTTTGTCGTGGAATAAATGTCAGAAATGCTTTAATTAATCCATGACAGGTTGTCATTTATGACAGGTCGTCAAAAGTGGTACGTTTTGTCGCGAAAATTCAAGTGGTACGTTTTGTCGCTGGTACGTTTTGTCGGGACACCATTGGACCATACTCTGCACCAACGAATCTTTGGGTTCCCAACGCCAGATGTCTGTGCTTCGCCTTACGAAAAGCGCTTTCATTCCGATGTGTAATATACCTACAGTAAGACACAGAAAGGTTGTGTCACTGTGTGGGGATGCTTTTATAGCAGTCAAGCTGGTGATTTGCCTCAAATCAACATAATAATGGTCAACAGGAGAGCGATCCCAATAATTCACCCAAATTATGCAATAATTATCTGCAAAGCAAAGAAGAGGCCCCCATCCATCACAAATATGGAATAACTACCACAGTCTCAGGCTCTGTCACCCATCGAGCTGTTGTGGGGTGAACTTCACATAACCAGTCCCTGAACACATGCCAACGAATACTGAAGATCTCTAGAAGGCTTTTCAAAACTGTTGGAGTCGCATAGCTTCCCAAAAATTAGAATAAATCCATCAAAGAAATGTTTGGGATTTGTGAAACTCTTATCAAAGCGCTAAGCATCGGCACTGAAAAACGTAAACTTTAATAAATGTATTTTAATGGAAACAGGACAAATTCCAAGCACTTCGTTTTCTTTATGTGATCAACGATATTTATTTTGCTAAACAACACCAACAAACAGGGATTTATATGGATATTGTGTATTTGATTTGGAAAATTCTAAAATATCACTAGTGTGCTCAGACTTTTGACTATGATTATAGCCTATATAAGCATTTTCAGCACTACTCGTTTTATTATTATTATTTAAAGACAGAACGTCATTGCGGTAAGCGGTATACGTATCTGAAAATGAATTGAAATCTACGTTTCACGGATATGCCGCGAAACAGGGACCCCATTCTCCAGAGGTGAACGCTCTACCACTGAGCCACCGTGGCCCCTAAGTATACATTCGAGTTTTGCATAGAGTTTCTGTTATTTACTTAGAAGTTATAAATGAACACTTTTTTCTCCAGTGAAACGTTGGAGTGCATAAAAGACTATTCATACGTCCGTCTTCCTTCGAGATTCATGTATGACTTATGGATGAAAATAAAATAAAATAAAATCGAGAATATATGGTCTGAAAACATTTATAAGCTACATTACAATACATTAAAATACTTGTGACAAGTGGAAATGTGTCCATTCGGCAATAATAATAATAAAAAAAGTAAGCATTTCAATTACTGTCAAACGCTTTAGTGACATTGTTTGTGACTTCTTGCTTTTTTTATCAACACAATTTACCCCTGTTGTCAAAATTAACTCCACTTTATATATTTATGAATTACAAATGTAGAGAAAAATTATTAACCTTATTATCATCAAGAAACTCATTAATTTTTTTACGATGTTCATTTATTCACCTTTTATAGGTTAAAAAGTGGCCTTTAGATTTGCACACTTACTAATACATCGCCTTTATCTTGAACATCAGATCTAGTGACACAAGATATCGAAACACACTTCACATTTATAAATAATGCAAGGGCTTCGGTTAGGTAAAAATCTTATTTCCTAAATTGGAATATTGTTCACCCATCTGGACAATAGCAGCTCCTACAAACTTATCCCTTCTGAAACTCAGTTCTAAACTTCTTTCTTGCAATAGTACGCTGTAGAGTACCTCGCACATGTCTGATGTCAAAACAACACGAACGGTTACAAATACTAAATATTCAAACTACCTGACATTTGTCATAAAATCAGCGACTCCAAATATCTGTATAAACTCACACATGGTCAACTCAGGTCCGAAACGCTACTCTCAGAATTGTATTTCCAAATTCCCTTCAAATACGTTAACACATAACTTTTCCATATAATACGACCCAGACTTTCAGTAATTCAACGTTCTGTTCTATAGACTTTCTAAAGTATACAATGAAATGTCTCGTACACTCATAGATTTATTTAATTCTGAAGCTGCATATAACTCTGCACTACGACGTCATTTTCGTGGATAAACTTTAGGCAACTATTGTCAACCTTTCTTATTATCACTTACTTCTTCTTCTTCTTCTTCTTCTTATTATTATTATTATTATTATTATTATTATTATTATTATTATTATTATATATTAGATTTGTTACACATTCCAGTGTAAACTGGCGTTCAGCTGTATCTGGAATTAGGTTCGTAAATAAGTAAATAAATATTGCAATGAGCACTTTCAGGCTCATTGCTAGTTTGTATATGTCTACATATATTTTAAAGTACAAGCGTCTCTTGGATTTAAGTCTCAGGTTTAGATACGAAGTGGAAGAAGAGAATTACAATATAATTAAATAAATAAAAAAAAAATACATAAATTTTCTACCAGAAAACCTGGACATTTGAATTTGAATAATAAAAAATTTATACTTGCACAGTGAAAAGATGTAATTCATTCTTCACCTCTCAGTTTTAGCCAGTTGAAGTTGAAAAACTGAAAAATGGTTATAATTATGGGACTTGGACTAACGCCTTTGGGTGGAATACTAACTCCACCCACATCCTTCACTCCAGATTCATACGCAAGTCAGCCTGAATAAAATACATTGTGAATTTTTTTTTTTTTTTAACATTCGATATTCTACATACAGTATATATCGACAGATCATAGTGCATGAGTCGACATGCTTATTTCGTGATCACAACTAGCAAAAATTTGCAATAATTCTTCGTGAAATAAAACGTTATTATATTCATTTATAAAAAGAAAAAGTAACATAAGAGATTCACGTAACCAAAATTTATAACTCATTGATTTTTTTCGCTATATATGTAGCTGATTAAAGTTTTTTTTTTTAAAAAAAAAAAAGATTTATATAGTTATTAAAATATTTATATTCATGCTATATCCAATTTTTATGTGAGTGAGGTTTCATGAATTTTAAATGTCATGTCAAACACTCATATGCAGCATTAAATTTTCTGGAATTCATATTCCGCCCTCTCATCTAATATACAACAGCATCAGTTTCTGCTTCCCATATCAATATGGTATGTGCATGTGTGCTACCCACAAACGCACCCACGGGGGAAGAAGGGGTCTATCGGCACTGGTACCCAAAAACTTTGTTAGCTCTCTTTGAATAATATACTTGTATTTTATCAGGGGCGAACTCACGGTGTTTCGCCCAGTGCTGAAACTCAAATCCTTTTTACTTTAGACCCATCCAAGAAAAATTTCTAGTTACATGCATATAATAAGCCCGTATTACATTCTTCTTCCTAACCCCCTCCCTGTATGTTTAGGTTAGTGAACACAGTTATTTTTTAATTGTTATCCATCACCATTATCACATTTTAACCATTGTGGTTTCTTATAAATTACCTTGGCCAGCCTAAAGTTCTGTCCTTTTTCTTTGGCAACCTTCCTTACAAAAAAAAAAAAAAAAAAAAAAAAAGGCCTATCACTGTTATAGACTAAACGTTTCGCAAACTATGATTCACAAGGTTTGTCTTTGTAGCCCTCTTAGATTGAACATTGATCCAAACGAGGAATGAAAAAAAAAAAAAAAAAAAAAAAGAATAAAATGAAATTCGTATCATATACTGTAATTTTGGAATTTAAAACCTAGTTTGTAAAATACATACAAAAGAAAGCGTCTTTCAGCCTTTCTTCCAGGATCGACATTTATCAAATTTTGACACTATCTATACTTCTACAGTGACCGCGATGATTCGTGAAGCTTGGGCTCTACACTAATCATAGAACTTCCGTGCCTCACGTGTGATGCCTCGGAAGAATTCGGTACGATTCCGAACGCACACTTGAGAAATCGTAGAATCACAGAAGTACATCAACAATGTTGGCAAACTCAGAACAAGCTACAAGAAAACAACACTTAAGCCCCCCTAAATACGCCACTGATACGAACATTAATAATTATTCAAATTAAACCATAATAATAATAATAGCAAAAATATAAAACTACAATAAAATCGACAAAAATAAACAAAACGAAATTTAGCGGCAATACGACAACACTGTACCCACTGGCATAGCGCGAGAAACCACACTGGCAAAATTTCATGGATGGAGACTAACAACTGGGACACACTCCTGCGTTCTATGGGGTGATGAAATTGGTAGATGTAGGTCAAGCTTCACGACTCGTTGTGCTCACTATAGTAAAAGAAACTATGAAGTATTTTTTCCAATACCAAAATAAAATTAAGGTGGTTTGATTATATATATGTATATGCGTGTAACTATACTGGTATATGCTCAAAACATTATTTAAAAAAAAAAAAATGTGATAAATCTGCTTTCGAAAGGGACAAGTCTAGGATGGTTCGTGGCACATTCTGACTAATAAAAGTGGACCCTACAAAAACAAAAAAAGTTTCCGAAACGCTGCTCTACGTATTATTTTATTTTTTAAAAAATCATCTTGTGAAGGGCCGTCACCGCACCCGCGGGTCACCTGTAGGCCACTACTCATACAAACATTATTATGCGTAAGCAATTTTAAAGGATTGTTAAAAGCACGCGTCTAAACTAATCGTTAAGGATAATGAGGAAAGCTCATAACTGAAGAATAGATTTAAAAAAAAGAAAAAAAAGCAAGAATAATTTTGACGTCTTAACAGAATTCGTTTCTGTATCCATAAACTACTTCACGTAACAGTTAGTTCTTTTACTCTCCAGACCGTGGAAAGCGGAAACTTTTTTTTTTTTTTTTTTTAACTGCTGTAAACCAATGATTATGGTTACAAACTTAAATAACTCTTTACCGGCTATACACACACCGTCTAATCACAAGGGTCAAAAAGTATTTTCCGGTCTGTAAAAGAAAAGAAAAGAAAAGAAAAAACTTTACACTGACTTTGTAGGGTACTATCCTGCCACACAACTAGGCCACAACTGTATGGACAGTGTTTTACGACCATGAGAACAAGACGAACAAATTATTCTCGGGTAATTTTCACTCCCAAACCTTTCCAAGAAAGGTTGCTGCCGGTATTGTGAGAGCTTAGTTGGGTTTCATTTCACTCAACACAGTAGAGAACCAAACAGAATCAATTTCTATATAGGCACACATATACACGCATACTGTAATATACATATTGTAGGCCTATACTATAGTTTGCCTATCTATTTCATTTTTATAATGGTCAATCTTCGTTAACATTTTTTTTTTATCATTAAAATTGTTTCTACTGTAAACACTTGTGCCACTACGTATATAGACGTAGTAAAATGTTAGACTATCAAGCAAAACTGAAAATAACACTCAAGAATAGACATGCTCTGTTTCTTAGTATTTATGCTACCACATCATTCCTTAAAAGTCTGACAATAAAAATAATACAAAATTTACCATTTTTCTTTTGCTTGTTTTTCATAAGTGAAATGAGATAATGAAATGCAATCATTGATAATGTTATTCTACAACAGAAAATATGAACCTGAAGAATTTTCAGTGTTGCCATCATAGAAATTACAGTGGTGTCAGAATAAAATTTCCCCCAATCTAAGTTAAGGCAATGGCGAATTTAACTGCATTTGATTACGTATCATGTTGTTTTGGTGTCCTGTGAACTATTTTCTAAATAACATTATTTAATTTTAATAACGGTATGTTACAACTATTTTATTACCAACTAAATACAACTATTATTTAAAAAGTAGTTCACAGGATTCCAAGACATGACACGTAATCAAATTCAGCTGAGTTCGTTCCTCTAGTCGCTCCCTTAACTTCAATTTTGGAGGAAGTGTTACTTTGGCAACACTGTCATTTCTATGGATGGCAACACTGAAAATTCTTCAGGTTTATGTTGCAGAATAACATTATCTATGATTGTAGTAAATTGCATTTCATTGTCTCCTTTCACTTATGAAAAACAACCAAAAGGAAAATTGTAAATTTTGTATTATTTTTAGTAAGTCAGGCTCTTAAATCTGCTTCTTAAATCTACGAATCATCCTACTTTTATCTTTTACGAAATCAAATTTATAATTACTTTTTAATGTTTTGAGCATATACCATCAGTATATTTATAATAAATAATACGAAGAAGAAGAAGAAGAAGAAGAAGAAAATTCCCTTAACTTTGTATTGGCATTAATAGATTTTTTAAAAAACAATTAAAAGGTATCAAGAATGTTATACCGGTAATAATAACATCTAGACCTACAGTACATAAGCTATTAGAATTCGTATACTCTTTATGCTATTGGATTGTAGAACCTACCATTTACGTAATGTACAGATGATTGAGATCCTCCATTATAGAGACGTGCAATTAAAAATTTAATTTAAAGGCAATACTATTTTTCGCAATATTTTAATTATAGTAAATCATATTTACTGATTCCGGTATTATACCAAAGTATTTTTTTTCTTTTTCGAAATCACCAATATAATAAAATTGTATTTATAAATATAGCTTGATATTTGCTATTATAAATAAAGAAAGATGTAGTTTTTATGGATGGACAGAGGCTGTAATCATGTTTTAGTGAGCGACGTGGTAGGGTAGTGTGCATTGAAAAAGCGGATCGGGATGGCCTGAAACAGTTTGCTCTAATTATTGTCAGTTCGGAATGTAAGATAGGATCAAATTTTTTCTAAGTATCTTCTTCATTTTAAGAAAACACTAACAATAACAATTTCACTTATGTACCTGATTCATTATTTAGGGGGGCCACATTCAAACTTAAGAAGACTTGCCTGTACTCGATTCATTATCCAAAGAAACTAAATTCAAACTTAAGAAGCTTTATCTATGCTTCACTCATTAATCAAACGGACAGGATTCAAACGTAAGAAGCTTTGTTTCCCTGATTGAGTTTCTTAGGGAAATATTTGGATAACATTTTTAAAAATTGGACATGAACGACTTTTAATCCTGTATTACTGTTTGAAATGTCAAATGGTGTTCGCAGACATATCTAAAGCTTTCTTAATAAGTGCATAAATAAGATAAACCTCGCTTGCTCATGGAAATTCCAATAAGAACCTTGAGTACTGCTGTAAATGTGATACAAAGACCCAACGATTAAAGAGCACTGTGCTACTACTATATGCTATATATTTTGTTTTTTCCTGTCAGCTGTTACAATCAAAACAGAAAAGAAAGAAAAAAAAAGCAGGTTCTGGTTATCATTTTATTTTCTTCCTCAACAGGTAGTTTAGTTAAGTACGACGTACCTTCACAGCTGAACCGGAACGAAAAAAAATCCCGCTTCCTCCCTTCACCTTTTAAATATGTAAAATATGTGCTAACGTATCAACTCTTTCCGAAGAAAAGTTATTTATTATTATTATTATTATTATTATTATTATTATTATTATTATTATTATTATTATTATTATTATTAGTGACCGCACGACACTCTCTTCACGAAAATATACAGTGTGTCTCGAAAGTCTCCCGACATGGGGTAACTGTTATTTCAGAGTTACAACAAAGTGTAAAAGGGAAAACAGTCTTCAAATATGTTGTTTTCAATTTAAAATGAAGGATTTTTTTTTAATACATCGGACGAGCCGTTTAGGTTGTACACTCTTTGTGCGCCCAATGTTAAATGAAAATGCAACCCTGCATTTAGCGGGACCCACAAAAGTGAATGAAGTTACTGTCTTTTACGCTATTGTGTCGATGGTTAGCCCCCATTTCAAACATACCTCCATTCATCATACTCTTACAAAATTTATCCACCTCCTGGTAAATGGTAACATTGCAATTTCATTTAACATTGGGCGCATAAAAAAAATGTACATCCCAAAAGGGTTCGTCCGATATATATTTTAAAAAAGAAAAATGCTTAATTTAAAATTGAAAATATACTTGGAGACGGTTTCCCCTCTTACATTTTGTTGTAACTCTGATAACAGTTACCGTCAGGGGACTTTTGAAACACCCTGTATATATCTGCATGTAAGGAAATTTCCACTTCAGCAATAATAAAAAGATAAAATCTAGTGAAGAAAACATTAAAAAATATTTTAAAAAACACATGAAATCTAATAGCATGTATAAAATAACTTGAACACTGAAGAAACTAACACAATCCAAAATGTGCATAATAGTCGTCCAAGATACAACAGTTTAGCGTTCTTTGTCAGCACCAGGGCTATATCAGACGTGGACTTACAGTGTAAGGTGAAATACTAAGCAACGTAACGGGTTCAAATTTCAATGCACTTCTACCGGGAACCGAACACAGGAACATGTGGACGAAAGGCATATGCAATTGAGAAATATTGTTCTGGTAATTTATCTGTAACTAAGACCTCTGCCCCTTCCACTGCCATTGTCGGGAGAACAACAAACACAAAAAAGTAGAAAATGTCAAAAAAAAGTAAGTATAATGGTAAAAAAGAAGACAAAGATTCAGGGAGAAAAATCGAAACGTGAAGAAGGAATTCAGTAAAGCATTAAATAAATACAAAGGAAAGATATTAAGCGAAGTGGAATGTGACATCAAAATGCATCAGGGTTGAAAAAAAACATGTTTTTTTTAAAAAGAACAAAAAAAACGTTTTTTATGTTTAAAACATGTTTTTTTTGTTTAAAACGTTTTAAACGTTTAAAACAAAGTACTTTGTTTTAAACAAAAAAAAAACATGTTTAAAATGTTTATTTTGTTTAAAACAATAATCTAAATAGGCATATATATTACATTTTTACACTCTTAGGTACTGCTTGCCATCTATATTCAACCGCTAGATCAAATTTCGGGAATTTCCCTAATCTCGATCCGCCCAAATGTTCAATTCCGGAGAAAGAAATCGGGATTTTCCCGATCTCCGCTTACAGAATTTGTAGTTTAGTTTCTTTGTGTTACGTTCTACTGGTCGTCTGCATTCTTAATCTTTAAACTCCCATTGACGCAACTGCTGTGTCAGGGCTTTAAACCTCAATGGCTCAGTCTTAAACCTCAAATTAAGGCTGGAAGATGGTTTTGATACCATCCTGAAAGATGGTGTGCATTTTATGTATGTGGGAGAAGGGTAAATATCGTGATTTTTTTTTTTGTTTTGTTTTGTTTTGTTTTTTCAACAGTGTTTTGGGGACCATTCCCCCTCTTGGAGGATAGATCAAGGTGACCAGAACTTTTACTTTCAAAAACGGGACGCATAGTTATTGGCGACGGGGAGGGGGGCATTCCACATTGCATTTTGGGACTGAGCAGTGTTTTTAATTTACAAAATACGCAAGTTAAAATGATAACACAGCGTTTCTAACTTAAGTACTACTCAAAGCACAAAACACTCAATTCCCATTTGAACATTCAGAGGCTCCAGACACAGCTGAACCTTCCCAATGAGTGTTGGTACGGAAGAGTGTAGAATTTACATTGACCATTTATATTTTGAATAATAGTTACGGGACACCTGGGTCATTTTTGCTTAAAAACGGGACATTTAGGCGTCCCGTTTGAGAATCAGAAAAAATCGGGACAACAGTTGAAAATAAGGGACTGTCCCGGCTAAAACGGGACGTCTGGTCACCTTGGGATAGATTCATAAAACTTGTTACGTGAAGCAATGAAGTAGGTTACTACATGGTAATATCGTGTATTTGTACTTCTTGCTTATATGGGGGAGCAGGGAGGGGGCAAAGTTAGCCAATTTTTGGTGTTTAAGTTTTTCGACGTAAATTACATTTATTTTTACAACAAACATCAATAGCTCAGTCCTTAAATAATCTGGAAAGATGATTTGGTACCAAAGTATTTTCGAGGGATAAAGCTTTCCGTCAGTTGCATTTTATGTATATAGGGGGTACGTATGTACGGCCGAGAGAGGGAGGATGAAGTTTTTTTTCATCAGGTTTTGGCGAATATTCCTCTCCCCTTTGTGGTACATCCATAAAAATTGGTATGTGAAACAATGAAGTAGTCCCCTACATGATAGTAACATGTATGTGTACTTGTTGTTTATAGAGGAAGAGGGGGTCAAATTTGATTAATTTACATTTATTTTCGGGACGGTCCCATATAACACAAGATATATTTCACTAAAGTGGTCTAGAAGCATAATTCTTGTTCGTATACATGATGTGTGCAGCAAAAATGATTTGCATATGGACATGGTACTATAGTGGGTGAGGGAAGAGAATGTCTAATTCAATGAATGTTTTTCTGCGCATATTTTTTTTAAATATTTCCTACATAAAACGAATTCATTACGCAATGACAGCAATGGCTACCATTTCTTATATTATTGTCACAAGTATGTGGCCTACACATTAGCATCATTTTGTCAGCGCAGGTGACTGCAAGAGTTGCCAGGGCCCCGCAAAGTCAATATTTTCATATTTTTAATGATTTTTAATGCCTGTTCTTTTTCTACGAATACGGCGGGAATATCACGAATGATACCTTGTTGGAATTTGTGGTCTATAAGCTTTCCAATGGTGTATAACTCATGACTCTGTGATATTTAGAGGGTCACCAGAGCCCCTAACGTGAGAGTCTACCATTTTGTTAAAATCCCTGGCGGGTGTCTAGAGTTAATTGTGTTGTTATGCCGTAGACACTACTCATTATTAGCTACCCATGTTGCAGATAGAGATGTATCTTGAAAACTGTTTAGTTAAAATGTTATTTGCTCCTTGTAGGCTAGTCACTGCTCTTTTCTACGAGTTGTATTGTATTTGTCAGAGCATTTCTTCTAGTTTATGACGAGAGTACTGTCATTATTATGGAAATGATAGTAATCAAAAAATACCCAAGTTTTGAATTTGTGAATTTGGATCTTCGAATAGTGTATAGTGTGTTTAACCTACGTTATTCTTGGAAATTAAGAAATGTTCAAATACTTCACTTGAATTTCTGTTGGTTTAGTTATACGCACACTGATGTGCAGAATTTCGTTCAGCAATTGCTGTTATAATAAGAATATAACTCTGTTTGTAATTTACTCCATGCACAAACCCTGCGGAGGATGGGTTGTTTGTTAGAAAATTAAATTAGCTTCTTCAATCTGATATTTTAGTTGTTTTAAACATGTCCAACCAGCGTCGAAAAAAAACACGTTTAAAACAATTTGTTTAAAACGTTTAAAACAAACTGAATAAAACAACACACCTTGTTTTAAACATGTTTTAAACACTTGTTTTAAACATGTTTTAAACACTTGTTTTAAACATTTTGTTTTAAACATATCAACCCTGAAATGCATATATATATATATAGGAATGGAAGAAAGACATGTAGAAAAAAAAGTTTCATGATTATATGCAATAAAGGTATGGAAGTAGCGTACTGAAATGCTTGAGTGGATGACTGGATTTTTGTTTAAAATTCAGCAAATTCTTTCTTTCTCACTGTCTACGACAAAGAGGAAGGACACTGACAGCTTACGAAAGAGCTAGGCTCGCATTTCTTGTACGTATGGAAAGGGTCTTCCGTACTCTTACGCAAAATTGGGACATTTTTAAAAATATATTTTCAATATAAAGCTAATCTCCATCAGAAACGGTTAACGGACCAAAAGTCTATGGACCACAAGTATTATAACAATGAAACGTGTATTTTCTAATTTAGTAGGAGCGACGTTAAGTTTAAACACAAATGACTTGGAAAATGTGTTTCACTAATAACTCTAAAGATGTTTATTACTACTTTAAACAATATTTGACTGGTTACTACGAAAACCACAACCGACAAACCGATTCTTCTCTCATTTCTTTTCTCCTTCTGTCTTTACATACATACACGAGAAAGAGACCAACTTTACTTTTGGTTTAAACCCTTCGTGTAAGAGAAAGACCTGTTGGTAGGTCAAAGTTGCTTTCCCGGTTCCCCATAACAATTATTTCTTCATATATTGGAAAAAAAGTGATTTTGTGCCCATCCTGTTTATCAGACCTTTGGCTAGTAAGATGTGTATGTCTCCGAACTAGTTAGTATTTCTTTTCAGCTAACATTTTCAAATCTGTTTCGCATACAGGAATAGTGGACCATCCATGAATAGAATTGTTCTGGTTGGAAATACGGTGTTCGACAAAGAGTGCATTTGTCTGTTTAAAGAAAAGTAGTGGCTCAGACACGCTACCTTGGAGAACTCCTTTATTAATTTTACGTAATCCAGACATGAACAATTGCGTTAGTCGATAGTCCACTATTTGTAAATTTTCATTTACGTTTTGTTTTCTGTAATGTAAAATTTAAACCAACAGTACTTTCCCGCATACACGACATTTAAAACATCTCTCTCTTTCTCTCTCTCTGAGTGATGTTTTGTGATTAAACGTATTGTAAACTTTGGAAAGATTAAAAAAAAAAAAAAAAAAAGGGGGGGGGCTGATCCAGGACGGACTCCTAGGGGGAAGAGGTGATGAAATTCTTTTCTCTCTCTCTCTCTCTCTCATTACACTGAGAAAAAAATTTATATGACGTACGTAAAATCTTGTTACGTTTGTAAATCCTGTAGTTTTTGGACAACGTAAAGTAGACGTATAACTGAAAACGCGTTTTGTAATATTTTCTGTATAAGTGTTCCATCTGTGCGTACTTTCCGTGTGAAACAATATAGGCGGTCAGGATCTCCCATACAAATGGACGTACATAACATATAACTGATGAAGGTAACATACATATATGTATGTAATATAAGGAAGACTGTTAAAAATCAGACACCCTGCAACGGCATGATGTAACACCTAAGGGCAGTGCGTATGTAGCATACGGATAGCATATGCTTCGTACTGATTTCTGTATATTTGTACAATATACCGCTGTCCGGTGAACGGATTTTTCTCAGTGTAGACTTCTGCAACACTGGTGTCTGTGCTCCCCTCGTGCATTTATGAAGAAAACACACACAACATGTTCATAATATATTGTTCTGGTGAAGACCAACATTTAAAGCGTTGATTTGGATAAGAGCTTTTGCAACATTTTCTTCAAAATGGGTTTTATTTCATAAATATTATTATTATTATTATTATTATTATTATTATTAGGGAGATCGTGTATACACAAAGCTTTCTAAAGTATACGACATAATAAGGATACATCTATATCCACAACAACCACGTAAGAGCAAAATCTATACATAAAAAAAAAAAAAAACTATAAAATTTCAAATTTGTTACAGGAGCCCTTATCAGAAACAACCCTTCACTTGTGTTTCGGTTTCTAATCGTAGGTGGAACCAGCCTTCTCTAAACCTTGCTGCTCCTCCTGTCCTTAACTGAATAACCGCTCGTCTACCAATCCAAGGTTAATTTGATTGCATAAGATTGCATGGACAGACGGCTTTTTCGATAAATCTAGTAAAACATGTCTAATTTGATTAACCAGTTTTTCTACCCTAGCAATATCGCTACGCACCACCAACATCGGCTCGTGTACCACAGGTTGAGAAACCTTGGTATACACAATATATCCATATGACTAACGATTATATTCGTGAATCCATACATCAAGCTTCACAATCAATACAGAAGGGAAAAAAGAAATGCAGCATTTGTTGAAGTTATTCGTTGATACATCAGAAACTAACAGGATTCTGAATAAATTAAAAAAAAAAAAAAATCAATTTCGCTTACGGTGTAAATTCCACTTTTATTTGATGGAAGTTTGAAGTAAAGAATACACTCATCTTCAAAAATCTTGTTGTTCGTAAAAAAAAAAAAAAAAAAAAAAAAAAAAAAAAAAAAAAAAAAAAAAAAAAAACTATAGCTTTAGACAGTTACCCTCGAACTATGATAATAGCATTATTTCCATTATACGGTGCACTGAAACACGGACAAAAAGAAAGAAAAAAAAAACAATTTCAGATGGATTTTCATAGCAATAAGCGACCTCGCAGTAAAAATCCAGCTTCTGGGAAGAAAGGAGCTTAGTTGGGACATAGCATTCACCATTCCTGGATAGGAGGCATCCCCCAACGCTCGAGCTTCCTGATAGCTGGAGATACAGGGACTTGTATTGATTTTCATACGTAGTGCGCGCATGGTACGTGAACACCATTGGGTTTTCAGCCACCATTGGGGGGAAAGAAAATTCCGGCGTGATGCATTCTGCGATTTCTCTGTGAACTGCAGCTATGACATTCACTTTGTTTCCGAGTATACGGCTCCCCGCATTACTCTCTGAAATGAAAGTGAGTGCAAGACGTATATGCCCACACTAGTACTGTTGAAATATGTTAATTATTAAATAGTTTGTGATTTTATTCTAAACGAAAAAAAAAAATCACTTTGATAATGATATGAGGCTTATTCCATATCTTATTAATGATATCTTGATTTTTATCTTTAAAATCTACATTATTAGTATTTCTTAAATTGACGTTGTGGTAACTCTCCCTGGGTGCTCTCAGTGGCGGATCTATAAGGTAAAAACTGTGAGGGGGGGCAGCTAGAACACACTGTGATAGGTATAGCATAAGTTCACTTTAAACTTTCAAAAATATATAAATAATAGTTTCAATTATTCTTGTTAATCAAAAAACTGGAGGGGTCTAGCCCTCGACTACATCAGCCACTGGGTGCTTCCACGTCAAAAGAACGTACAATTTACAGAGATTGTAGAAAGCATCCCCCCCCCCTAACTTTGTACATCAATTATATAATATCCAGAGACTTTTTTTCATAAATAAACTTTTGAAATTATTACTGTTACAGTGCTGTGAAAATACAGTACTTTCCACCGTTCAATTCTCCATATCATGTCCTTCTTTCCTTTCCTTTTATTCATTTGTTTGTGTATTACTGCTGAGTGCAAAATATTTCTACAGCTGAATGATCTAAAGTGATGATTTCCAGTCTATATTGCTTTTACACTTTCAGTATTTCCTTCTTGCAGTAACTACCCCATGTGAAAGAATACTTTTTTTTTTTTTTTTTTTTTATGGTAGGCAGTGTAGAAAATAGTTAGGGAAAAGTTGAGCAGATTCTAATCGTACTAGACACACTCCAGAACAACATTCGCAGGATGGAAACAGCACCGAGAAAACAATGAGTAAAACTGAACAATTTTTAAGAGCAAGGTGGAGGAACACAGAAGGGTAAAAAGCACGGATATAAAAGAATACAGAAGAATTAATAATGAATTGGGAAGAGAGAAAGACAGACAAAGCCAAAGAGAAGTATTTGGAACTGGTATGTGAAGAAATAATGGAACTTTAACAGCGCAGCAGCTATGATCTGATGTGTCAAAAAGCACAAGTATTAGGAGGGAAAGCTAGCAAAATTATACGCACATTTGGAATCGGGAAAAACAACAGTTATGTAATCACTAACCATCAAAGAACCCTTAAGGTGGGTTATCACTTTACAAGAATCTTGTAGCTGTCATTAAAAAATCTTCTATCCCGATCTTTCTATTTACTTTGCACACATTACAACTTTCTGAAAGCAAGAAAGATATCTCTACACACGCAGCATTGCACTCTAGTGGGCAAATAGCGAGCCTCCTCATTAGCAACGTGTATTTTGGCACGCTTCCCCTTCCCGTCCAAAAGAATCCGTTGTTACGGAAGCGGCGAAACTTTTTTTTTTTTCTTTGTCAGCGGGAGGGCGATAGCAGTAACAAGGAAGACGACCCAGAAAGTTGCACATGGTTTGACTCCTTGCAAGATGAAAAAAAAAAAGATGTTTTTTTCAAGACTATGTTTACATGGAGAAATATTGTAGGGTTGCAAGATTTTTTAATGACAGCTACCATTCTTGTAAAGTGACAATCCAGCTTTAGAATGTGGAAGGAATACATAAAGGATCTGTATGATCAGAAGAACCAGAGGCGCAAATCTGTCTTCAACATTCGGGGGTGGGGGTAAGACCGTTCCCATATTATATATATATAAGGCGATGTTCAAAGTATTTATGAAGGTGAAAAACAATGCTGGGGACGATCAAGGGAGCAGAGTTGTCTTCAACATTGGGCGGCGGCCAGATTTGAGGCTTATTCTGGAGGACATCAATTTCATTTCACCTTCCTTTGTGTCAGTTGAACACAAATCATCACATTTCTGCACAAAAAAATCGGATTATTGGGGGGACAGTCCCCTCAGTTTCAAGATTGGGGGAGACATGTCCCCCTCAATCCCCGGGATTTGCGCCAGTGAGAAGAACCACCCAAAGATATTGCGATCGAAGAAGAGGAAGAGGGTGAATGATGAGGAGAAAGAACCCAGGGCAGTACGTTGAAAAGTGAAGTAATACAAGTTCTTAACATAAGAACGAAGAAGGCTACTAGAGAAGGAATGAAGTTGGGCCTGACTCGAGGAGAAACCAATAGTGTGGAGATTGAAAGATAACTCATACAAGGATGTAGTATGTCACCCCAATTACTCACTATTTACACTGAATGAAGCATTAATGGGAGATTTCAAGATTGGAAGGTAGATCATTAACAAAGTCAAGTATGCAGATGATACAGTTATTATAGCTAGAACCGAAGAAGTACTACAGGAAATGACAGACAAAATATTTGACACTGAGGAACAATATGGAATAAAAATCTATGTCCAAAAATCGAAAGTCATGAGAATATCCCATGGAAACGCGCCCTTATGTGTCAAAGTAGAACAAAGTAAATTCGAACAGGTCGATCATTTCAAATATCTGGGACGTATTTTGACGAGAGACGCTTACTGCACCAAAGAGATTAGGTCAAGAATTGCTGTTGCGTAAGACGTATTCAACAAGAAAATATCATTCTTAACTAGCAGGCTTAATATTGGACTACGGAAGCTGGTCATGAAGTATGGTTAAGAGATTTGGACATTACGGAAATTGAAAGCATTATTTAGAGAGCTTCGAAATATATTAGAGGAAGATGGAAAAGATGAAATGGACGAAGAGAGTAACAAACAAAATGTTTTAAAACGGGTACGAGAGAAGAGGATGGTTTTAGCAAGCATCCTTGGTAGGGGTGGTCAATTGGATTGGCCACATCTTGCGAAGAAATTGTCTTCTTCATATCGAAATAGAAGAAAGGATGGAAGGAAAGCGAGGTGTGGGAAGAAAAACACAACTGATGGATATTTTAAAATTACTGGCAATTAGAAGAGGAAGCTGAAAATCGAGAAACATGGAAGAAATATTTTCAGGCCCGAACCTACGGTAATAATAATAAAAAGTACCAGGACCTGCCAGGCAGAACACTCTTAATAACAATACTATGTGCATATAGTCCATCTGAATAGAATGAAACTTTTCTTTTGTGTAACAGTATTATTACTTAGTGTGTGTGCCGGCAGAAGGAATAAAACCAATACTTTAATTTATCAACTTTTTAAGAAATCGGAGAAATCAACATTGCGCACAACGAGTAAAGGGAACAACTGATCCAATATATATACCGTAAATACGCGCGTAATTTTCGCCCTCGCATAATTTTCGCATCCCAATTTTGAAGGGCATTTTCTGTATATTTTATTTTCCTCGCGTAATTTGCGCACGCGAGGATTTGGCAGTGATTTCTAAGGTAAGAAACTTCTTAATCAATTTTTTAATGTTATTTTTTCTATAAATTTAGAATTAGTTGTTTGTTGTCAATTCTTGCTACAAAGAAAATGTGTACCGGTATTTTCGTGTTATTTTGACTGAGGAAAAAATTAGATGATCTTCACTGTTGTGGCTAATTTTTTCTCGCATAATTTACGCATCCTTGTTTCAAAACAACTTTTTTCCGTCTAAAAAGTGCGAAAATTACGCGAGTAAATACGGTATATATATAACAAAAAAGTGTGCCGTATGGTAACAACACAGTACTGCTTGCTAGTACGCAGGTTACACATACACACAATCGTTGATCGTTTCGTTATACACCAGCACGTTGTAGGCTCCAAAGTCAGACCATACAAATAATACCTTAAGCCATTAGTTACATTAATTTACTGTCAGTATTTCAGTCTTCGTCAACCGCGCTGTGCAATGCTCATAAAACGCGACGTTACCTATGTAACAATTTCTTGCAGTAGTCATTGGTGCTTTTGATAAGGCACGATTCTTATTGCTTGTACCAAACCAAGATTTCGATTCTAGAGAAATGAACTCAAAACCTTGTTCGCACAATAAAAGAAATGCTATATGGATTCTTTTCCTTCTTTCAACAAAAAATAATTATTTTCGAACTCAATATATAAGACGTGTACTTACAAAACAAAAAAGAAATGGTGATTCCAATCTACAAGGAATTGACATGTATGGATTCAAAAATTTATTATATATATATATAACCTGAATGAAACTCTTTACTCGGATGCAATGGCGTACACAGAATGTTCGCAAGGGGAAGAAACAGGTTTAAGCACCAAAGTTCATATGGCTTCAGAATATGCGCAATTTTTTATTCGTATCTGAATATGGAAAGTTAAAATTTTTCCACAAGGGGGTGAAAGTACAGTAACTCTTAGAGATGGTGTGGGTCAATGAAATCTTGACAAATGACCCACTGACTCACGACCCACCATCAACCATCGTAATCAACTCTGACCCATGATCCACACCGTCCTCTCCATTGACTATAGAGTTTACACTTGTAATTAGGGATGGCCACATTTTTTCGAAAAATACGTTTTCGAAAAATGGCTTTTTCGAAAACGAAATTTTTTCGGAAAACGAAAATTTTTTCGGAAACGAAAATTTTTTCGGAAACGAAAAATTTTTCGAAAAAGCGAAAAACGAAAAATGAAATTTATGAAAATCGAAAAACAGATTTTTTCGAAAAAGGCCATCCCTACTTGTAATAAAACAACGCTGTGAAATTATCACTAATCGAAGTTCGTTGAACTTCTACGGGCAATCGCTCAAGAATCACTCTGTTACAATACTGGTGGATCTGACCTTTATGATATAAAATGCTAAATCTTTGTCATGGACCATATTACGATGAATTTCAATTTAATTACCAAGTCCTATTGTTGTTATTTCAATTACAATTATCAATATCCAAAAGTGTCTGAAGTTCTTTTTTTCACTTCAGATATACTCCTCTAAGGTAAGTACCGTATATAGAAACAAATGAAAAAGGAAGAAAACTAGAGGCTTTGAAAGTACAACGTAGACAAATTCAGCAGTGTTCAAAGGTTCAAACGCTGTCTACAATGCACTGAGCGGAGTGGGTCGGTGGGTGATAGTGCGTTACGTCCTGTTGGCCCATGATCCACTGATCCATTCACAAATCCTGACTCAAAATATCTCTGGTAATTCCTTCTCCCTTTTGCGTACATGACTACTTGAATACATCGAGAATTCTCTTTCTTTTACTTATCTAACAAAGCAGTGTCATAAATTCCCCTTCCTCTAAAATTTCAAGTAATATGTAATAAATAAAAGAAATTTCTGTTCATTATCATTGAATTTTATTTATTTTCCTAAAAGAAAAAAAACTCCTCCTCCTCCTGAATGTTTCTTTCTGAGTACGCCAATGTTGATTATTGGTTTTAATCCAAAGTATATTCCACGAAGAAGAAGAACGAATCCATGAAATAATAAATAACTTCAATTAAAGATGTTCTTCGTACGAGTTTACAGAATTTTTAAAAAGATTTTTTTTTTTTACAATGTCTTCCATTATTAGAAACAAGTTTTGGCTCAGTGGTAGATCGTTCTCCTCTGGTGCTTGGGGTCCCGGGTTCGATCCCAGCCCCCGCCAAGTGATCTTTGTGGTGGACAAACACCGTGTGCGTGGGTTTTCTCGGGGTTCTCCCGTTTCCTCCCACTTTCTTCATTCCACAATTTCATTCATTACTCATCATCACCGTCTCCTTTAGCCTAACCGGCATGACCGTCGGACGTAAAACTCAAAGATTTCATTTCATTTTTTTAGAAACAAGTTTATATGTTCGTCACTTGAGAAATTAGGTTGATTATTATTTTCCACTTCGCTCTTAACAGAAGTAGGAAATCGGGCAGCGGTTTTACTGTCTGCTTAAATCTGAAACTTATCCACAATAAATAAAAAAAAATCGTGTTCAAAGTGAATAAACTTTGCAGTCCTACGAAAGCTATGACGCTGAGTATTATTCTCCAACGTGGAGTAAAATTTTGGTCCCATCGCGTTCTGCATATTTCCCATCTGATCTTTTTTTTTTATATATTATTATTATTATTATAAAAATTCCACAGCCACACAAAGAAATAAAAGTGCTGTGCAGCGGACCCCAGGACAATCGACCCCAGGATATGGATTCGATGTATTTTGTTACACAGAATCCAAATTTCGAAACCCCAGGACAATGGACCCCACGATATGGATTCGATGTATTTTGTTACACAGAATCCAAATTTCGAAACCCCAGAACAATCGACCCCACGATATGGATTCGATATATTTTGTTACACAGAATCCAAATTTCGAAACCCCAGGACAATCGACCCCAGGATATGGATTCGATGTATTTTATTACACAGAATCCAAATTTCGAAATCCCAGGACAATCGACCCCAGGATATGGATTCGATATATTTTGTTACACAGAATCCAAATTTCGAAACCCCAGAACAATCGACCCCACGATATGGATTCGATATATTTTGTTACACAGAATCTAAATTTCGAAAGCCCAGGGCAAACGACCCCACAATATGGATTCGATGTATTTTGTTACACAGAATCCAAATTTCGATACCCCAAGACGATCAACCGTGTTTGTTATGGGCAAAAGACTTGAGCAATAGGGAGGATACATGTAAGACAGCTATTAAAAAAAGAAGTACAACGGACCCGAAGGTAATGATTCGATGTATTTTGTTACACAGAATCCAAATTTCGAAACCTTAGGAAAATCGAATGTGCCAATTTTCTGCTATGAGTTAAAAACTCGAGCGATTTTGGATAGTGAAGACACACGTAATACAACTATACAAAAAACAAAAGTTCTATGAAGCGGACCCCCAGGGCATGGATCCGATGTATTTTGTTATACAGAATCAAAATTTCGAACTGAATGTGTCAATTTCGTTTTATGGGCGAAAAAAAATGTATGTCCTCCCTATCCAAAATCACTCAAAGTTTTCGTCCACAAAAAAATTGACACGGTCAATCGTGCTGGGGTTTCAAAATTTGGATTCTATGTAACAAAATACACCGACCGCTGCACAGAACTTTATTTTTATTTTTGGTGTGTGTACGAACAGTTTATTGTTTCAACTACTTTTATTTTCACAAATTTAGTCCATTATATGATCTTGAGATTTAAATATATATGAGAATAAGAGTTAACAACACAAATCTTAGTACAGTGGGTAAGTCTGTTAATGTTTTAGCCCTTTATTTTTACAGTAACATTGAAGAAAAGAGCACATATTTACTTCACTTAAAATAGTCATACAACGCTATACTAATGCCACATTGACTTGATCCCTAGTCTTCCGTTGCAAGCGCTGTTATCGGCTGAAGGAATTCCACTCGCTTTCTCTCGCTTAGCATAAGCTAAACCCTTATTGGCTCAACGCGTGAGCGTGTGAGCTTTAGTTCGCATTTTTGCCACGGCTCAAGACATTTTGGCAGCACAATAGATAAGATTACAGGCAATCAACAGATAAATTCTTTGTTGCACTTCTTGCAAGCGTATGCAATAGAACATCGTTTAAAATTGACGTCTTAAAAGGAAAATGGAACATTAATGAACAGTCCAAGATATTATTATGATAATAACGCAATAGTACGAAAACTTTCTTGAAAGAAAACTAGAAATAAATGTGTGTTCTAAACCTCCATCTGCTTCCTTTCTTACTTTGAAATATGTTATTTTTCCCTACGTAACCAGATTTCTGGAATATATTTAAAAACACCTGGCTTCTCGTTTTCGTTCTAAAGCTTGCCGTAATTATTATTTTTAAATAAAATAAAATAATAATAAAACAGAAAAACTGTCAGATTTATTTCCACCAGCGACGAAACATGGTTTCCTACTTCAGGAAAGCTGTTACTTTTAAATATTATACTGAATATTAAATACCTTATTTCTTAAGTTACTGTTGTATTATTTATTTTAATGTAGACCTATTATTCAGAGGAAGCAGTAATTCCACAACTTCAATGGATGTTACACTTCTGATTTCTGCTTATGGACATTTTAAAAATTGAAATGTTAGCTCACGATCGCTAGGTGTACAGTCATGTCCAAAATGATTGTCACATATCTGTAACTGTTTTCTTGTAAGAATATAATTTGATAATGATTTTGCAGGGTAATTTTAATGCTGATACTATGTGATAATCGAAAAATGTATATTTGTGGTAAATTTCAAAGGAAAATTACAAATACGAAAATTAGAATGAGTAAAACAAAATGTTACTAGATAGACAAGGAAGGTTTTCTCGTTATATATATATATATATATATATATATATATATATATATATATATATATATATATATATATATATATATATATATATACTGCTCTTTTGACATGAAATTTATCACATACATGTCTTTGCCGATTATACACATACTAACATTATAAGAAATACCGGGAGAAATCGTTATCAAATAATATCCCTACAACAACATATGAATAGACATACGGGAATCAGTTTGGACATGACTGTACATGGGAGCTCCCCATCTTGAACCAAGTGCCTTGCCACTGAAGTTCACGACTGTGTTTACGCACAGTCCAGGGCCCAGGCGGCAGATTAAAAAAAAAAACGTATGTTAAATAATTGGTAAGCGAGAAAGAAAAAAATGTTGTCCATGAAAAAATTTAAGCAAGATCTATACTTTAAAAAAAAAAAAAAAAAAAAAAAAAGCGATCGAGTTACCTCGTGAGGTGTATTCTGCAGACTAATAATAAATAGGCCTATTACTTTTTTAGTAATTCAGCTTTAATTTATATCCCAGATATACACTATAACATTTTTATTTTTATGCATAACTGAATAGTGTGTAGTTTGTAGAGTACTACATACATAATAGTGTGTAGAGTAGTGGACAAAAATTCCTTGGGCTCACGGCAAGGGCGCCGATTCTCTGTAAATTGGGGGGGGGGGGCTTACAGATGCAGAAGGTATATTATATAGGCCTATATGAAATTTTTAAGACAAATTGCAGTCAAATTATGCCAAATATTGTATATTCATAAATACAATAGGGAGGCCCTCATGAGCTTTGGGGGAAGGGGGTAGGATCGGCGCCCTTGGCTAACGGATGTAGAATACCTATCTAATTAAGGATCTGGTGGTGTCAAAATAATCATAAGGTTGAATGTAACAGTCATGAATAAAAATACAGACCGATCTTTCCAATAATAATAATGATTGTAGCTATAAACGTACATCATGAAATAAAGCATTTCATCTTCATCTTATTTGTAATAATATTATAGAAAACTTTCTAAATGACGCAGCCCCTATGAACAGTAAAGAACAATGACAAATATATATACATACATACATACATACATACAATATATATATATATATATATATATATATATATATATATATATATATATATATATATATATATATATCCTTTTTTCTAAAATCTTACGTCCGTAACAAACGACATCTAGAAAACAGGAAGACATCATCACTATATTTAAATCCCATATTGGATTCTATCCCTCTCGGTCGTGAATGAGAGACACTCAGTTTGGTTCGGAGGGTTAAGACGGAGAGAAGTGAACGCCAGCAGCATGAATCTCCCTTCCTCCCCCTTCTACAGTATACGTTGCCTTACTTTATCGAGGCGGCAACCATGTATGAAAAAAAAGGAAATATGGCAACGCTGCATTTTTACAGCACCCTCCCGCTTGTTCGAAGTTGCCATTAGCGACTAGCCCAGCAGAACTGCCAACTGAGCGGAAGAACGCTTGCGTCCACTAGTCAGTCCTTTACATAAAAAAAATAAAAAACTACGAGTTGTAGACCTGGTTTGCTCCGTTCGCTTTTTCTAATCTAGCTTTACTCTTTCCACTAGCTTCACACGAATGGCCCTGCATGAGAAGCCAAAGAAAAGAGCTCCCAACCCAACACGAAGCTGTCTTGTGAACTTGCGTATTTCCTTGTCCTCGTCACTACTTTCCATTTGAACTGTACTTTCACTGGTGCTTTACAAAGTGAAGGAGGGGTTAAAAGTGGCGATATGAGTCTTCACCAAAATCATGAAGATAAAAAGAAAATTACGGGGGGGGGGATGAAGTCGCTTTGCAAGGCCGCCTACCGGTTTATGAAAAACCTCTTCCCCCCTTCTTTTTTAAAGAGAAGAAAAGAGAGAGAATTAATAGTATACAAGTGCAGACACTACCATTATTAGTACAGTGCCAGTGCAAGGATATTCACCTGACTTCAATCTGATATCATATATACAGTATATTTCAACCATACAAGTCAGATGTATAGTAAGCCTACTGTATACTGAAGTTAGCGACACCTAGTCAGAAACTACAGTACATTCGTTCCCGCTCGTAAATATTTTATTTGAACCATTCTTTACCTCATTCTATTTCTTACTCCATCCATCAATTGCTACATTAAAAAAAAAAAAAAAAAAAAAAAAAAATCTTCTATTTTGCAATTTCTATAGTTTACGTTAGTATCACACAGCAAACAAGGTTTTGAAATTATACAGGGTGCACCTGAAAGATGTGCACAAGCTCCGGGAGGTGATTCGTGGCATTAAAAGAAAACCAAAAGTTCTCTTGCATGTTGTCAAATTCCGCGTCGTGTACGAGTGGCAGAGGTGCCAACTTGGAATCGAAAATCGAATCCTGACAATTATAACGGAACAGAAAGACGTGCACAAAATATCTCTGTTCAACTGCCTAATGCACCATTTTGCTGATGTTCATAGCCACATTTTAACTAGTTTTGATGTCAAGAATCACTTCCCGCAGTTTGTACATATCTTTCACCCTGTCGTTCGTACACAACGCGGAATTTGACAACATGCAATATTGTAATAAACATAAAGACTCACTTTGTAAAGACACTCCTGTTAAACAATTACAAATACAACAAAACCAAAAGAAAACCATAACCAAAATTACCGGTACATAAACAAATGAAAACAGACAAAAACTTTACAAACAGAATATTCAAAAAATTGTAGGGGAAAAACTGAACACTACAAGATAATATTTTGTCTTCTTTTTAAGTCACGAATCACCTCCCGGAGTTTGTGAATGTCTTTCAGCTTCACTCTGGTATACTTACGATAAGCAAAGTGTAAAGTTATTTTACTGAAACCAATTAATAACGAAAAATGAAGTGGAATATTGAAATTACATATGCTAGGGCATATAGGGTATTTAAAAATATGACGGAAATCAGTGATATTAACAGACCAAAACGTCCGATTATAAAGTAAGAACACTTAACCGTTGACATATGGTAATATACTCGTTTAGGCCTCTATCATGATTTATTATCACATTCATCACTGTTCTCAAATTGTAACCGTTTGACACATTATAGTTTTACAATCATAATAATACTGCATATATCTTTGGATCGTAATAAAGAAGGTTCAACCGTCACGTGACAAATTTGGATCTCATATGAACCTATAGTTCGCAGTAAACAGGGTTGTTGAACTAACACATCATGTGATACCTGATACGAAAGTTATTTTTTCTTTTTAACTATGTTCAGTGATATTTGATATGAAAGAATTTCTTTTTCGAACTATGTTCATTGTATTTTTTCACAGTTAATCTTAATCAGCATCTTCTGAAATTCCTGCTGTTGCGCATACAACATGCTACAAAGTAGGCATGTCAAACTAGCTGACCCCCAAATTCACTTAATAATAATAATAATAATAATAATACCCACTGTAACTACCAGTTTCAATCTTAATTTTCACATAGCAAAAGCGGATGCAAATAGCGAGAAACTTTTTCTCGACATGCATTTAGTGTCACAAAGATATGTTCTATTTCTGGTTTAATCTCTCTATTCAGACAGGAAGTTATAAACATCTGTCGCTTCCGGTTTCAATATTGAATTTTCATAGACCAAAAACTAAGGGATTGGCAGGGGCGGATCCAGGGGGGGCAATCGCCCCCCCAGAAGAGGAAACTTTCTTATTTTATGTATATAAATAAAACCCATCCCAAAGTTTGGAGCACTTAAAAGTAGCAGTATGACAACCCACCGCCCCCCCCCAGAAGTCGGTCCTGGATCCGCCTCTGGGGATAGGGAGAAGTTGCTTTTGATGTCTCTCCTCCCCCTTTATTTCACCATTGAAACCGAACTGATAAATCGACCACTTTTGGTTAGAATATTTAGACCCACGTAGTCTGAATATTGTCGTAGATCCTCACTTGTTTCTTTTCAAGACATACACGAGGGTAAGTCAATAAGTAACTAATATTTTTCTATTTCTTTTCAGGTTGGCTCTGCGGCATTGTGGGCTCATCAGACGCTACGTGTCACCACTTGCTTCGCCTATGGTATGTTGCAGCGTTATCACCAAAGAAAAGCGTTCTGTCATCCGGTTTTTTTTTTTTTTTTTTTTTTTTTTTTTTTTTTTTTTTTTTTTTTTTTGTCTGAAGGTGTATCCGGAACGCAAATTCATATAAGACATTCAGCTCAATACGAGGACAATGTGTTGACACAGTGAAATGTTTACCAGTGGACTGAACAGTGCAAAAGTGGTCGAAGAGTGTGAAGGATGAGGAAAGGATGTCCAACTACAGCAACAACTGATGACATTGTTGAACGAGTCCGTGCCTTGATCCTGAATGACAGACGAGTGACTGTTGTCAAAGTCACAACCCATATGCAGATGAGTCATGATATCATGTATAACAGGTTCAACTTT
The DNA here is from genome assembly GCF_964235325.1 of Thermobia domestica. NCBI lineage: Eukaryota > Metazoa > Arthropoda > Insecta > Zygentoma > Lepismatidae > Thermobia > Thermobia domestica. Next base: position 185,745,513 of record NC_137466.1, on the reverse strand, counting down.
CACAAAATCTGAGAGATAGGTTCCGAAGAAATTCGATGAAGAGCACAAGCGACTCTAGTAGTAATAAATAATAAAAATTGATTCAGATACTGATTCAATGAGTTTATCAAAAAAGTAGAAATTGCCACTATGCTAAATGACAAAACGCAATGATTGATAACGTTTGTCTAAGGATTAGCTAGAATCATCAAACACCTTCAAAGATAAGTAATACATTCCACAGATTTACAGAAATATGCTGATGTACTCAAGAGCAAACAAACCCTATTATATTCCGAACGGAAATACCTTTTTAGCATCGGATGAATCTTTTCAAAAGTAAGACTTTCATTCTTCCAACACAAGTTATACGTGATTTCTCTCCCAAAAAGAAGCCCCAAAACACTCTAACGTATTCAATTCAATTTAGGAAGCCGTGAAGTAATGAGTGGAAAGCGGACATAATGAGGAAGTCATGCACAGCTTATACTCATAGGAATGAATGTTTGTCATCGGAATTAGCTAGTGTTTAAACTAAATTACCACCAAAATCCCTCACAACTATTTACAGGGAATTCTTATGACATTTGTTTCAACATATTCATTACAACAGTATCTGATTATACACTAACCCACTCACGTTCAATGGGTCGTTAGTGATCGATGTTAATTCGAAACTACTTTACTTCAGGAACGTTAAGAATTTATGATCATTCATCTACCCCTGGTGTCATTAGATCAGGTATCATCTTCTTTTAAAGTTGGGTATTTCACTCTAACTTACTACGTAGACGGTGCCCTTCGCTGGTCGGATGGCTAGAGTGTGTGGTCTTAAGTGTGTGATGTCCTGAGTTCTATTGTCGGTGGAACAGCATTGAATGTACTATATAGTAGCTGAAATCACACTTTAAACTTTACGGTTTCGTCCTCATAAACGTGATACAGAAATCAAGTTGATTCGCGACACATTCACACACACACACACACACACCTCAATCAGAAATCTTTCCATGATATTCCTTTACGGGCTCACAGCATCATCTCAAAATATTTTTGCCTAGTGAATATCCAAGTTGGCAATGAACTTTCACACAAAATACCTTCTTTTTTACCTCAACTATATATTGGTGGGCAACTTAGAAATTTTAAAACATTTTCTCTCCCTTGGGAGAGCTGTTTTAAGATATTCTATTCTTGGTCTTCCTCCTCGTGGTTTGCCTTCTGCCTTTCCCTCTATTAACACAGTGATCCAATCGGAATGCCGGATAAGATGGCCTTTTTCCTATTATCCTTATGATCTGTAGTCCTGCATTAGCTTCCTTTAATATCTATACGTTTCTTTCTTTCTTTCAATCCATGATATGCACAGCATTCTGTGCTAACACCACAATTCAAATGCTTTCAGCTTGGGAAAAGAAAAATAAGAGAAAATAAGAAGAAGACCTAGAATAACGTATTTGAAATGTATCGTTTCGTTCAACTTCGCAAAAGCAAAAGATCACCACTGATTACATTTTGTGATAATTCAAACTACTGTAGTTCGGATAATTATTAACTTCCTTCTTCAGATCTTTCCTTGTATACTACTATTTGTTTGTTTGAAGTTTAGTGTCCCATAGGGACCTACAGTTCAAGGTTAAATACGAAGGGCTGTAATGTGTTCTCCCACGTGTGTGCTAGTCACTAGATATACTGTCTGATTATTCTCGCATCCGGGTTCAAACCCTGCTCCGGCCAAGTGAACTTTGTGGTGGACAAACACCGTGTGCGTGGGTTTCCTCGGGGCTCTCCCGCTTCCTCCCACTTTCTTCATTCCACCATTTCATTCCTCTCTCATCATCACCGTCTCCTTTAGCCTAGTCGGCATAAACGTGGGACGTAAAACTCAATAATTTCATTTCCTTTTACCTACTGTAAGACAATTTTTCATTCAGGCTCTCCAACGCAATTACACACTCCTTGGGAGTATCACATACTAGATTACGCATCCCACACGGATCTACCTAATTACTCGCACTTATTTGGTGTTGCATATACACCACCACATTTTGATAATTCGAGTCTTAATAATCCGAACCATCCAAATGATACATGACCACACAGAAACTGAAATTTCGTTCGCAGCACGTCTTTTGAAGTTATAGTTACGTACTTAAAACACTAATTTATTTCATTCTCCCTGACTGATCCAGTCAACCTGGAATTGTTAGTACGACACGTGCTTCGTTTCTTTCTTTCTTTTCTTTGTTTGTTTCAGTACATTGGAATGAAGGAATGAGTTTAAACATAAAAAAGTTTCTCCCAATAAAAAAAAAAAAGTCAAGAGGGTGTTCCCACAGACCAAAGCAAAACCATAAAAAGGATTGCTGCAGAATATGCTGCGGTTGAAGAACGGGGGGAACGGCGTCGAAATATAAGAACAAGCTGATTCATTCGTGATCTGCATTCTGACCTCACCGATTCTTTTTCCTTCTGTGTTCACACACACTGATTTTTCTACCGAGCGATCACGTTTGCTGACCGGTAACTGTTTTTATCTAGTATTTTTTTTTTTGACACGTTTGGACGAATAAATCTTAAAGAAAATTTTGGGTTGGAACCGGTGACAGGGTGGCTTCACATATCACTTGCGCAGTTGTGTACGTCGATTACATTGATATCGTTCGTACAACTTACATTTGCCGCACATGCGTCGTCATATCGTCATTCAGCTTTTAAAAGTTTCCACTGTACTGGGTGTCTATAAAAGAACTCTAGAAACGAATATGGTCTCTTTCTGTGCCGTGCAATCGTGTACTGAGCGTAATCATGAAGTCGTAGCTGCAATAGGTTTACATGGACGCACAGCACGCAGACAAGAGATACAAAACACACGTCTATTTACACAATGTCACAGAAATCGAATCAGTGACTGTTGTCCAAAGAAATTTAACGTGTATATAAGGCAGAACTGTGTTGCCAGACCGATCAACAATAATAATAAAAATAAAAATAAAACAGCGTAGACACATGCAGTGGCGGCGTTTGAGTGTAAATCCAAGGAGGACAAAAAAAAAAAAATACCATTATTACTGGGCCAATGGTCAAAACAAGCAGTCCAGAATTCATTATTACTTACACATGTGTGAAGTAAAACGTAGTGAAAGACCAAAGTGGGGTCGAAAATGACTCATCATGCATGTAGCGAAAGCATAGTGATCGTGACTTAAGGCTATTTCTTGCTGACGATCGTGGAAAGATGATCCAAGCTACTCTTCCAATCCAAGTCCCAATCTAAACACATACTCGTAAATCTCACAGTAAATCACACAGGTCTCCAGTCATATTATATACAGCAGAGCTTTATATACTCTATGGAGCTTTGAGTATGCACACAGAGAATTTTCCTCTTTTTTATGTGAGAAAAAAATTAAAATTCAATATTAATATATTTCTTTACTTTCTCGAAGTAAGGAAAAAGCATAAGATTGTCCACTTTTCATTTTCTTTCGCAGTGGATCAAATAAATGAAATGAAATCTCTCAGTTTTACCGGTTAGGCTAAAGGAGACGGTGATGATGAGAAACGGATGTAAAGGTGGAATGAAGAAAGTGGGAGAAAATGGGAGAACCCCGAGAAAATCCACGAGCACGATGTTTGTCCACCACAAAGTTCACACGGCGCGAGCTGGGATCGAACCAGAAACCCCAAGCACCGGAGGTGAACGCTCTACCACTGAGCCACTGCGCTCCCTCGCAGTAGATCAGTAGAACGTAGAGAAAGCTGGATATCTCCTCAAAACCAGTAGATCTGGCAACTCTGGGCAGATGTATTCCGAGTGATAAGCACATACGTGTAGAAATGTTTGGATATTGGACAGTATTTCGACTCAGTAGTGTTACCAACCGTTCAGCTTTTGCCAGATATGTCTTTTTTACATGTAGTATACGCGTCATTTTCGAACTAAATGTATCGCTGTTTGGACTGTATGTGTCTATTACCAGAAGTCAAACAACAATAGATACATACTGATATTTTTCATACACGTACATACACAAATAAATAAATTATTAAAGCTGAATCAAAACTATCAACGATTAGATTGGTAATCAACGACATACCTTTTAACGCCATAAAAATTAGTTTTTCTCGATTTTTTATTTAATAAACTACGTCAGATTTGCCATCAACGTCATACCTTCTACCATAAAAAAAATCTTGATTATCTCTTTTTGGCTTGGTTTTTGTACATTTTAACGCCATAAAATTCATTTTTCTCGATAAACCGAGAAAACTACATCAGATTGGCATTGAACGATATATCCTTTAACGCCATTGAATCCGTTTTTCTCGGTTTTCTTCATAAATTATATAAGATTGGCAACGCAAGATGGTACCTTTTAACGCCATAAAAATTAGTTTTTCTTGATTTTCTATTTTTCGTTTGGTTTCGTTGGGCGGCGAATGACCGACAGTGATTGACACTAAAATACAACTTATGAGAATGTACCTTTATAGAAATATCCAACATACATTTTGATTCACAACGTAAAACCATAAAATTACAAATACTACACTTTCTTTTACCAGGAGTTTCATTGTGGCTATATGTTTATCGTACTCGTCTTCGGCGCGAAAGACCCGGAGTTCGATTCCCGTTGGAAGCTCATGGTTTGAATCCCACGTAAATAAAGGTGAAGGTCCACGTCTTATATACTCTTGGTACTGAAAGAGATGCTAAATTTGAAACCACTTAGCCATTTTTAAAAATATAATTTTAAAAGAAATGAAATGAATATTTTGTATTACGTCCCAGTTATGCCAGTCAGGCTAAAGGGGACGGTGATGATGAGAAATGAATGAAATGCTGGAATGAAGAAAGTGGGAGGAAACGGGAGAACCCCGAGAAAACTCACGAACACGGTGTTTGTCCATCAAAAGGTTCACTTGGCGCGAGCAAAATCATTTTAAGGACCACTTACAATAATAAATAATTTCAACTTCGGATTGTTCGTTTTGTTTTAGAACAGTGTTTCCTCAACTTGAAGATTTTTTTTTTTTGTTTGTTTGTTTTAATCAGACAGGCATAGGCTACTGAAAGATTGTCTTACATACACTGAAGATGAAAAAAATATATTCAATACAGCGTACTGATATTAAATGCACGCATACATTAATAACATATAATCAGTGGCGTATTTACGATTTTGTTTCGGGAGGGGCTTTGCTAACTTTTGGGGGGGTTGCCTGGAAATATGAAAATTCTGCAAGATATTTCACTTAATTTACTATACTAAGTAAGGTTTCGGGGGGGCTTAAGCCCGGAAGCCACCCCCCTAAATACGCCACTGCATATAATACTTAGTATTGGCCTCGAGACAAGTTGAATCAGTTCTTTAACGTATCTTTCCGAGATGACAGACCCAAATCATCGGCAATACTAATTATATTGTATAATGAGGACGCCATCGCGCTTACAGAGATACCAGCTAACACAATTTATCACGCTGCAATCCCGGATATTTTGATTACTCAAATATCACTTCAGTAGCACTAATGGTACTACAGCATATCCGTCTGTGGGTATTTTATAAATATGATACTGCACCATTGGACCTACACGGCCAGTTTCCATCCAAAAGTACTAGTTCCTCAAGATTTGAGAATTAATCATCCTTGACACAGTCTTCTTTTTGATTTCCTCTCCCACATTGTTATCAAGAGATATAGTAAAAAAGAACTTCTCTCCCGACGACTAAACAGTCCCGAAAGCTCCCACGAATTCACTGACAACGCAATCGCCTGTTTATTTTCTTTTAATCTCACTGCATGGGGTTGGCAGTGCTGCATTTATATATCGCCTGTAGCACTCGTCCCTTCTTCAAGTGCGAATATTCAATGGTTGAACAAGAATACGACCCGACCGACCGTTTGTTCTCGGAACAGTGTGAAAGACGTCTGAATGGTGTATTGAAAACGGTTTCTCAAAAGAAAGGAAGAAAAGGAAAAAGATAAGATGAGGAGACGGTGGGCTATCTCTAAGGGGAGGGAACTATTCAACCTGCTTATAAATTGATCTCTGCAAAATGGGGAGGCTTATTCCAAAACATTAAGCTTTGATTCCCCGTCCTTTCAATATTTGGGCCTCGCCTGTCTGGTTTAGGTGCTAATAATGCCGCCTAACAGCTCAGCTATGTTACTCGAGTTGTACTCAGTACGATGTGACTTCAGCGACCTCTTCCGTGCTTCTTCACTAACCAACAAAATTACGCTCCTGGCACAACAGCCCTTCGGGCCCAGGAAGGGCCGGACTTAGGCAGATTGGACCAATTGCATGCAATCAGGCCCGCGCTAGAGTGTAACCTACTCTCGAGTTATCAAACACACAAGAATATACGATTTTCTAGTTACTTCTGCGGCTGAAGAAAGGAGTTTTCTAAACTGAAATCAATGAAAATTTATATGAGGTCATCAATTCAGCAACAACATTTCAGTACTTTGGCAATTTTGTCAATTCAATCTGAAAATAGCACTAGTTTAAACTTAGATAAAATTCTAAAAGACCCTGCAAAGAAAAAACACAGGGAAAATACATTTATCATAATTGAAAGGAATGTTAAATGATTTTTAGAAATTCAAAAAATATAATTTATTTCTAACAGTGGACTTAAAAGTTTCACAACCACGCCGCCTACTAAGGCTAACCTGATACTAAAATATTACATTCTCATCAAGCCTTTCATTGTGACAGTAGTAACAAGACGACAGAACGGAGAACGATTGAGAGACAGCCTATTAAAAAAAAAAAAAAAAAAAAAAAAAATCTTCACCTCTTCTAAGCTTTAACTTTTAACTATAAAACTGGCCAAAGATGATACATACTGTATATCAATTGATACGTGAAACCGAGTGAACAAACCGACATGCATAAGAGTCTGATTTACTAAAAATAATACAAAATTAACCATGTTTTCTTTTGCGTGTTTTTCATAAGTGAAAGGAGATAATGAAATGCAACTTACCACAATCATAGATAATGTTATTCTACAACAGAGGAACTATGAACCTGAAGAATTGTCAGTGTTGCCAGAATAACATTTCCCCAAAAATCTAAGTTAAAGGCAGAGACTAGAGGAACAAATTCAACTCTATATGATTACGTATTATGTTGTTTTGGAATCCTGTGAACTATTATTTAAATAATAGTTATTACTTAGTTTGTAATAAACGAAATAGTTTTAACATACAATTATTAAAATTAAATAATAATGCTATTTAAAAAGTATTTCAGAGGATACCAAAACAAAATGATACATAATCAAATGCAGTTGAGTTTGTTCCTCTAGTCGCTGCCTTAACTTTGATTCTGGGGAAATTTTATTCTGGCAATATTGTAATTTCTATGGATGGCAACACTGAAAATTCTTTAGGTACATATTTTCTGTTGTAGAATAACATTATCTATGATTGTGGTAAGTTACATTTCATTATTTTCTTTCACTCATGAAAAACAAGCAAAAGAAAAATGGTAAATTTTGTATTAATTTTAGCTTGCCAGGCTCTTAAGGGTAAGTTCCCATGGACAATTTTAGAAAAAAAAAAAATTAAAGCGTTGAAAAGTTTTTTCTCTGAAAGAAACACTGTTCGTAACAGTGTTATTGACATATACAGTCCTAACAGGGATGGCCAATTCCGGAATTTTTACTTTGGAATTTCAATTCCGGAAAGTAAAATTGAAAAAAAATCCGGATTTCTTTAATATTTCGGAATTCAGAAAAAATTCGATTCCTGAAAATTTTTCGGAATCCGCATAATTTTGGCCGTCTCTAGCCCTAACAGTGACGCATATATAATACTTGTATTAAAAAAAAATACATCAATTACTTCAGTAACCACTCATTACTGAACCTTCTTTTCTTTCTTTAAGTTTAACGTCTTACGATTATGCCCTTTACGCTAAGGAAGACGACTGAATTCTCCGTTGCCCATTCAAATTCCTCCTTTGCTTTTTCCTTCCCACAATACCATACCGCACAAGTAATTTTCCCGTCTTTCCCCCAAAGCCATTTCTTCAAGAAGTAATTAATTCCGCCTCTAAATACTGCTACCTCCACCTCTCCTCCACACCCAAACATATAACGGGAGACTAGAAAATGAAAGCTCATCAAGGAGAATTCCAGTGATTAGGAGAAAAAAAGAGATCTGAAAATACTAATTAGAAAAAAATGGTATTTAACAAGAAATACATCCATCCTCCTCCTCCTTTCCACTATATTCATCCAAATTTAAAAGATCTATGGCTAAACATAATAGGGGCTCATTCCATTATACTAACTCTTAGCAAAAGAATTGAAGCATGTAACAGTTCCGAATTAATAAAATAAGAAAAAAAAAGTAATTCTTGATCCCACGCTCATCTCACCTGAAGGTAAAACACACTCTTAGAAGGTAATAGTCTCAGAACCTGTCGACAAAAAATTTAATACTACTACTTACTACTACTAATAATAGTATGATGAGAGCTACCTAACTAGCTAATTGTTTCTTCGGTACTTTATTGGTATATTGTGTGGTTCTTGTGTAAGCGTCTCCTTCATTCAGTATTTAGACCTATTGATAATTTTCCAGGTGACTCAACGAGAAAATATAATTTATTCAACTAAACTTTTACAATAATGATTACGGAACTATTAACGGAGTATTTCTGGTAATAAAATTAAATAAATAAAATAATAATAATAATAATAACTGTTCCTACATTATGAATGCTGAACCTGCAACAGTTGACTATACCTCTAACAAAAAGGATATTTTCTAAAATTTATTTTTAAAGAAAACATTTTTAGGGCCGAGAAAGAGGACGTTGGTAACAGTACGGTGATAGCCAGATTGAATGCAATACCTCTGAACTTATGGTATCATCAGATGTTCAAAAGCAAAACATACAAACAAACAAACAAACGCTTATCGGTACACCTTGTCTCTAAAATCACGACAATACTCCAGACGAAGAAGAAGAAGAAAAAGAATCATCTCATCCAAACTCTGAGAATGAGGAGAGAAATTCTTTCCAATGATGAAGACAGGGGAGACTGGAGATGAGGGGAAAACGACAAAAGAACAGGAATGAAAGAAACAGCAATAAAAGCAAGTGGGGAGAGGGGGAGGATTATTGCAGATAAGACGCACTAGAGTCTACGCGCACTGTTGAAAGAAGTAGCGAAGTAACGTAAAAGTTTTTAGAGAGAGAGAGAGAGAGAGAGAGAGAACTGAAAAAAAGAAAAGATCGCTTATGGCTTCTAAAACTCCGAGATTGGGCCCTAATATGGGTTTCTCGAGTGCTCTTCTCACAGATATTGTGACGGTATTTCTAGACCAATCTTTCTTCTTTGCTTCTTTGGAGAAATACCGCTCAAATTAACAAGGTCAACTATAATGTAAGTGGGGGAACAGAAAAGTGTGAAACTACCCGTATATCTCAAGCATATAAGAAACATCAGAGAGGTACTTGTTACACATATGCTATCCAATTTACAAGACCTTCCTCTACTAAGTAGTTTCTTTAATAATTTCAGGTACTTACAGATGAAACAAACCTTCTTCTTCTTCTTCTTTTTTTTTTACTTGTTAACGGATTTCACGGACTTATGTAAGAGTAATTTTAAATTAATTGGTTGTAATTTGGCTTTTACAGATAGACCACCACACCAAATAGCCAAGGAAAGACCCCGATTTCACATGAAACAAAGCGTTTACAAAGCTTGAAGCAGATCACAAAGCCATAATATCCAAGCTAGGTTTCTTTCTAATTTTCAACTTTTTCATTTTGCATTCTTAGCTGAATTTCATTTGATAGATGCTCTCGCAGAAAATAACTGAATATTATTCATCTTCTAAAACTAAAATGTAAATAATCAGCCAGGTTAAATGCTTGTATGGCACTATCGACAAACAGTGCAAACGAAAATTCAACAATATTATTGTTTAAGGGGGTAGACTACTAAATATTTTTCAGAAGTTAACAATTTTTCTTTTCCCAGATTTTCGTAAGTGAAAAGAGATAATGAAATTTAAGTTACCTCAGGAATAGATAATGTTATTCTACACCCGAAAATACGAATCGGAATAATTTTCACTGTTGCAATCCATAGAAATTACAGTGTGAACAGAATTTGAATTACCCAAAAATCTAGGTTATGGCACTGACTAGAAAAATGAACTCAACGGCAATTGATGACTTATCATGCTGTCTGTGTTTCTTGTTAACTACTTTTTAAATAATTGTATTTATTTTTTAATAAAGAGTGCAAAACAAATAATTTTTAATTAACAGTAGAGTTAAAATTCAAATATTATTTTTAAAAAAAGTAATTAATAAGGAATACAGACAGCATGACAAGGCATCAATTGCCGTTGAGTTCATTTTTCTAGTCACTGCCATAACCTAGATTTTTGGGTAATTCAAATTCTGGTCACATTGTAATTTCTGTGGATGGCAACAGTGAATATTCTTCCAATTCGTATTTTCGGGTGTAGAATAACATAATCTATTCCTGAGGTAACTTACATTTCATTATCTCTTTTCACTTACGAAAAACTGGCAAAAGAAAAATTGTTAGCTTTTGAAAAATATCTAGTAGTCTACCCCCTTAAGGGGAGAAGTATCCAACACAAGACATATCAACAATATTTGAGCTGAATAAAATTATACACGAGTCGAGTGTAAAATCTAATGCGTAATTTTCGAGAAAATGGAGAAGAAACAATTAGTTATGTAATCATAAAAGTTTATGCTGTACAAGAATGGATATTGGAAGCGTATACCTGCTTAAAAATTTAAATTCCATGTTTAGTTTTTACTATTACAAGACCTTCCTTTACTGTCCACGTCACTTGAGATAGGCTTGCTAGACGTCCCGGATTTGAGGGGTCGTCCCGACCTGTTTCGTGTTTAGTCCCGGTCAGACGGAGAAACATAGTTCCTAGTCTCTAAGTAAACAACGTCTAGCGCTTTTTTTCTATTGGGGTCTAGTGACTTGCAGTTAATTCTCTGATAAAATAAAGAACAATAAATATTCTTTAAGAAGGGTTCATTCAAGTGAAACGTATAAGCCTGAGTAATGTGTAGTATTTCTTCCTTTCCTCCTCATTTTTATATACATATAAAAAACAGTTAAAAATTGTTTTTTATATGTATATATTTCAGTAGGAGAAACTGAACTGCTTGAGAAATTAGAACACCAAATTTGACCTACTGAATAACAAATTTTAGACTAAAATACCTCAGATTGATTTCTGCATTATTATTTGATACTACAAATCAAAATAATGTCTTTGTGTATACTAATATTTATGAGTAGTGTAGGTTTGTTTGAATTCTGAATGATGTATAAGAGTAAATCTTATATTAAAATTTTGAAAAAAGAGCATTATAAATTTTCATTGTGCATGTGTCTTGTTGAGTATTTATCACACGAATTTCTGATAAAATATTGGTGTAACCATGTCCGGGTTTGGCACTTCAGAAATCTGGCAAGTCTACCTGAGAGCACAACAAAAATTATACATTTTGATTTTGTATATATGGCACGGAGCCTTAACCTACGGTATCTTTACTTCGGTGTCATTATTTATATAGAGATTATTTCTGGTTTTCTTTCACATGAACTGGCATTTCAATGGTGTGATTTTTACTGATTTCTTCTGTTGAAGTTAAATGTCATTTGCTTTTTCAAAACGAATTTGCATTACATATGAACATTTAGTAATACTTAAACTGAATAACTTTCATAAAGAAAGAAAAATTTAAGTAGATCAGAAGAACATACCAATCAAAACAAATCATTAAAATGCCAATTCAATACAAAGAAAGCAGTATTTTTTTAAAAGGAAATTTCCAAAATTTTCCTCAGTAACTTCTTTCCAGAGACAGCACTGCCGCACACTGTATACCACTGGGAAGGCCATTCCATCATCATTCAAATGCCGTATGTCTTACTTTCCTGTGTAGAATAACTACAGGATGAGCAATAAATACTTTCATTCAACGTTTAAGGTAAAAAATTCGATGTGATTTCCTCGCAAGACACACTGGATGTATATCAATGTGTTAAAAACAAGGATAAAGCAGGTGTTGAACATTGTTAATAGTTGAGTAAAATGTGATATTTGCATGTTACTAAGTAGAGTGGTGCTATTCATAAGAAATCTTAACGATGAGTTTATATATACAGGTTTCAAAAGTCCCCTGACACAACTCTGTTATTATCAAAGTTACAACAAAATGTAAGAGAGGAAACCGTTTAATGTTTTCCATCTAAAGTGAAGGAATTTTTTTTAAATCGTACGAGCCGTTTGGACTGTACACTCTTTATGCTCCCAATGTTAAATGAAAATACAACGTTGCCATTTACCTGGACCCACAACAAAGTGAATGAAGTTACTGTCTTTTACGTTATCGTGTCGATGGCCAGCGCTCATTTAAAATAGTAACTTCATTTACTTGTGTTGTGGGTCCAGGTAAATGGCAACGTTGCATTTTTATTTAACATTGGGAGCATAAAGAGTGTACAGCCCAAAAAAAATCTACAGTTTAGATTGAAAACATCATATTTGAAAATGTTTTTTCCTCTTACATTTTGCTGTGAGTTACCCCGTCAGGGGACTTTTGAGACGCCCTGTATATATGTATGCGAGTGCATAATCTTAAACTCATACAGTGTGACCTGAAAATTACAATATTCTTTTCCTCAGTTTTTCCCTTTGAATTCTTTGTCGGCTCTGGATTTCCATATGTAAAAATATCTCCCCTCACAGTTTTTTTTTTTTTTTTTCGTCTTTTGCAATGCATAAAGCAAAATTGCTTATTGCTGTTTTAGGAGAGAACACAAGCCCAATTTTCACTTTCTTTTATTTCACTAAATGTAAAAGAAAGAAGAAAAACGATAAGACGGTTTAACAGGGAAGCATGAAGCTAGATTATAGTAACCTTCTGTCACTCTCTCTTTCCTCCTGAATGTTGGAACACCTTTTCCCCCTTTAGACATTTTGCCAATCTTCCATCACATGACAAATGAGAAAAGCAAATGGGGAGGGGCAGAGAGAAATGAAATTGGAAAATGAGGGCTTATAGGGGAAAGGCAGTCAAAATCAAATTATAAAATGACATCTTCATTTTGGAAGACTGAGAAGATAGAGGGATACGCAAGAGGGCTCCAAAATAAGATTGTAAGTACAGCGTCAAGTAATTTTTGAAGTAGGCCAACTTAAAAAAAAAAAAGAGGGGGATGAAATTCAGTATGAGAAACACAAACTCTTAGGATGTTGAAAGAGGAGGGCACTAGACACGAACCCTAATAAGCAATTCAACACGCAGAGCTCGTCGTAGTACGTACGACAAATGTTTCTTCTCCTCTCCCGACTGCCATCTCATCATAATTTAGGGAGAGAAAAAAAAAAGTTAAAAAGCATTACTCATTTATATCTATACATCTACTTACTAGATCCTTAAATTGCGTACCCCACTACACGCAGCTTTAATGAATATTTAAATACCACGAACGATGTCAAATGAAAATCTTACTTAATGTACCACTGCCATGGTACTATAAGGTAAGATGATATCTTTAAACAACTTTTTAAGAAATCTTGAACTATATATATATTTTTAAGTGACGTCCATTTGCTTTCTGCAATTTTTGTTTCTACACTGATCTTGTTTTATGGAATGAAAAACCAACTATACTCAATATTTTACAAGTAGTATTGGCGTAAATGTGGAGAAAACCGTAGTCTAGTGGTTAGAGCGTTGCACTTACGTCCATGTGGTCCCTGGTTCGATTCCCAGCCGATGATTCCCAATTTTCGGTGCCTACCCAGCGTTGCGAGGTCACTAGGTCCAGGAAGCTTCCGATACGCCGGTTAAGAGTCTTCATCCCGGCGAAATTAAAATACCGCTAATTTTACAATAATTATGTGATATCTTCAAATAGATAAAAGAATCGAAATGTGGAACAAGAGCGCCATAGACAATATTATTTTACATGAGAAACCGTTATCATGACTCACTTATCTGCTTTCGATTTCGAGCCATTTTGAAATCGGCATTTATTTTCGCGTTTCTAAACAGCTGAAAACGGAAAGCCACTAGATGACTTGTGATAACGGTACCTCACGCAAAATAATATTTTCTAGGGCGCTCTTGTTCCATATTTCAATTATTTTTTATCTATTTGAAGATATCACATAATTACTGTAAAATTAGCGGTATTTTAATTTCGCCGGGATGAAGACTTAAATGACACGGCGACGCAGAGTGCTCACCACGTGCTCGTTGCTAGGCTGGGAGTAGTTCAGCCAGTCACTGACAGATGGCGTTGGAGTGGGCTCAGGCCCTCAAATGGGCTGTTAAGCCAAGTGGTTTATGTACGTAAATGAATATGTATCAATGTTAGAAAGAGAAAGGAATAACAGATACAATGTCCTAGTTAACTGTTTTGCTAAATCGACAGTAAACAAAAATAAATAAATTATTTCAGCACAACAAAAGCTGTCAATCATTATTGGTAAGAAACGTTACAGTTTTTACCGCCACGAAAGCTTATCTTTTCTCTCTCTTAAGAATTTACAACAAGTCTTGTTACTTTGTTTAGTTCGATGTGATATATCAACTAATACACCCTATATGTTTTACCTTGGGACAATATTTCAGTTTTTAAAAATTCAAATTTACGAGTTAAAGATAATTTTAGGCAATATTTAATTAATTAGTCATAGTTAATGATAACTTTAGGCATCTCATTAGCCATACTTAATGATAATTTAGACTATATCCCATTAGCCAAACTTAATCGTAATGTTAGACTATATCTCTTTAGCCATACTTACTGATAATTTTAGACCATATATCATTAACCGTACTTATTGATAAATTTAGGCTATATCTCGTTAGGCATACTTAATGATGATTTTAGGTTATACCTCATTAGTTATACAGGGTGTCTACTAAAATTCCAAAATGAAATTTCGTGACTTTTCCATGACCTTTTCTTTACCAAATCATAAAATTTCCTAATATTTTCAAGAACGAATTTGGGTGCGAATTAGGCCGAATTTTCATCCATGCGATAGAAACGTACTTTGCTTGCGATTTGGTAGCGTCTAAAGCCGACCATAGACATTTTTGGTGGTGAACTTCGACGTTTTATAGAACAAAATTTTCCAATCAGTACTTACATTTGAACAGTTAAAAAAAATCGTGACCCAAAAGCTAAATTTCGTGACTTTCATGACCATTTTCTGATTTCGTGACTTCTTCGTGACATTCATGACCGATAGACACCCTGTTATAGTTCATGATAATTTTAGGCTATATCTCATTAGCCATACTATAAACTCTTGTTCTGCTGGTATCATATTTAGTGTTTAAAAGAGAATTGTTTCAGTATCAGTTTCATATTAGTAAGTGTCATAGATTTTTGTTTAGAGAGAAATTCGTTTTTCTCCACTCTCTAGAAACCTACACAAGCAGCTTTGTACTTTCACAATCACGAATATCATTTTATTCAGGTAAATGGGATCTATCAACTAGTGTGCGTCTCATCTTTGAACAACTCTTTTGTTTTTTAATACTAGCAAGAGTATAGGATTAACATTTTTCAGTGCTGGACAGTACCAACAATAGAGTACGGTACTATCGTTTAATTACTTTCTTTCTTTCTTTTTTTTTTTTGACAAATCATACATACTGTCTCTTTATAACGGTCCTTTCCTGTTAAAAAAAAAAGTTAAATTGGAAACAAATGTATATTTTGTGCAGAAGCAAAGAACATATTCACAGCCGTGGGAATTGAGCGGAAGTGATGTGCTAATTTCCCGATCTACATTGAATTTCTCTCAAGTCTCACACGCTATTTTCAAGAATTTTGAATATAAGGACACATTCACGTTAGGAATATTAGAATTTCCCCTCTCGGAATACTGAACTGTACCGTCACGTAAAAGGAATCTGGATAGATCTTGTTTGGAGATGTCCGAACCAATTTGCGGTAGGAATGGGAGAAATACACACAACAGGCTTTCATCTCATTAGCAGAACAAGTATACACGCTCGGTATCAAGCAGACAAAGCGATGAAGCCAGCATTGTCATTCAGGAAAAATACGCGTATATTTGGAAACACAACAACATTACATTCGAAAACTCAGTTGACGATCAATTAAAAAAAAAAAAAAAAAAAAAGTAATCAGAAATCTCATTGAATAATTAATTAACAAATGAATATAATTCGAAACATATTCTTACCTAAACAAATGGGGCGAAGAACAGTTAATTAATGTTAGCTAATAAAACTGAACTACTTTTTCTTTTGTTTCAACATATTCTGCCTGGATAATCTTTAAATTCTTGGAAAGAGATGTTCCTATGACATTCTTCTAGGATACACAATAGTGTTTTTTCGACTTCCAAACTATGCTATGCATTAATATCGGGAAATCTTATAGAATGGTTTGTCACTCAGTCGACAGGTATCAGAGAAAAAATGGTTTTAAAAAAAATTAGAGAGAGAGTTTTTTTGCAATCGATCCAGCATCCCAGGAATAGGTATCCGAATGATCATATACTTTCCCAGTCAAACACTGAAAACTAAGATATAGGTACAGGCGAAGAACAAAGCAAATCATCTTGTCAGTGATTTAAATACTTGGATGCAGTCGTAACCAAAGGAATCACTCATGGAAGTGAATGGAATTAGCGAAGAAATTCTAAGTGTGGTCCGATGACTGGAAATTTCATGCTACTTACTTCTCGACACCAAAACATCAACAGCTAGGGCCCGCATTTTTTTATTCATGCGTATCATTAATAATATTATCAAGTATTCTGCTTGTTGGCAGGTTCTGGTACTGAGTTTCTTCCTACCTTCAGGCCTGGAAATGTTTCTTCAGCTTCCTATTATAATTCCCAATATTTTCTTCTAGTTTTCAGATTTTCGATCAGTTGTGTCGTTCTTCCTATTCCTCGCTTTCCTTCCATTTTTCCCTGTAAAACGGTATGAAGAAGACAATTTCTTCGCAATTTGTGTCCAATCCAATCGGCCTTCCTATGAAAGATGCTGATTAAAAGCGTCTTCTTCTCCTTTACCCGTTTTAAAACATATTCGTTTGTTACTTTGTCTGTTCATTCTATCTTTTCCATCTTCCTCCAGCACCACATTTCGAAGCTCTCTGAATATTTCTTTTTTTAACTTCCGTAATGTCCAAGTCTCTGAACCATACAGTCCAATACTCTATATAAAGCACCTGACCAGCTTCTGTTTCAATGTAATATTAAGCCTGCTAATTAAGAATATTATTTTATTGTTGAATGCGTCTTTGGCAATATTTGACCTGACCTCTTTAACGCAATAAGCGTCTCTCGTCAAAATACTTCCCAGATATTTAGGAGAATGAATGTGCAAATAAATATTTTGAAAAATGGGACTTTTTTTCCCCTTTAGTTTTCAAGTCTCACGATTAAGCTAAGGATGACTAATAAAAGTGAGTGATTTTGAAATCTTTATTATTTTGAGCTCTCCCTCTGGAAACTGAATCTTGAAACCACTTGTACAAAAGTCACAGGTGCTGCCCACTAGACCAACGGGTTATGGCGCATGTTTTGAAGCATAGTGTATATTCTAAGGGTGTTCATACCCTCTGAATAATAACAACAAATTAAAATTTATTTTTGTACGTTTTTAGACAACTGATGAAACAATTAAGCGTCTAAAAACTCATGGTGCAACTCTCTACGAGTCACTCGAATTTAAGGTACGGAACTTCAAGTTCTGTCTCGGGCTAAAGTTAAAAATAAATAAATAAATGGAAGAGAAGCTGGGTAGTGTACTCGTACCCAATTCAAAGATCGAGTATTCATTCTACTGGACTATTTGGTTCATGTAGGACATATGAAAAAAAAAAAAAAATCACTACTATACGTAGCAGATTCTACCTGTTGTTTGTATTCTCTTAATGGTAATACATACACAGTACTAACAGCAACATAGTACTACCTGTTAAAAGAGATTCAAGGGCTAAGGAAAAATAGTTTTTTTTTTCCTGGGAAGTGTTGTTCTTTTTTAAATATAGTGGAATATATAAATAATTTTAGTGGAAAGAAAACAATGTATTCTACCTTTATTTCCCTATTATAACAGGAAGAAAATTTTAGTTAGTCAATTCGAAAGAGAAAATTGTGAAAAAAAAATCAAAACTAAAAATAAAAAATAAAATGTTCTTCGATAGAAAAGAAAAAGTGCAAAAATCGGTGGATGCAATGAGTTTTCTTGCTCAATAACGTTCAACAACAAAAATATTTTAGTGAAAAGTGTAATAGTGTTAGCAGTAACCGTTCTGAAAGTGTAGTAAATTTCGCGAAACAAGATTACACATTGTTTAAAAGAACTAACGATTATTGTCACTAATACAAATTGCCCACACTTGAATACATTTCTAATTGTTCTTTTTATATTAACTTGAAGATGCTGCATCCAACTATTTCAAAATAGATGCTATGAATGTCCATAGAATTTCTAGAGAAATTAATGTCAAATTCGGGATACAAATAATATAAATATCCCAAATCTGAGGCAATTTTTCTTGTGATCCCATAGACGGATATGTCTGAAAATAATTCCATGGAATTCAGTTATCCTCAAACTGGTATAGAAAGAACAATTACAAATTTATATATACTCAAGCGTGGACAATTTTTACTAGCGGTTCCAAACTGAACATAGGGCTCACAAATACTGTGGATTTTGTAAACGCACTTTCTTTATTGTAAAACCCACTACAGTGAAAATGGTACTTAAACAAGATGAAGAAAAAAAAAAATCCTGGCAAAATTCAGCTTTAAATACATTTGCAAAACTCCATCGCAAAAAGTTGGCCTTTTTGCATGTCTACTTGTAAGGTAAGAAATCTATCTAATGAAATCAGTACATCCGTAATTTCCATGTAAATAATGTATATGGAATTGTGAAGCAAAATAGTATGTAACAAGAGCTGAAAATGGTAGATATTTATCCTCTATTCACAGTTACTTTACTGTGAGCTACTGCTTTTCAAGATCACCATAGTGTACATGCATACATAAATAAACATAGTTATTTCCCAAACCTTAAAAAGCTTTTCATGCTATGTCTCAGGGCGAATGATGTGTTGCCTCAATCTAAAATCAAAATTATGCACACAAATTGATGCAAATTTATCCATGTCTTTTCTTAATGTGGTATAATACAACGTGAGTTTTTTTTCTTTCTTGCTTTGAATCTTCGGTCTGCAAGGTTGGTTGAGAGTTATCAACAAGCCGTGAACGAACCTTATTGGCCAAACCATACACAACATACCAGGTGGTTGTTATTTAAATATATGATCTGTTATTTAAAAAATGCATAATTAATTATGCAAAACAGGAGAAAATCCAAGTTTCCATATACACCAAAGCACCTCCTACTTATATTTCCGGCCAAATATAATTGAAAAGCGTGAATCAACAACTACCTGACCTATCTTTTTTTTTTCTTTTCCTTTCTATGATCACTGCGGTTACTGACACAGGTAAGCCCAGGACAAGTTATATTACTTGATCAGAATGCACAACTAAGGACAGCTCCCTGGGCGGCAACTATGGAAACGTGTTTGTGTATATGTGAATGCATACGTAATTTCTTAAAACGCTTTTACGACATTTGGGAAATAAACGCGTGATGTAGCAATGAAATAATATCTTCAACTAGCAATAAATACGTAAAATTAAAAATGTTTTTGTTCACGCATTAACGGGGAAGCACTTTTGTGTCGAATCGAATCAGAAATTAAAAGAACGGAGGTAGTATCTCTTCAGTTTTGACAAAAGGCGTCAAATCTGATTTAACATAATTCACCATCATGCTATCAATACGATATCCTGCTCGCTTAACGAGGCTGAAGTCGGCGGAGTGTGAGCGCTCAACCTCTCGTATCTTTGGCTCTCACAGTATCTACTAGACCAGCTAGTTTATGACAAAGGAGCTAAAGTAACTCATTACTCCATATACTGTCCAGCCTGTTCTGTGAAAGCTACTTACGATTATTCCTTTACGATTGCCTTAATCCAGAGAAACCTGCAGATGTAAAACAACCGGAGCGTTATAAGCTACATGCACTCTCCTTGGGTGCTCAAACACAGCCCCTGGGTCTTCATGAGCTGTCCCAGAAGGCGACTGTTATTGTTGGTTTACTATATATAATATTGACTATTAACCTAATAGGGAACAATTTATATGCATTCTCTTACTCCACCATCAGTTCGGAGAAACTTTTATGGATACCGACAGCTTCATCATTAGACTTCTCTATATGTGAGGATACATTGAAGTTTTATTTTTTCTCCTTTCTTCTTCCTTTGTTGAAATTGTACACGAAATACCAATTAGGATAACAGAAGCTACTCTAATCATTCATAAACACGTAGGATCTTTGATGAAAAGTATTAAAGATGCCGTACCACACAAGATCACACACTGAACATTTCTTTAAAACAAGAAAAGTATGCCTGATTTCCGGTATTTATAATATAAATTCCATGTATCATTTCCAAGATGAATTGATCCTGGTGCGTTTATGTACCCGACACACTGATTTCACACATTTCATACGTGGTGTTAACCGTCCATATTGTCAATAATGTTTTGTGCCACTGAGTACTCGGCACATTCTTGTGAAACGTCCCGATTACTCACGAGCTCAGAACACGTTTACGACTACATAATAATATTTGTTCAGCTTTTGAGAGATAACCCAATTTTGTTTTGTGATCATACGTATTTTCGGATTTTTTCATGGGCTTGAAACACTAAACATTCTTTGAGGCTTTTTTTTCACATTTTGAGTGTTTTGTTTTTTTATCTTTTACGTTTTCTGTTGTTTTTATTCCTTTAGTGTTTCGGGGATCCCTGCCCAACTTTATTTTTCTTATAGAGTTCACACTTTTTTATTGAGTTTACCCTTTTTACAAATTTATTTTTTTATTTTATTTTATTTTTTTTACCGAACGATAAGTTTTGGCATTAATATTTTTGTGGAGACAAATACTCTCTATGCTGAAATCCCCATCAACACGTCACTTAATGTACCATCCCCATGTATCTTTTGCTCTTGGGTAAAGAAAAGAACAATTCAATTACAGCTCACATATGTTCAACTACATCTGGCACATAAAAATGTATTATTTCTAGAAATATTTAACGACTTTCAAGTGCATAATCTTAATTTGAAAATGATAAAAGGTTTTGATAACGCCTCTCGTCTTCCTCAGTGGCTTGGGAACTTTTACTGTGTGGATTGATTCCTCTTTATTTCTTAAAATTACCTTAGCTTCTTCTACGATTATGGAAAATACACACACTTTACTTTCTTCTGATTGTTGAACGTACCAATCATTCAATGTATGAAAATGCGAATTTTAAGGAATACCAATTTAACACTGTTTTAATATTTTCAAATTGAGACAACAATAATGGTAAGTCACTGCTAAAGATTAATATGCGTCAATTCATTTCATTAATTATTATTTCTTTGATTTATTCACGTCAGCTGTACTTTTAGTCAAAATTATTACAGATAAGCTTTTACACAGCATGGTGTATATTATACATATGACTCATAATTTGATTCTCAAATTTTGCTTTATATTACGTTCCTTTGATTCCAAATCTCGGATGCAAGTTTAAGGATAAAATTCTGATACCAAACGGTAACAGTTTTCAACAAACGTATTAGTACTGTCTTTTACTACAATGAATTCAAAATACTAGCTTGCATATACTGTACGTATAAGAAATTTTCTTGGCACTCACAGTCCTGTGCTGTGAGCAGAAGTAAGAAGCACATCAGCCACTTACGAAGCTCACATAATGATAATGGGTCCATAGTTATTACACTGTTAATAAATAAATACAGTAAATAAACTGGAAAAGCCAAAGCCTCACAATCACTCTTCTTTGCTACATGAAAACTTAAGTCACAGTAACAAGGAAACTTCGGTAGCATAACTTTTTGAATATTCAAAAGTCCTCCTAGATCAAAAACCGACAGTGTATATATATATCCCGTCTTAAAATAGCACAGTAATGGATTGATCAGGGCTGGATTAACCCATCTGGAGACTCGGGGCTACAAAAAATATGTGGCCCTTGCTGACTTCATCTAATACATTTCTATGAAAGTACAGTAAGTTAAGGGAATATGTTTCATATTTTTGGTTATATTTTATTTTATGATGATTATATTATCATGATTCTTGTTAAATAGCCAGTTGAGATTTTGATCAGAGTGGAGGGAGGCCCCTGTCCACCCGAATGCCCAGAGATATAGCCCCTCTAATCCCCCCTTAATCCGGCCCTGGGATTGCTTGAGTATTGCGTACAGATTTACTGAGACCAAGAACAGAAAGTTAATCAAACAGAGTCTAATGCTACGAAAAGAAACTCCGTCTCCCTTAGCCTCGGTGCACATTTGTGGAACGTTAAACTAAACTAAATAAAACGTTGAAAAAATATCACTACAGATAAGGATGGAGAATATATTTAAAGAAAAGCAGAAGAGACTTCTTTTAGAGAAAAAAAATGTGTAGAATACACATTATCTAGAATATATTTTATTATATAGTCACACTATCTCACATCCTTCTGGAAAATCATCAATTGTATTAATGAATGAATAAAAAAAAAAAAAAAAAAAAAAGCATTTTCTAATGGTACTCACTTATTATTTAGGAGGCAAAATTCTTTACATGTCGCGCCAAACAGACCGAAAACCAAATTTAACTCAAAGACTATAATAGCCTATATTCTTATCCATGGACTGAGTTGAATCACAAGATCTTCGACACACATGAACATGTTACAATCACACTTTTGAATATTGAACATTTATGCTGGTTTTAAACCTTTAATTCATAACACAATGATTTCATCAGGAATCTAGCTGGGAGGGTTCGATCAATCACAGCGCCAATGACACACGTACGGGGTAATGAACTACGGAACAAAATTTGAAGACCCAACTAACGGTATATGATCATACTTTCCTAATGTTCATAACAATTAATTCAAACTTCATTGGTCCAAACTGGAGTTACTTGGTCCAAACTGGGGTTACTTGATATGAGAATGTTGGGAGCTTCAGTTCATCCCTGAACACTTTTGAACGTCGTTCGTATCCAGTGTTCGAAGTGGGAAAAAAAGCAGAGGCGGTATGTTTTACTACGATTTTAACTCGACATACCGGCTATCTAAATAATGAAATACAGTAAGGGTATGTTGCCTTAAAGATTGCATTTCTATTTACACAATGACTGAAACCACTGGAGAGCTTCTTTTTAGTTGGGGAGGGGGGGGGGGGGGCGTGGAGAGACTTTGATCCACTACCAACAACGTTCTGAAAAAATATAAAAATATCCCCTTATACTGTATTATACACAAAAATGCTCAAAAACCGAGTTTTTATATTAACAATTTCCTGCGGGAAAACTCCCGGATCCCCCCACTCGAATCAGGTATTTCAAACCCCCGTAAGATCCACTCCCACAGCAGACAATCCCTAAATTCGCGATGCTCAAAACACATTTATATTAAATATTACAAGCACACACATACATATGAAAGAAACAATTCAAATATGGCACATCAATATATGAATTAGATGAACTTCTTTGAAGACGCCTTATTTTAAAAACAAAAGGTAGAAAAAAACATAAATGTCGGTGTTGTCAACTTGGAAATTATTTGTACATAAGAAATAAACTATTTTTACGTGCAAAGCTATTCGTCAATTACTGTGTACAAAAATAGATTTATTAAAGGTATTTAAGATCTACTCTCTCGTGACGATGTATGTCTTGATCACTGAAAAACCAGAGACGGTATGCCTTCATCACTAAAAAAACAGAAGGGTATGGCGTACCACAGCATACCGTCTCACTTCGACCACTTTCGATTTTCTTACGTGATTATGGATTTTATTTCTAACGCTCGTACATGGCTACTACTATTAAATAAACCTTCATATATATATCTAGATGGTAAGTTTACAAATCCTATGTTAGTTTATGTAATTTTTAACAGAATTATACATTTATCCAGTAATTTTCAATTCAGGACATCTTATCCATTAAATAAACACGAAATTTATTTATTCCAACAATAGGTGGACACTGCAACTGAAAACAAAATATTTATATGTTCCATACATAACTTAAAACAATACCACATATTTCATCTTTGTAGCTATTGGTGATTTAAAAACTTCCAGAAAGAGTCTAGCAGTTGCACTGTACAAAGACAGTATGTTTTTTGCCAGTACTCTAGAATTCTAACAACTTCTGAACTGCCCTTTACGAATTGCATATATGTACCTGAGAAGCAGGAAGTCTCATAATAACCCATTTCTGAACAAGAGTTGTATAAAATACAGTTAGCAACGAATATATTTTTCCTCATACTTCTTCTTTGTCAAAACTTCATAATTAAGAACTTGCTCACCAATAGGTGACAGCACTTTCCTCCCATGTTTCCAATGATTTTGGCACGAAGCGACAATATTCGCAATAATTCAGTAAAAAGGAGCAAATCTCGAAACTGCCCAAAAACACACCGAATAAATAATCCACGTTATTTTTGTGATGTACTGTTTCTTTCCTCACTGAGTAGTGGGTGGGAATACATATCTGAGGAATAATATCTAAACATGTTCCTCAATTAAAAAACAATATATATATATATATATATATATATATATATATAAAGATCTCGGATTATTCTCTCTGATTTTGGGCAAAAATTCGAAATGTCTCTCTTGCTGCGAATATTATTGCCCCCTACCGAAACACATTGGAAAAATAGGGGAACGTGCTGCCATCAGTCGGAGAATGTCGAGCATTTTATTCACACCTTAATCAATTTGAACACAGTTTTCTATAACGCAGAGAAAACGTATTTCTTTTTATTAAATTTAAAACTTCACTAAAATTAATTAATGATTTCCAAAGTTGGTAACGAAAGCAACATGTAGGAGGGAGGAATGCATTCTGACTGCCGATCATACACATAATATAATGAATGCAGTATGAAAGTCTGAACTTGTTAAATACAATGATAATAATAATATATTTTCCTTGAAGCGCTTCCTTAATAATTAAAAAGGGAAGGGCTCCAAAATTAACCATAATATTTTCCTCTATTAAATTGGCGAAAAATATCTGCAGTGGGAAGTGTTCACAAAGGAAAAGTAGAAAGTATGTAATTTGCACTTCCATCTTGCATAGTCGACCTAAAAAGGCAACCAACGAAGGTATTTAAAAAGGTTTAGCTAAGTAAGCGGCTGTTTTTTGTAAAAAGCAAAATGCACAACTTCCACAAAGAAGGACAAGCCTGCTAGTATTCTGCTGCATTGCTACTAATTACCTGCCGCCAAGCAGTTTCCTGATAGATATTATACGATATATAATTTGAGTAAAAACAATCTTGTACCTAGAATTTTTGAAATTCACTCATACAGGTTCAGTGTTCTCTGGCCACTATGCTTCGATGACGTCTAAAAATCACTTGAAGATCTACGACTAGCAACGCCAGATGTACGTATAAGCTAAACAAGCTATAGTTTAGGGACCCACTCTTGAGAGCCCCAGAAAATTGTTTCGACGTTAGTTTTTGTTTTCTTCTGAATGTGATGACCGACGAAGGAACAGAAGAATTCCAGAAAATTTTTGAAGGATAAACATAGAAACATAATGAATTCAGGTTTATTATTAAGCTAATGATGACAGCCAGACATTTTTCTTACCATATATGACTTATTTCTCTTTCTGTAAATTCGATAATGTAAACTCAAATTTTCTAGATTTACAGACAACGGAAACAATAAGCAGGCAAGCTTTCTACCTACTCGGTGGACACGAATTCCCTGACTTTTAGAGGTTTTCCAGGTCACGATGTACATATTTTCAGGCCTACATACAGTATAAAAAACCAACTATATTTTCCTCGACCAGGAGGTTCTCCTCATCTACCATTCATATATATATATATATTGTGTGTGTGTGTGTGTATCCATTATGTGTTGTTGGAGAAACTCAGCTGGAAGGGTCGCCGCTATGATCGAATTCCGTAGCCTTGCAACCTTCTCAGCAGCAGATATTACAGATAAGTAGAGAAGTTCTGCAAAACAAAACAATTAAAAAAAAAAAAAATCCTCTACCAAATAGCCGGGTAAGGCATAAAGAGAAATAGATTCAAAGGTACAAAAAAATAAATAAATAAAAATAAAAATCCATATTTAAACTTCCCTGACTTTTACAGGTTCTCTAGGTCGGTGGGAATCTCGGTAAGTTTGCTTTAGGTTCTGTCACAAGAAAACGCACTATAATGCATAGATTTTACAATTTCGCTCACAAGAAAAGGCACTTATTTTATACACTATATACACTCCTCATGCCTTTCCGTACGTAATAATGACCAACGTTCTTTTGCTTATCCTTACTTCAGGAACCCAATGAGACAATGAATCATTGGCTTTCCTTGCAAAAAATATATTGTTTGGCTTAATTTACCTTGGATTTGGTTAGTATATCACTGATTAGTTTTGATTTCAATACACTGCGTAAACTTAATCTGAGGCTAACTAAACTAAAAAAGTGTATTCGCGTAGCGACCTTACATTTTGAAGACCCTAATAAAAGGTCTTCAAAGATCATCTTATTTATAGTCATTATTTTTGTGTATATCTCTATGAATACCGCAAAAAATATTCTGATTCACACACACTCATCTCTTATTTACACGATAAAAACTTTTGGACCACAAAAGTATCGTTTTAAAAAAAATCTTTTTAGACCTAAAGTATTTACTTTTAGACCTAAATATTTCAAGCTTGCTAAAAATATATGCTACTTCATTTTTTTTTTTTTTTTTTTTTTTTTAAGTTAAATACACTTATTCCATTTTTACTGACAAATGCAAAAGGAATAGTAATGGAGATATCAAAAGCAGGCAAATGCACCCACTCTGAAATTATAGAGATGTCCAATGAAAAATGAAAAACATCTGCACGATGACAAATCTGATTGGTTATCGGAGCCGCCATTTCCGGTCACTCGCACAAAGCAAATATGTTTAGCCTTGGAAATTTATACTGAAATGTGTTTCACAGTTCAATAAAGGTCAGGTGTAGAGTGAGCATAGAACGAAATCATTAGCAACAACCTTTTACATGTAAGAAAATTAATAAACGGCTATTCATCACTCATTTTATTGTATCCAGCGAAGTTACAATGGAATAACAAATCAACGAATCTTACACCTGATACTCTATATGAAATTACCTGAAGATTATACGAATGCAATGGGGGGAAATACACTGCACAATCATGGTGCACGAAAGATTCACAACACAAATCATTGGTAGTCAATATTCAAAGCTTATTTTCACATTTAAAAAATAATAAAAAAAGCACTTCTAAATTTTTCTCTATATTAATTATGAAGCTTATCTACAAACCGTGCTACAACAGGAATTTTTTTCAGTTTACTTAGCATTGCCAGATATAGCACATCTACCGTATTTTCCTGCATTGCATCTACAAAACCCTTCCAATTTTCTGCCTTCCTTTCACTACTAACACTTTAGATCTTGAGGTAGTTAGGACAACGACTTCAAAAACTTTCTTGAACTTTGAAAATCTCGGAATACTAAAATAAGCTTAGCGACACTCTCGGTTTGTGCCAAGGGAACGAAAAAATTTGCATTTCAGCTTCTAATAATTGGTAGCATTGTTCGTGTTGCGATTTGCAAAATTTACGAAGACCGGTACTGAATGTCGCCCTGGTTCTTAGATTAAAAAAAAAAAAAAAAAAAAAAAGTCCTAATTTAAACACGATAAACAGAATCAGCAAACCTGTATAAAATCTCAACATTAACGCCATAATGGACTACCGCTTCTAGAGGATAATTTTTTTCTGGAGTAATTATTGGTGGACAGCAGTTTCCTTATGATACTTAACTGGTTTATTCTCCGAAGGGAGGCAATTAAAATAAGTGACAGGAGGAACTTGGAGTTTCTTGTACACGGAGGAGAAACATCGCCAAGTATATATATATATACACATACTCACACAACCACACTAGGCTGCAGGGCAATGACCGTTTGATAAGGCTGAAGAAACTTACACGGTACGGTGAAAGCCTCAAGCATACAAGTTGTCCCATTATAAATGCAAGTAATTTGTGCTTCAGTTCCTAATATAAAAATATATACACAACGAACCTGCAGCTACCACAGCAGTGAGAAGTTTAATGCTGAGAAAAACACAGAAGAATAATGCACGTGGAGGTAGACCGGCCGCACCGAGAGATCTTACTTAGATTCATGTCATTTTTGACGCCACCCCACCTTCCACCAGTACTTTCACATACGGAGTACTTATGCAACAACCACCTTGAATACCTGTATACCCTAAGGACTTCATTTAGCACATAAGTTGAGTTAAATGTCTTGCAAAAGACAAATTCTCGCTGCGATACAGCGAATGCAGATTTCCACATCAGTTTCTGCTGTAATAATCAGCATTCTATAATACTTGACTAATACGATTTCATGTATAATACTATATAATGTTCAAAGTAAGTGGAAGTGTTATTTATTAACATGGTTAAAAAGTAATTGTGTATCTTCTTTCATTATTACTATAAAATGATCAGTCCAGTAGTAGTGGCTGGTAGGCATGCTTTACATAACCATATAGGCCTAATCACAATTGTTTAAGCACATTAAGTACATGAATAATAATAATAATAATATCTCTTCCTATACACTCTACCAAGCTCTTACAAAAGAATCAGATACAATTGCATAATTTCAAACCACATTTCTGTATTTATAAAAGGCACACTTGCGCAGGCCAGAAACCAGGAAAGTAACGGAAATGACATTTAAACGTTCTCTAATACTACAATACTGCAAATATTTCTACACTACAGCTCTACTCACAATGGAAAGCATATATTTTTTTTATTTGTATTTTAAAAAATAAAGTCAACTGGTCCGGTAATCCGAACACTAGACACTAACAGTAACAGTTTCGGCATATTCTACATAAAAAAAAAAAAAAAAAAAATCAAAAGTATCAACATCTTATAATTTATATTGGATTTGCATCAACAGACCTGAGCAAAAAATAAAATGGCACTAATTGCGCAAAGATGGTCATTCACATAATGGGAGGTTACGGTTCAAAGACCATTTAAAAAATATATAGCCTATCTTTTCAAAACTTTACTCATAAGTATTCTCTCTCAGAAACTGTACAGCTTGTTCTTACACATGAATGTTAGGACTGTCGTATTAAATTACTAGTAACTGAACTATTAATTAAATTAATAATAACTTAACCATTATTTATTAAATTACTAGTAACTTAACTACCTATTATTTATTAAAGGTGATTTGTTTTAGTAATATTTTATTTTTTAATTAAGGCAATGCAGTTTCAAAGCCAGAATGAATGGCATTTTAAGTATTAGATGTTTTGTTAATGCAATGCTTTTGAGGTGATTAACTGAATAATAGCTTACAAAATTTTATACTCACAAAATGGTATTTAACTGTAAATAATTGTGTCTAATACTACGTCAACGGTTTTACAATTTATGAAAGACAACCAGAAAGACTAAAAATAAAATAAAACCAGTTAGTAGTAGGGCCTATCTACAAAATGTCATTAAATGAATTATAAACTGCTTTTAAACCTTTTCTTATAGCCTAGAAATTTGGGTTATGTAGCTTATGACGTCATAATCGCTACGCACTCAAAATTTATTCTCATAACGCCATAAATCGCTGGGAACCCAAAATTCATTCTTATGACGGCATAATCGCTGTGCATCCAAATTTATTCTTATGACGTCATAATCGCTGAGCACCCAAATTTATTCTCCAAACGAAAGGTCTTAAAAACAAATACTACAATTATTATCCGGCTCACTTTTGTATCGTGTATGTTCTTAGTTGTCTTTTAAGTTATTTACTTTTAAAAAAAAAGTGAATGTAAACTTAGCGGAGAACCTTAGCAACAATTCCGAGCATTCACGTTGCTAATTGATGGGTTAACGCCTACAACAAGTTCAAAAGTTTAGCCGAGGGACGCAGCATCGCAATCTGCAGTCAGTACCAAACTAAATAATGCTGGTGGAATACTTGTAATGGTCAACTTAAAACTTGTGGACATATTTCTGACCTTGCAGTCACATCTCCCATAAACAAAACAATATCGTACGAATATATCCACAAAACTTGGGATAACATGTTAAAAGATATTGGAACTGAATTGTACTCTATTTCTTCGTCACGCTACTTCTCTATATGCACACACCTTTACAAGTTTACATCATACAGTGTGAAGAATTTACGCGCACACCAAGTGCTGAAAAACAAGCACTTTCAACAATTGTCCTTTACCAATTTCAACATACAAAGTCGTACCCAAGAAAGGAACGTAGGGGGACATACCCCCTTCTTTCTACATTTCCTAGCTTATAAGGGATAAACTGCATTTTTAAACTTTTTTTCCTTCCATTCTGCATTCTTTTCGAAATCTCTCTCTCGTAAAAGCTTTCAGATCTAGATCTATTTAATCACTACAGCACTGGCGTACACAACTGGAGGGGCGAGTTTTCATTCCCCTTTTAATAAGATCTTATGATAAACAAACAATTACCATACTAAGATATCTATACGAAAGTCACTTACGTCCTGAAACGATATGACCTTGGGTGCTTGACACCCTCCCCCCTTAAGAAATCTGTGTGTACGCCACTGCACTGCAGATTGAGAATTTGTGAGATAATAAAACGTTCAGTGTGAAGGAAAGTCGGGGATGGGTTGAGGTTTTCTTCCTTGCAAGTAGTCTTCCTAATTCTGCTCTGAAACACCATACTATACTTCGGAGGCTACGTGGTCTGCAATGAATAGTGGTACTAATTCTTCACTATTGCCGTAAAACCAATTCTCAACACCGTAGACATATAGTATTTTTTAAAATTGAAAAATACACAAAACTTTTAAAAACATGCTCCCACGCCAGGAAAAGGATAGTAAGATGTTTTTTTTATTTCTTCTATGAATTAATAATTTACTCCCTTGCATTCTGATGAACATTAATCGCTGTATACAGAGCCAAACATCTTACTTACTCTGGTCTTTCCTTTATTTTTAATCTCGTCAACTAGAGAAGTAAGATCTGTAGCATTCAATATGACAAGTCTATTTCTCCCACAACGGATTAGGAAAATTCATAAGATCTTAATAAAACTTAGCGTATGCTTTCTGCGAAGTTCCCCAAATAGACATTGCTTGAGGTCGAAATAAGCTAAGAATAAGGACTAAAATTAATAGCTAACAAGCTTGCGCACACATATAATGCGACAACAAAACAGAATTCCACGGTAACTCCTTAAAAATAAATATATGGCGCGTATTTCTTTTTCAGCATTCCTCTACTGTTTGGGGCTAAAATTGATTGAGAACAAGAGTAGATATATTCCCACCTGTAAAAACTATGTTCTATGAGAAATTTCCTTTGAAAAAGTTTTTTTTTTCTTTCTTACTTTATCAAGATCAAATAGGAGTAAAGGGTGTGAACTTATCCCCACGTTTTGAAAAACGTAACGATAAAATTCATAAAACTCCCTACTTTCAAGAAACCTACCTGGGGCTGAAATTAGTGAAGGGACAGGGGGACCAATTCCTCCTAAATTATATAAACACTTTTGCTCACCTTAAAAAAAATTTAAAAAAAAAAAAAATATATATATATATGGATACTTTTTAAAATATCAGGAACTGGTATTCTCGAAAGATATCGACTCAATATGTATTTTTCTGACCCACCTGTTTCACGATAACTTGCGTAAATTTCGTCCTATTCTTTGATGAAACATGACGTATGCTTCTCTTTGGGCTGAGGAAGTAACCTTATCGACTTAAATTCAAACTGGATAATAAAAGGATAAAATTAACATTACGTTGAAAATGTGCGCACATACATAACATAAAGTGACTAACAAAATAATATTCGTAAATAAAATGAAATGGAATTTACGGACTTATGCCCCAGGAATATGCCGTTTAGGCTAAAGGGGAGGAATGAAAGTCAATGATATGAAATAACTGGTGGAATGAGTGTAGGAGGAAACGGGAGAACCTCGAGAAAACCCACGAAAATTCACGGTGCTGTTCACCACAAATTCCCATAACCGGGAAGCGAACCAGGGACCCCTCAGACAACAGGTGAGCATTTTACCACTGAGCTAAGTGCCTTCTCACATGAACAATTAAGATTTACCCGGAGTAAAATTATGCATTTTTTAGTAATTGCCGAAATTTTCAATGGGAACTTCGATCTTCCTCAGTGGCATTTCTTAAAACTCCTACAGCAAATCCTTCACATCAGGATATCCACCACGGTTGCGGCATTGAAGTGTCAAAACAAAAACGTTCCTTCGTGTGTCTTGATGCATCTATAGCACAAGGATAAAGGATAGATGCCCTGTGATGTGAGGAGTCCGTTGCAAAAGCTACAGAAAATGCTTCTGAGAAATATGGGAACTCCTATTAAAATTCTTGGCAATTAGGCCACTAAATGACAGAGTATACCAGCACGATTAGTCGAGGTGAATATGCGTAATCATGTATGCGTCACATCACTTCGTAAATATTTTCCAGTATTGATGCAATAAGATGCATATTCCCAGTCTTTCCTACGAACGACTCAACTTTATTTCGACACTTTTGATGACCAAGAAAAACTCCAAAAGCTGCATATTCGATTCCAAATATAGCTACGACGTAAAGAAAGCATAGGCCAGTTGGATGGCTTATATTTATTTTAATGCAATATTCTTTTTGTCTCTCTTTAGATCTTTACTTTTTCTGTTTCACAAATTTAGACAAATATTACAATACCATCTTTCAACATAATGTTAATAAACCTACTGCATATAAAAAGCAAAAATAGTTAATAGCAGGTTTTCTACAAAATAGGCCTACCACATCTTCATGAAACACGGGAGCCACAATCACTCATAGGGCAAGAAAATTAAATCACTCCCGGTTTTAATACAGGGATGAATGACCTATGACGTGATGAGTTTCTGTAGAAGCTTAAATAAAACGCTACTGAGGACGAGACGAGTTTTCATTGTAAATTAACAACGAAACGATAGATGCCAAGATTAGTATAATTATTACGTAGTTTTGTGTAAACTGACCTTTGGACCTTAGTGTCCACCCCACGCCACCTCTATTTAAAAAAACTTCTACCCTTGACTATCACTACTCCTTAACATAAAAAAAAACTAACAAATAATAAAATAACTATAATAACTAACTCCATGGCCTATGGAACCCGAAGGTTCAATGCCACGTTCACAAAAGCTCTCCACTGACTTCTATCCCTAGCAAACTGTATCCAGCTTCCACTTTGTATTCCTATTTCTGGGAGATCCATCTTAATATTGCCCTCTCTCTGCGTCTAGGTCTTTCTGATAGACGTTTTCCGATTGGACTTTCAGTTAAAACTTTGAAAGCGTTCCTACCTTCTTCCATTCTGGCTACATGACCTGCCCACCTAAGCCTCCTAGATTTGATGACTAACAATGTTTAGTGAACGATATAAATAATGTAGTTCCTCGTCATGAAGTTTCCGCCATTCCACATTCCCCTTCTCCTGGGTCCCAATATTCGTCTCAGGTTCTTGTTCTCAAATACTTTGTCTACGTTCTTCCCTCAGATACTAAAGTTAGTTTAATGTCCTTCGAGCATGCCCTTTCGGCTAAAGGAAAAGGAATGATTGATGAAAGTGAATGATCATGAAATTAATGTTTTTGTGGTCTCCCGCAAGAAATCGAACCCGAGACCACGTGTACCAAACACGTATGCACTAGACCAGTAAGGTAACTAAAACATTTTTTACACAATAAAGCACTGAATTCAATTTATCTGTATACAATTTGTTCATGACAGTACTTCGCTATCTATTGAAGCTTAAAAAAAATACTACTTATAGTCAAGTATATTCTTCCTTCCCAGTAAATACGTAAAACAACCACTACCATTACACACAATACAGGACGCACTGAAAAAACTGGATATCATGAGAGTCACAATATATACATAAATATTTAATATAAATAGGGGCCAATGTTCAGCAGAAGGAGTCAAGAATTGTTTTTCTAAGAAACGTTTCAATTTCGGCAATATCTCTTCAGATTAGGTTAGTTTACGTTAGTGTAGGGGCCCAGCATAATTTTCAAAAAGATAGTAGAATTTTGATTATTTCTACTAATATTAGGTTTGGGTTAGATTTGGTAACGTTATGTTAGGTCTAAGTACTTGTATCAGCCATTTCTCCTGTAAATTTTGTGTTTTACGTGCTTCTGGACCCCTTCTGCTAAATATAACCTAAATAAGAACCACAAGAAAGAAATAAAAACAAATTTTCACCACTGCCCCATCCTCAACATGTCTTCCCTTATACTTTAGACGTCAGAAAACGAATGCACGCAATTTAGCACGATGTTCTCTCTGTTAATTTGCTCATCAAAGAACGACCCTGTAATTCTGTGCACACGGAAATTAATTACATGACTGAAACAACTACGAGCATTTCTTCTCTATGATTAAATGGTCCCCTGCTGAATCGAACTAATTGACCTTCACTCCATCAGAGTGAATTGCAAAGGAAAGGATGTGAGGTTTGTCTTATCTGAGCATGTAATTTAACTTCTTCCAAAGGAAATTTATTTCGGACACTCTCCTTATAAGTTTCATAATACACGCAGAAACTCTTGGGGATGCACAATAAGAAGTGTTGTGTTAACTTACACGCATGTGTGGTTCAAATAATTTTAACTTCCATATGAATATATCAGAATCATGTCAACGACCTACGTTTGGCTTGAAAATGTTAAAATACTAAATTTTCAGAGGTACCCAAATATTTAATATATATATATATAGTGTGGATAGCGTGAAGCTTAATACCTTTATAATTAAGCACATGTCGAGATTGATTTCTTGAATAAAAGACAGAAGATAAATAAACATCTAAAACACCTGAAAATGAAGTGGATCTGAGTTTCGACGTCTTATGGCACTTCTAGGTAGCCTATATGAAGCAAAATATCATGAATATCTCCCCCAAGCATGAAAATGACATTTCTAGGGATGCGATAAATGTCAGTAAGCAGGAAAAGGTTTATACTTTTTTTTAAACGTATTTCTCGAATAATACTACGAGACCCCATAATTAAGAAAAGACAGAAATATTTTGTGTAAGTAGTACAAAAAAAAAAAAAAAAAAAAAAAAAGGCAAACGACGAAAGACTACTTGAGAAAGTATTGTTTTTTTACTGCATCCGTTTCTGAAAATGTCATATAGAGATATCAATTACATAAAACTGCATAGTACACACTTTCGAACACAATTCAGGAAGTTATAACACAAAAACCAGGCTATACGTCAAACAATAGGCTATTCCTCCAATACAATCTTAAATAAATATAGCAGGTACCAGTACAGAATAATAAGACCTATTTAAAAAAATTGTCTTCTAAATTATAAAATGCTTCTGTTAATAGTAGATTAATTTAGTTTTAAATACCTCGACGTTTGACACAGATTTCGATAGTTCAGGAAACATTAACCCCGGAGCATTTGCCTATCAAGCCATAACTATGCTTGCTGGTAACGATTTTGAATGAAAACACTTACCATACTAATGCAAAACAAATTATTTTTCGCCAATTCGTTGTTGACTACCATGCAACACAAAACTGTTATGTTTACAAATAACTTTTGATTTATAAAAAAAGAATTTTATTTCGCAAATTGTACATGAATATTGACGATGTTTATCGAATACCGGTATATTAAAAAAATATAGCGGCTAATATATTGACTATATTTCTCTTACAATTTTGCTCTGTGTACGAACAAGCAGCCATCATTATCATAATGTCAGGAACGATAATTTTAGGGTTCAGGCGAAATAAATCTACAACTACCGCCCATATACGGAAAAGGGCGCAATGACCTCGCTTTATGAAGACCTAGTTTCGGTAATAGTCGCCTACATATTTCGTACCACATTTCTTATTCTCTATAAATCCATACACCTGAGAAAACACCGAGTTGTTCACTATTTAAAACGAGATGCAATAATATTAATCATAATTCTATTGCTTGTTTAAATTCCATAGGGTAGAGCGCTCGCTTAACATTTGAACGACCATGTTGGGAAAGCTCGTCTCCTTCCGGACTTGTTTGATTTTAATGTCTATTGCTATTCACACAGCATAAACCCATAGCTTTATTGTAAGATGCAAAATTTTGCCAACATGAACGGTAATTACGCAATAACAATATTAAATGCCTCACCGCTAGCATCTTTGCGGCAAAAGAAAGAAAAAGAAAGCAATAACCACAACCTCTAATATAATTAAGCGTACACACAAGGAGAGTAGGATGTTGCTACGCAAATGTGAACACCACTGCGTATTTACAACTATAAAGGGCACTACAAATCTTAGTAAACTTTTTCGTATTTTCCTAACGACGCTGCTATGAAACTATCGACGCACGACCGCCATGTAAACGAGGCTCCACATCCATGCAGTGACACCAGCTCCTATCACTTTGCCCGTCGAAATGGTTTGCCGCACTGCGGCGTCGCTAGTAGATGCCTATGTAACACAATAGTAAACCAAGATAAAACACATCCCAAATTTACAAAATAGACAAAACCTACATAAGTAACTATAGTGACTATAATGTGTTCAATATCCAAATAAAGAAGTCTACAGAAAATATACTCCTTTAATACATAATAATAATAATAAAAAAAAAGCAACTGCCAATATCACAATATTGATACTACCCGCCTTTATTATATGACTTTTCTAGCATGGTCCTACATTAACGTTACGGATACTACGAGCACGTAATAATTATACCCTCACAAATAATAATAATTTGTGATACTGTCTGAAGTACGCATAGAGCTGTCAATCTTCGATCGTAACTTCGCGGTGACCTACATTTTTGTGTTACATTCCAAAATGAGGGTTAATTGCAACCCACAAACACATATTAGTACTTTGAATGTTATATTACAAAAATGCTGAGCATTATAGAAAAATCCAAAGTTAAATTTGCACACGGATACATAGATACATTTAAATGTCTTCAATAACGTACTACGAATATGTAAATAAATTACATCGTTTCGAAATATTTTTAGTATCGCTAATTTAAGATGCATCTTAAACCGAATAAAAGGTTTATTTTTCGTATCTGAATTTTTAAGTCCACTCTCCAATTTCCAAACTTCGACGGGAAAAAAAATCAATGCCAATGCATAGGGGTGGGGGATCCATTTCAGGGTCACAATAATTATGACATATTTTCGTTTCCTTATTTCAAATGAACGCGAAATTAAATTGAGGGACGTAAGAGAAGCCCAACTTCTCAAAATTTTTCGTTATTATAATATGTAAAATATATCCACTCAACGTTAAACTGAATAAAGAAGTCAGTAACCTTCCTCCCCCTGCATTTTTAGTGTAGACTCGCCTGGTTGTAGTCTCGCCCTTAGTAGAACACTCAAAGAAACAGGCACACTTACCAGGTTTGTCCTTATAAATCCAGAATATGAAGATATCGAACTAAAATTTCACGACACACACATTATAAGCACAG
Organism: Thermobia domestica; assembly: GCF_964235325.1. Taxonomy (NCBI): domain Eukaryota; kingdom Metazoa; phylum Arthropoda; class Insecta; order Zygentoma; family Lepismatidae; genus Thermobia; species Thermobia domestica. The sequence continues at coordinate 185,707,724 of NC_137466.1, read as the reverse complement.
TCAATATCCTATATTCGTAAACGCACTTTACTCACATACGAAGCTACCCCACTGTTCGAAACAAAAATATTAGTGAAATCGCCTCGATCTCCTTCCCCAGTTCCTACTTTGTCTGTAAGCAACTCCGTAGCCACTCCTTCAACTAGTGATTCGTCCGTGGTTTGCAAGACGAGCCAATCAGAGAGCGCGACATAGAAGCAGTCAGGAATTGATCAAAAGGCGGAGTTGTCTTCCCGTTGTCTGGAATGATTTATTGAATTGAAGCCAGGGAAAAGGGAGAAAGGTTATCTCGCTCTTTACAGATTCCCCTCCCCTGTTTTTGGAAGGGGAAGATCTTTTTTGTTAAAAAAAGAATGTCCTTTCGGCTCCACAGAGGTGGAAATGCTGGTATTGAAGTAAAATAACAAGCACGAAAAGTCCCCAACATTTGAAGGTTTTATTTATCATGCAATATATTTAAAAGAGATCCTATATAATATAGAGTCCCTTCCAACCAAACCTCGCGGCATGACACAAGCCAGGAAGTAAAAAGGTTTCTGCGCAAGTTATTCGGTCCAATGAAGTCTGCGCAGTTTGTAAGGGTACGCAGGGTTGGGCAAAACAAAACTTGGTAAACGTGGTATTTCCACGTAGACAGCGGGGGAACGGGAATCGTTTACAATTGGTTTTCAAAGGTATCGGATGTGAAAGGCGACTGGGCAGATGACGTCACCACCTCTTGGGAGGTAGAGCAGTAGGAGTAGGGAGAGAGAGAGAGAGAAACTATATAGAGGAAGTTAACTAACCATTAGCATGATGGAACATGGGAAGACTGTAATTTGAATGATGGGAAGCAGTAATTTGTTACGTAGATAAATGAAGCTGTATTATGAATTTTTATTGGGCAATATACCTAGATGGAACTTTTTTCACTCGTAATGAAGGGAGTGAAAGAGAGTTTGCACAAAGCTTCTGCACGCCTGCCTATTGAAGCAGGTGGATTGCAGAGCTCATTTCCTCTCACGAGTGGACACGTAAGCAAACCAGTGGACTACGCCCAATCGCTGCAGCATATATACTGAGTGTATTATGTACGCACACACACACACACACACACACACATATATATATATATATATATATATATATATATATATATATATATATATATATATATATATATATATATATATATATATATATATATCATACGTGGTTGCATGTAAAGGTATGCCTGAAATATTATAATACAATATATGCTTGCGATTCAATCAGGGGCGTCATTTCAGACTTCGCTTGAGGGGGGCAAGAGCACCATTGACAGAAGACTTTCACGTTTTGTACTACTATATTAGTAGACAATCGATATTAGTATATTAGTAGACAATCGATTAAAGTATATGTATTCTTCAAACTGTTGGGGGGCATTGCCCCTCCTGCCCCCTAAATGACGCCTCTGGATTCAATGCCTCAATCATCTTACGTGGAGAAGAGAAAAAAATCTGGGATGATTTTTCATACAAGAAAAATAAAGTCATGGGAAATTAACTTTGTAAACATTTACAGGATGTGAGGTAATAACCATATAAAAAATTAATGTGTTAATTATACACAAGTTAAAAAGACACACGGGCATCATATCTCTCCTTAGTTATGTTACCCATTTATTATAATATCATTTATGATCAAACAAGAGATTCAGGTCGTATGATGCCATTTTATACCGGAAGTATTAATGACTATTATAATGTATAGTACGACGGAAGTTGTCCAAGGTCCATGTTTTTTTCTCAGAAACAATCGGGTGGAAGGAATAGAAGTAGCCTATATAGTTACTCAAGAAACAAGGAAATCGTTTAATATGGCAGGTTTGAGAATTTGCTTATATTTCAGTTTCAGGGGGACCTGACCCCAACATCCCCCTCAATACCGCGAAGCCGAAAGAGAGACAAAAGTCAGTCTAAAGTCGTTATATTCAAATTCTGAGATACCTTAGGTCTTACCCACCTGAGCAAATGAACAATGTTTACTCATTTGCTCAATGTATATTTTGTCATTGAAGTCATATCTTGACATCCATCTACTGAGAATGAGGTTAAAAAAAAACATTCAAGGTGGTCTAACGTGGGACTCGAACCCGGAATTTCCATAAGTTAACGATCCATTGTTAGAAAATGGGAGGAAAAAGGAAAGGTCCCAAGAAGAGAGAAGGATACCATATTATTCGCTAAAGACTCAATGGCTGGGTTCGAACCAGGGACCCCTTTCACCAGAGGTCAGTGCTATAGAGCAAGAAATGTGAGCCAATTTCCTTCGCCTTGGGTACTAAAGTAAAATACTTTGGTTCGAGGCAGAGATTTCAGCGAAGGACATCATATTATTCGCTAAAGACTCAATAGCTGGGTTCGAATCATGGATTTCTTGCATTAGAGGTGAGAGCTATATAAATCAAGAAACGTGAGCCGATTTCTTCACCCTTGGTACTAAAGTAAAATACTTAGGTTAGAAGTGGAAATTTCATATACTTTTAGCCAGGGAGGGAGAGGAAAGCAAAGCTTCCAACTGAACCTATGTCGAGACTATCCTAAGTTCCAAAATACAGCAAACAAACACATGCTATGTGCCAGTGTTGCCACAATCATTGGTCTGGAGTGGGCTGAAAAATAGTACCAAATTGAAACAAAAAGGGCTGAATTCATTATTTTATACCAGTGTAATACATGGCTCTATAATAACACGAAACTAAAAGAGGTAAAGTTCTAGAATCCCCACCCCTCTTCCAAGTCCAAATCAAGAAAGTGCTCTTTTCAAAAATTATTTTTTAAAAACATCCAAATAGCAGGACCCAATGGCGTAACAATGGCTTTTGGCGCCCCTAAGCAAAATACCTAGTGGCACCCCTCACCCATTTAATAGACCAATGTATGACCATCTGTAACTTACGTGTATGCGCCACATCCCACATTTGACTAGCTTTGGGCATTGTTGCCAATATGAGATTTTTCTTTCCGCTAAAACAGGGCTAAAAATTCGCTAACTGAAAAAAAAAAAAGTTATCGTCTACAAAAATGCTGTAAGTAATATTGCAATCGGTATTTAAGAAGATCAGCTAACTATTACTCTCCAATAATGTTGATTTTAGAGCCTAAATAGGTCAGTATCGTCCTCATCCATTTAACACTACGTCATCTCAGTCAATATCAGGCACGGACGAAGGCAAAATTTTCACCCTGCCAATGAGTCTTAGCCCCCCCCCCCACCTAGTCCTAGCCTATATTTTACATTTTATTACAGTGATGTTAGAAAATATGTTCGAAAATTTATTTTTCGGTGCTCATTTGGGCGCCCCTGACGTTAGCGTCCCGGGCAGTTGCCCGGTTTGCCCAACCTTTGGTGCTTGGAGAATTTGTCGTTATTGTTGAAAGCCTGTTGCGCAGGGGAATTTTATTTATAGTTAGTAAGTTCAGTATATGTAATATAGGACAGGTATCGTATTACGGTAATAATTAACTACCAGAAGGATTAATTTCTTAATCATACAGTGCTATAACCTCGACGAGTTTGAAAGTGAAAGTGTTTGAAACTGAAGACCACGAAAACTTGGGGCTCCATTTATATAATTTGTTTCTTTTTTATTAAAAACCTGGGGCTCTCCCTAATATACCGAAACGTCCTGCGCCCGTAGGCAATGCCTACCCTGCCTACCCTATTGCTACGCCGCTGGGAGGACTCCAAACAACCGTGGAAGTAGATTAAACTTTTCTCGCACGTAGGAAGTATAACAGAGGCCGCGAATTAAGAGAAAACAGTTATCATCTTCGGTATGTATTGCAAGGAAACCAAACGCGCCTCTATTTCAGTGACCATAAATCAAAACAGTATTATGGCCATATATATATATATATATATATATATATATATATATATATATATATATATATATATATATATATATATATATATATATATATAACGAGAAACAAATCAATTATCTCCGAGTTCGCTCCTCATGACATCACACAGTATGAGTAACGTGAGATGTAGGAAAAGTCTTACTGACACTTTTGAAAATGTGACAAGTATTTGTTAAGTGGTGCTGAATTGGGTAGAATTGTACCAACTTTTTCACAAAAGGGGCTGAAAATGCCAGCGTGGTACCAACGGGCCGATGAATGACAAAAAGGGCTGAATTTGGTACAATTGTACCAAGTGTGGCAACAGTGCTATGTGCAATATCATTAATGATACTGGCTGCTATCTGTTATTACTCAAGTTAATTAATTAAACGTCCCCACGCTTATGTTTCGAAGGGTAAAGGGAACAACGACAAAGCAATATAAAGAAATGGTTAATATAAATTGATAAAATAGCCTACAACAAAATGGACAGTGTTTCATGTCCAGTGGCGTATTTAGGGGGGCTTCCAGGCTTAAGCCCCCCCGAAACAAAATCGTAAATACGCCACTGCTCATGTCTATACATGAATAGATCCTATAGTAATTAGTGGACACGATAGACTCTCTATAGTCAATAGTAAGGTTGTATTGCGTTTGGCAATTAGGGGCGTTATTTAGGGAGGGCAGGAGGGGACAATTGCCCCTCCCAAGAGTTTGAGGAATACTAATGCTTTAATCGATTGTCTACTAATAAACTAGTACAAAACGTGAAAGCTTTATGTTGGTGGTGCTCTTGCCCCCCTCAAGCGAAGTCTGAAATGACGCCCCTGTTGACAATTCCAGGGGTTTAGTCAGGAGTGTAGGGTGGAGAAATTGACCTCTCTGAGTTATATATATATATATATATATATATATATATATATATATATATATATATATATTAAAATTTTTAGTAGGGTGTATAATAATATAGATTATATTAATGAAAAAGGTACGACTCTACTCACATCAGTAGAGAATCTGGTCCTTCCCCTCTTCCCAGTGGCGGTTTTAGCGGGTAGGCTGAATAGGCACCGGCCTACCCAAGAATTAAAAAAAAATACATAAACGCTAAAAGATACAAAAAAAGAGTAAATATAGGGGTCTACTTTCCACTATCTATATTAATGGTCAATCACTACTGTAAAAGTAATTTCCTACTGTCATTAATCAATCAAATGTGTACATATGCATCCATAAGCGAAGGAGCGGGCCTACCCAAAATTAAAATTCTAAAGCCGCCTCTGCCTCTTCCCATGCGAAATCTTGAAAGGATCGTTTCTGGATGATTCTACAAGTTGCGTAATGAATTTCAGATATAATGCAGGGGTAAATGTGAAGGGTAACGCGGTGGAGCGTCGTTCCCCCACTTCTAAAAAAACTGAGACCCGTGTTCGATTCCCAGTGGGAGCTCATGTGGTGCAGATTCCATGTTAATCAGTAGATCCACATCTCATATAGCCTCACTGCTGAACGGGACGTTAAACTCGAAATCAACTCAACTTCCAAGAAATATCTATGGCGTCCCTCAACTTCCTAAAAAAAATAAAAAAAAATACAATGGGTAAAGTTAGGCACGGGAGACGGTGTGACGTCATGCATTCCCGTCCCGTGCCTTATTAGATCCACTTTTACCCCTGATATAATGCAACGCTGGTATTAAAAAAAGGGGGAAGGTGACACACTCAGAGTTATACCAGAGTCCAGAATATTAATAAATGGGGAATGACTCATATCACAAACAATTCAGACGAACAGCGGATGTTTTGGACAGTGATGTACAGGCTTCAAATGGTTCATAGAATTACCCTACAGGTACAGTGTAAGAAACAAAGCAATTATAGTATTAATTGTAATTATGGACTTTAAAAAATAATTTGTTCTTCAAAATTTAATTCAAAATAATTTATTTTTAAAAATTTATTTATTGCAATATTTTTAAAAGGACGAGTTTACTTCCAAAATCTTTCGGCCTGATACTAAAATATTACGCCACTGGTAAGCCGTTCATGGCATCTATGAAAGAAGTAATGTATCAACTTGAGCTGTGTAGCTGCCTCAGTTCGTTGGAGACAGTTGTTTGAATCAGTCATTGTGTGTTAAGTTAGGATACTGCATAACATTGTTCCAGTCTAGATAGTTACTGTTGCCAAGGCTGCAGTGAAAGTTTGTGGGTTGGAGATTTAACACTGTAGCTATGGCAACAATACCCTGTGGACTGAAAGCATTTTCATGTTGGGTGCAAGTTCAAGGTACAACTAAAACCTGTGACAAACATCTTGACATTTCAGCTAAACGAATAAAACGCAAGCTCTGACGCGATGTTGCCGAATTCTAAGGGGTATGGCTATAGCTAAGCAGACAAACTACAGCGCGATCAGGTGGCAGAGGATAGACGTGGATGTGTACAAAATAAACATGGCAATACCGCTGGCCTCTCATTTGCTAGCAGCGTTTAAAGGGAACATTGAGCGCTGCCTTCAAATGCCAAGATGTTTATCAAGCCGTTTAATTCAACTGCTTTCAACGAACTGACGCAGCTAGCACTTGAAACTGATACATTATTTATTTCATACATGGCACTATAGGCCATGAATACATTATTTCTTCCATAGATGGCACTATACGCCATGAATACATTATTTCTTCTATAGATGGCACTATATGCCATGAATACATTTCTTCCATAGATAGCACTATGTGTCAATGAATACATTATTTTTCCCTAGATAGCACTATATGCCATGAATACATTATTTCTTCCATAGATGGCACTAATGCATTATTTCTTCCATAGATGGCACTATACGCCATGAATACATTATTTCTTCCATACATGGCACTATATGTCATGAATACATTATTTCTTCCATAGACGAAACTATATGTCATGAATACATTATTTCTTCCATAGATGGCAGCATCAATACATTATTTCTTCCGTTCATGGCACTACATCTCATGAACGACTTCTTAAGGGTGGAAGCTTTTTGAAAATACCCTTGTTCTCACAATAGTACTTTATATTCAGAGATAAAAGAGCTGAAAGGCAATGGAATAGAATATAGAACAGAATTATAGAATAGCAGTATAGCTGCTCTATTTTATGTTGCATTCTTATGGTGATTGTCGAAACTATTTCTATGAAGAGAGCATATGACATGGAGACTTGTTAGGCTAACAGTATATTAACAAGAGAACAGGACTACCCAGTAGTGTTGTCACACTTGGGTGCAATGTACCAACTTCAGTCTTTTCAATGTACCACGCTGCCATTTTCAGCCCCTTTTGTGAAAAAGTTGGTATAATTCTACCCAATTCAGTACCATTTAACAAATAATTGTCACATTTTCAAAAGTGTCAGTAATAGGGATGCGCACGAGTCGAGTCGAGACAGAATTTTCCTGAGAAAATTCGAGTCGAGACACAGCTCTTCCAATAGAAAAATATACGTTTTTCGAGTCGATACATCACTTTTACAGCACATTTTCGAGACGAGACAGCCTCAAATCTTGTCTTGTGCGCATCCCTAGTCAGTAAGACTTTTCCTACATTTCACGTTACTTAGGTCTATAGGTCTACTGTGTGTTTGTTGAACTCTTAAATGCTGTTGAACACTCATTCTGTGACGTTGCACCGCATAACGCTACGAACTTTGTGTGGAAAATTCGTAATTCGAACTATATTGGAAAACAAATGATGCTAGATGGGCGCATCCCCGCCGCGCATGAAGGAGGTGAGAAAGAAGCAGTGTGGTGGAAATTTTAGCTTGAAATCTTAAAATAAATAAATAAATAAATAAAGTGTTGAATGTTCTCAAGAAGACCAGCTTGTGCTCAAGTAGACAATTTATGTGCTGTTGCAAAAATTCTACACCAAAATGATAATAGCACGAAAAAAATACATTGACGTAGTTCCCGGCTTACCGGGCTAAGTTGTTTACTAGTGACGCCTTCTGACGAATATAAAGATACCCGAACATTTCCGCGTTAGATCTATATCGACTCGTTAGGTATTACACTGGTATAAAATAATGAATTCAGCCCTTTTTGTTTCAATTTGGTACCATTTTTCAGCTCATTCCAGAGCTAGGACTGTGGCAACACTGCCACCCAGTCGAGACAAGAGAAGAGGTGGACAGAGAGGCTTTGGACAGGCATTTGTCTAGCACGTTCCCGGGTAAACATACGATACGAGGCTTGGTTCCGTTGTTCACAGCTTCCTTCCTGCCTTGCGTCTCGGATTAGATATCCTGTCCTCTTGTAAATATGAGGTGTGTTCAAAAATTATCGAACCTTATTCCCCCCCCCCTTCCGCTTAAACCAATGAAGCGCGGGAGACACTCATGCGCAGTCGTGACAGGAAGCGTCAGTCTCTAGCAGTCGGCCAACGAGTGAAGACGTGTACTGAGCTGTCGTCGGATTTCAGTTTTATATATATATATATAATTTTTATTTTTATTTTTATTTTTATTTTATTTATTTATTTATTTATTTATTTTTTTATTTTTTTTTTTTGTAAAATGACAGAAAAATTTAAGCAGCGATATTGTATCAAATTTTGCCAAAAAGCCTTTCAATATCCAAGCGGAAACCATTTAACCGGATCGGTACATTCAATTTTGAACGAGAATTTGGACATGGGGAGAATGTCCGCGAAATTTGATTCAGGCTTTCATCGCCAAACACAACATTCCTGTGTGTCGTCAGGCTCCCTACTTATTCGACATGTTTCCGTATGACTTTTGGTTATTTCCCAAGCTGAAAATGCTACTAAAAGGGACCCGATTTGAAATCTTTAAGTTTTACGTCCCACGGTTATGCCGGTTAAGCTAAAAGAGACGGTGATGATGAGAGATGAGTGAAATGGTGAAAGTGGGAGGAAACGGGAGAACCCCGAGAAAACCCACGAGCACGGTGTTTGTCCACCACAAAGTGCACTTGGCGGGGGCTGGGATCGAACCCGGGACCCCAAGGTGAACGCTCTACCACTGAGCCACCGCGCCCCCAGGGACCCGATTTGAGTCAAGAGAAGACACAATGTGCAATCCGAAGACACGATTGCTCACCACCCAAAAACTGCGTTCCAAAAATATTTCCAACAATGGCGGGAGCGCTGGGAGAAGTGTATATGTTACCAAAGAGACTATTTTGAAGGGGATTAGTGTTTTGGATTTCCAAATCAATAAATGTGTTTTTGCCAATCAAAGGTTCGATACTTTTTCAACAAACTCGTATAAATGGCTAAGCCGTAGAGCTGGAAACTATTGCACCGAAAAAAATTAAAATATGGACGTGTCAGCAACTTTTACAATCTTATCTTCATTATTTAATTTTAATGAAGGTATTTTATGTTAAATGTGTAACTCTAGCCTAATGGGGCCCATAGACGATCCACGGTTGGTGCAAACACTGTGTTTGCACAAACACTCGACCATATTCTACACGATTCAACTATTTGCAAATACTTCAGTTCAATTTTGAAAATGAAAAAATGAAATGAAATCTTTAAGTTTTACGTCCCACGGTTATGCCGGTTAGGCTAAAGGAGACGGTGATGGTGAGAGATGAGTGAAATGGTGGAATGAAGAAAGTGGAAGGAAACGGGAGAACCCCGAGAAAACCCACGAGCACGGTGTTTGTCCACCACAAAGTACACACGGCGCGAGCTGGGATCGAACCAGGAACCCCAAGCACCGGAGATGAACGCTCTATCACTGAGCCACCGCGCCCCCCAGTTCAATTTTGAGTTTGATCGCATAAACATATCCACTGAAGCAGCTTGTTTAGCGATAGTAATTGCTTGTGCTTTGGAAGGGGAAAGACCCGCGAAACCAAAAAGGAAGAAGAGAGTGTGGATGAAAGGGTGGTTCAAGAAACGGTCTAGTTTAGTCATCAAAATTTAATTGCCGAGCTTGAAATAAGTTCGACTATGGACTTATTTACGAATGGATTCAACTATATTTGGTGAAATATTGGAAATGGTTACGTCTCTTATTCAAAAACAGGATACAAATATGAGAGATGCGATATATCCCGATCAGCAGAGGTTGTTTGCCACTTTGCGTATCTTGTGTCCGTAAACACGTAGGAGGACTTAAATTTGAAACAGCCATTGCACCCCAGACGCTTGGACAAATTATTATAGAAACATGTGAGGCCGCAATTTTCAGATTCTTGTTTTTACAATCTTCGCTCTTTACCTTCCACAGTTGAGGTAAATTTCGATAAAGTTCAATAAATTCTCTCCAGAATTCTTGAATCCTATTCATTGACGCCACAACGCAAGAAATAAGTTTTTATATACTAGGCCTCCTACTCGAGAAATAAATCTCGTGTTTGCACAAACATGCCCATACACGATCCATGTGATTGCGCAAACATCATGTTCGTGTAAATAATTTTCGAACGAGTTCGATGTGGAAAATGTTTGCACAAACGTTTGCGCAAACAGTTCATACAGCAGCATACACGATCACACTGTTTGCACAAACATCCTTGTTTGCACAAACCGTGGATCGTGTATGGGTCCTATAAAGGGACTTGTGTTAGTTAAGCTTCAAAGCAATGATATAATTGTTTACGTCCCACGATTACGGTTCGAAGCTAAGGAAGATGATGTTCCCGTTTATGTTGAAACTTGTATGAGTTACAGGGTTTACACGAAAATTAAACATGTCTACAGGAGGGAATTAGGGAGCACATTATTTTGCTGGTATTCCATGATCACGTCCCACAGGTTTTTCAGAGCTTCAAAATTCGAAGAAAGACACCGTACAACAGTGTTCTCAATCACATTATTAACTAACTAACTAACTAACTCTATGGCCTATGGAACCCGGAGGTTCAATGCCGCGTTCACAAAAGCTCTCCACTGACTTCTATTCTTAGCTAACTGCATCCAGTTTCTACTTTGTATTCCAATCTCTGCGAGATCCATTTTAATATTGTCCTTCCATCTGCGCCTAGGTCTTCCTAATGGTCGGTTTCCGATTGGTCTTCCAGTCAAGACTTTAAAAGCGTTTCTACTTTCTTCCATTCTAGCTACATGACCCGCCCACCTAAGCCTCCTAGACTTCACGACCCTAACAATGTTGGGTAAACCATATAAATTATGTAGTTCCTCGTTATGAAGTTTCCGTCATTCTCCATTCCCGTTCCTCTTGGGTCCGAATATTCGTCTCAGGATCTTGTTCTCAAATACTTTCAGTCTATGTTCTTCCCTCAGAGTAAGTGACCATGTTTCGCAGCCATACAAAACAACAGGCATGAGTATCGTTTTGTATGGCTGTATCACATTATTATTATTATTATTATTATTATTATTATTATTATTATTATTATTATTATTATTATTATTATTATTATTATTATTATTATTATTATTATTTATTCTACTTTTCGGCACGTCCTGGGAATAATCAGGTTTTCTCTTTCTTTTATATTTAGGATTGGTCATTGAAATGATTACCCAACGTTTCTCGATTTTCAGCTTCCTTTTTCTGAACTTAGATTCGATGTGAAATGTGGGTGCAACATGTTGAATGGGATAAAATAGACCCAGTGTTGCCAATTAAGTAATTTTATAATTAAATCTAATGTTTAGCTAATAAAAATGTAATTTAGCCATTCCCCATAATTTTGGCCAATTTCTTGTTCAATAAGTTGTCAATTTCTAGCCATTTGTATTTATCGGTAGTTGAATACTTTTCCCAAACAAAATTTCCCTAAAATTATGAATAAAATTACCATAAATACTATTATTTGCTATTCTGATGATCCTTTTGCTCGATGTAGTACTTTTACATTGCCATTTCACAATAATCTATTTTACGTATGTTTAGGGTTGCCAGACATCCCGGTTTTCCGGGACAGTCCCGGTTTTCAATGAAAGAATTAACTGTCCCGAAAAAGACTTTCGGGACGCCTGTTTGTCCCGGTTTTTGTTCTTCAGATTGAAAAAAAAAATACAACCTGTAAGAACTAGTATGTCTCACCTAAAAACCGAAGGTTTATGTAGCCAAAGAATTTTATTAAACAAACAACAAGGAGTTTGAAAATCACATCCATTGTTTCGTCCTATGGGGTTGTTTAGCTCCCGAAGGAGGAAAAACGATTTTAAAAATATTCAAGAGGGATTATATGTTATGGCAATAATCACTGGCGTCTCTGGCATTAATATTGAAGGGGGGGGGAATCAAAGAAAGTGATTTAAATGCTACTACCTAGCCCAACCTGTTTATTAACTTCGATTCCATTTGTTACCTTTCTGCTTACCTTCACGGACCCCCTAAGGTAGGGGAGGGTGGGGACAATTGTAACAGCGGGTTAGTTGTAACAATGCCTCCCCCACCTTACTCCTTCCCGCTAGAGGAACAAGTTTCTCACAGCTCGTGCGCCGTTGCAGGTTTGTGCCTGTGCGACAGCGATAGCAGCCAGTGGATGCAACCAGAAAGGACTGGAAATTAAAAAAGGATTTTTTGCATGGTGAGTAATATTTTGAAATGTTCATTTATTTATTCTTAGATCTTAATGAGTAAGGGGAACGAGAAACAAAATACATGTGAAAATGCATGGGTGTATTAGGTATAAATAGTATAAATGTTGCAATCGGAAAGTGCAGCGTTGATTCGGAAACCATGATATTATTCAATATGGAGGGTGTGGGGCTAGTAGTAACATAGCGGTTGGGGTTAAATGTAACAGTGATACAACTTACCCCATTCATTGATAAACGTTGTTGTACGACAGAAAATTAATTTTCCTGTCATAATAGGGACACAAATTAAAAACCAACAGCAAGGACTCAAGGAACACATTAGAGCAATTTGGTTCATTAGTTGTAACCCAAACAAAAATAAAGTGGTTATTTCCCCCTTCCCACTATTTCTCCCTTTCTTGAAGTTGGCTTTTGTGACCGATTGCTCATAAAGTATTTGTGCTGTCACGTAGATATTGCTTCTGATTGTGTTGTGAGCAACTCAGCTTACATTTTGAGGTCTCGAATGATGATGATGAGAGAGGAAACAATTCTATGTGTGAATACGTTTGTGTGTGTGTGTGTTTCTGTCCAGGCACACTATACTCTATACAAAGAACCAATGACAAACGAAACCAAAAGTGACTGTGAAGGGAGATCACCATCACATGAGTCACAGTAGACAGTAAACGTGATTAGATAAAATTGTTGTTTCTTTTTGTGTTTTATGTTCAATTATTATGCATATCAAGTGTGTTTCCAACTCATATTTTTCACTAGTCGACACTTTTTTGTATTTGTTTCGTATTTTTTAGAATTCTTTTGGTATTTTTTTTGTAAAAAGAGAATTTAGAAGGAAACAGAAGGAATTTAGAAGAAAATTTAGAACAGAATCAGAAACCATCGCAGGACCCTCCAGGGAAGAAGCGAGAGATAAGGTGATCTTTTCTCCAGACATTGTACGACCAACTCCTGAACTAACCTTACAGAATACTAGATCAAGGCAAAGAAACGAATCGGAAGTACTGACAGACACTCCATCCAGGAAAAAGATACAAGAGAGAAAGAAGACTTCTAAGAAGGTCAAGAAAAGTGCTAGAAATTTATTTCCTGAAAATGATTCATCTGAATAAGAATAGTTTTGTCTCGTTTGCTGTGATGAATTTTTGAATAGCAAGCCAAAGGAAACGTGGATACGATGCCGTGTTTGCAAAATGTGGGCTCATCTTTTTTGTACAACCAATAGCAAAGGACAAGGCGATTACATTTGTGACAATTGTAATTCAGATGATGATTATGAATTGCCATGAAAAACTTTTAATTTTGGCATTGAAACACCTTTCTTTCTTTTCTTTCTGTGACTGCTTTGTTAATAAGGTTTATCTTTTAACAGTTAGTAACGTAATTATGCTAGTCTACATGTGAATTTGTTACTCTATTTAGAAGTTGATATATTTTCTTTTTCTTATTCTGTATTTCATTTTTGAATTTCCACAGATGGTATTCATTATGATATTTAGAACTAAGGAGTTATAAGTAGTTAAAAGTGAAGCTAATTTGGTTGTTGATCAGTTATAATAATTTTTGTTATCATTTTTCCTGATCACTAAAAACAGTTCAGTTCTAGATTTTTATTATGTTTCAGCTACGGTTCTTATTTAGACTTATTACTTGCTATTCTTAATTCGTGTTTGCTAAAGCGAAGGTTATATACAATTAATAAAAACATAAAGACATATAGATTATACTTGCATTATATCAAACTCTGTAGCGTATTTAAGTTTGTATATGTTTAATTTTTGCGTATCTTATTATAATAAAACCCAGAAAAATTGTATGCCTTTGTTACATTTTACCCCATTGTCTGTTACAACATACCCCACCCATGGGGCAAAAAGTAACGTTTGTATTGTTCTTTCCAAACACCTATTTTAAACATTTATAGAAAAGCAGTGATCTCGTACTTTTGCCAAACGTTAGAGGAAGGTTCAAAGTTTATTGTCGTGCTGTGGTAGAATCCAATGATGTAACGTTCGTCTCCTACAATCACTTTTGTAAAAAATGTTACAATTGTCCCCACCTTCCCCTATATCAAAAACTTGATTACAATCGTTTCACAGCCTGAATATTATATTCCAAATAAATATTATTATTATTATTTATGTGATATTCTGTCGTTAGCAAATAAATTAAATTAGAATAAAATATTGAATATTTGTACTTCAAAATATTGGGGGGACGCGTCCCCCTCGTCTCCCCCGCCAGAGACGCCGGTGGCAATGCCTTTAACCCATTTGTTCCCAGAACTCAAAATTTTGTTCAATTTCAATAGTATTGATAGTTTAGGGTTAGATAGCACTCACATGAACAATTTTTGCTGACAAAATATTTTTCTTGTAATTTGTAACAATATGGCGTACCGCCTCAAAAATGGGGCGGTGGGAATGAACTGGTAGGGGGTTTTCAAAATGAAAAATATATATATATGAACCGACCCATTTTTGGGGCAGTGGGAATAAATGGGTTAATATCACTTTCAAATAGGAAAGAACGTTTAACTACTACGGAGTATCCCCAAAGAAATGCAACCCAACTTTGATCGAGGGTTTTTTTTTTTTTTTTTTTTTAAGTAAGAATAGGGTGACCAGACGTACTGGTTTACGCAGAACAGTACTGTTTTTTAAAGAGGTGTCCTGCGTGTTGCGAAGACGCCTAGACAATCGTGCAATGTCCTTTTTAAAAATGTCTTGCTAAATGTCCTGAGTTACAGTAACTTATTTGCAATTTATGTTTCATGCTTTATTATTCACAAAATTTAAATCACATGTACTCTTTTCCTGAATGATGAACCACTGTGTTTTATAATACTCCTCAAGAGATCAGGAAAGGAGAACAATCAACAAACTATTGTTTTGCAATACTTTGTTTTTACTGAGAAGGGCTTGTTGAGATATTGGTAAGGTAAGAAAGATTCCTACTTCAAAAAATGAAATCTTTAAGTTTTACGTCCTACGGTTATGCCGGTTAGGCTAAAGGAGACGGTGATAATGAGAGATGAGTGAAATGAAGAAAGTGGGAGGAAACGGGAGAACCCCGAGAAAACCCACGAGCACGAAGTTCCACCACAAAGTTTACTTGGCGGGGCCTGGGATCGAACCCGGGACCCCAAGCACCAGAGGTGAACGCTCTACTGCTGAGCCACCGCGCCACCAGTTCCTACTTCAAGTTACTACAGTGATATTGACTCAAGTTACGTTCCCTCGTGCCGGTCTAAATTTACCCTCGTCCCTTAAAACAATTCCACGCTCCGAAAATCAATTTCAGGGCCGTGCCGTTGGGGGGGGGGGGGCGAGCGGGGCGACGGCCCCGGGCGCCAAAGTAAGGGGGCGAAAAATTCGGGAGAAAAAAGCAAAAAAAAAGATAGGAAAAAATGCTTGGAATATATGTATGGGGGCGCCGTCGTATACTCTCGCCCCGGGCGCTGATTTTACACGGCACGACCCTGATCGATTTCAAAAAATCTTTAGCCCTATACGAAGTTTCACTGTATCTTCATTAAACTTAACCACTTTGTCATTCATCAAAGCATTTGGAGTTGTGTTTAATTCCTTCAATACTTTTGTTCAGTGCTTTTCATTTTAATAGAAATGAATGATTATCTTAAGATTAACGTTAAATGAAATAAGGACATGTGTATTTGCCGACGCAGTAAACTACCATATACTATTATATTTGTGTCCTCCTTTTCGCTTACTAGAATCTGGTCACCCTAAGTAAGAATGATATAGACATGACTTTTGTAACAAAAGTTTGCGTCGCCTATGAAGATATTTTGAGAATAAAACCAATGAGACAAATTGTAACTTAATTTTAGTAATTGTTTAAATGGCCAGAAGTGTAATTCAAAAAATTTTGCAAATTGATTATAATTAATTGCAAGGAACACAAGAAACAATTAATCATATAGGGTATAATTCTTAATGTAAATGTTTAGTACGCATCAGTATTTATTGGATGGGACAAAAACTACATATTGTTTTGCAGCATTGTAAAGGCTAATTTTTACGTATTCAGAAGAAAACATTTTTAAAATAACAAAGTGCATTCTGTCAATGATGTTCCAGCAAAAATACTATCGCAGGTGTAAATCATCTTTGCACATGTTGGGGAATGTGATGTATCAATAAAATAATTGATTTTTTTGCAAATTTTCAAAAAAATTGAGTAGTAACCTGGAAAAGACAGATAATTAATTATTTCTGACCAAATGAGTAAGAACCCTAAATTTATATATAGCGTGAAATTGGTGTTCTGGATTTCCTTTACTAAATCTGGCAACTCTACGTATGTTTATTTACAATTCTCGCTTACTAGCACGATCTTACGGCAAATCAGGATTTTGAAAGTTCACCTTTCCGTAGGTAATTTTAACGCGCAATTAATTTTACGAATAAGAATTTTGAGTAGGGGTATATACAGGGTGGCCCAAAAGTAGGTACACAGTACCGCACTGATTAGCTCATTGCATTTTATATCATTTCTTATTGTTATCCATCAGGTAGACTTAAGTTTCTTTTATTATTTGTTTTTAATGTGTTTTGACTTACATCTTAAACTCGGAAGAGCCGAAGCAAATAAACCCATAAACTACAATGTTATACTTGATCAATGCAGGGGTGTAGGCCTATACCTCCTTTTGGGCCACCCTGTATTAAAGTTGTGTTAAAACGATAGTGCCACCGACATGTAGCCAACAATGTCGCAGCGGTTGGAGACAAAGAAAATAATCCAAGGGATGTGTAACAACTCGTTAATGATACAAACAAAGCGTGTTGTAAATACCGTAAGTACGGGTTTAAGGATGAAAGTATTCGATTTGAGAATACCAGAATAATATTTTGGGACACTGTAGTCTAGTGCTTAGATTGTTTGCCTGACGTCGATGTAATCCCGGGTTCGATTCCCAACCAGCACTTATCAATTATCGTCGTCCACCCAGCGTCGTGAGGCAAACTGAGTAGTCACGTGAATAAAATACGTGACGACTACTAGATCTAGAAAGCTCTTGATACGGCTGTTAGAAGCAGGGCGACGCAGCTTGTTGACCACATGTTCGTCTCTAGAGTGGGCTAGTTCAGCCGGTCGCTAACAGATGGCGTTGGAGCGGCTCAGCCTTACAAAAAGGGCTGTTACGCGAACTGGTTTGGTTTGGTTTGGTTTAAGGAAGATTTTTTTTAAACATGTTGTGCAGTGAAAGTGAAACTATGGAATATTTTGCTTGTATATTGGAACGAAGGGGTCTGTGTCAAATATAAAAGTAGTAGGGGAGAACGTAGAACAAGTGAATAGTTTTCGATATCTGGGTAGTATTCTTAGTAATAACATGAAGTGCGAACGTGAAATAAAAGCAAGGATAGGAATGGCGAAACAAGCCTTTAGGAGGAAGAAAAGTCTGCTTTGTGGGACCTTGAATAAAGAGTTAAGATAAAGACTCATAAAATGCTTCATGTGGAGTGTTGTACTGTATGAGGCGGAAACGTGGACATTACGTAAAGGTGATGAAAATCGACTGGAAGCCTTCGAAATGTGGGTGTGGAGAAGAATGGAAAGAATTAGTTGGGTCGAGCGGAAAACGAATGAGAGAGTGTTAGAAATGGTGGGTGAGAAAAAAAAACACTTTTAGATATTATTAGGAAGAGGAAGAGAAACTGGTTGGGACATTGCCTAAGAAGAGATTGTATCATGAGGGACGTCCTAGAGGGTATGGTGACGGGGAAAAGAGGGAGGGGGCGAAGTAGACTACAATTAATGGATGATATAAAAACAGAAAGATCATACGCGAAGACGAAGAAGTTAGCGGAGGACCGTGGAGCATGGAAGAAGCTTCTCAGCTGCGGCAAGTGACCTGCCAATAAAGGCAGAATACCTATGATGATGATGATATTGTTAAATAATGTTATCCATAAATTTAGCTACGATTTTAGACGAGTTTAGCCATTTTGGCTATATTTTGTGAGTAGTTTAGCTATACTAGAAGGCGTGTCTTGGCAATACTGGTTGCACTTATGACAAGGTGACCAGAACTTTTACTTTCAAAAACGGGACACATACGAATCGGCGACGGGGGGGAGTGACTTCCACATTGCATTTTGGGACTTCCATGTTTGCAAGAATGATAACACAGCGTTTCTAACTTAAGTACTACCCAACAATACTTTTAACTACTTCAACACTCAAAATTACCACTCAATTCCCACTTGAACCACAGAACACTCAATTCTCATTTGAATATTCAGAAGTTCTAGGCACGGCTGAACCTTCCAAATGAGTGTTTGTACGGAAGAGTGTAGAATTAGCATTGACCATTTATATTTTGAATAATAATTACGGGACACCTGGGTCATGTTTGCTTAAAAACGGGACATTTAGGCGTCCCGTTTGTGAATAAGAAAAAGAAACGGGACAACAGTTGAAAATAAGGGATTGTCCCGGCTAAAACGGGACGTCTGGTCACCTTGACTTATGAAGAGTGTTCTGGTTGTGAGAAGGATGCTTATGGGGCGTTTACACTTGGTCGATTTAGTCGCACGACTAAATCGACTCGCTGCATTTGCCACTAAATATGAAGCAACTAGGCCGAATCAGATCGATGGATGTGTTCAATTATTTCAACCACAGAAAATAGAACGTCTTTCAATTCAGTTGCCAGTCGTTTAGTCGCTTTCGATCAACAAGCGATTAAGTTGAAGTCCCGTTTACACGGTCGATTAAGTTGAAAGTGACGTCAATTCAACTGAATCGAACGCAAATCGACTAAGTGTAAACGCCCCATTATGTTCCCAATTTTTTGTTAATAGTGAATATCTGTTGTGTAAATTTCACCTCACGCATACGTGTCTTTTGGGACGTTGGAATGTTCACAAACAGCAGAGTAAAATGGTAGAAACTACTATTCTGTATCCCCTTAGTATACTAGTGCATAACGAGACGCGCGCAGTGGCTCAGTGATCGTGCACTCACTTTTAGTGCTAGGAATCCCTGGTTCGACCCCGGGCCAAGTGAGTTTGTGGTAGACAACATCGTGTCCGTGGGTTTTTTCTCGATGTTCTTCCGTTTCCTCCCACATTCACATTCTACCAATTCTTCAATTATCGTTCACTCGCGTCTCCATTAGCCTAAAGGGGACAATCATGGAACGTAAAAACAGAAATGACATTTCATTTTATTCTATAGATCCTCCCTTTATCTTCATTCACATTTTTTAGTAATTATTTGTTTTCCGAGAATTAGTAGAGCTTCACTTTATTCTACAGAGTCCTTTCAAATTTTACTTTTAGCGGGAGAAGCAAGATTCTCCAATGTAAGCGAAATTTCACGTTTTTACTTTTTCTTTATCTTCTTCTTTTTCCCCCTCATGTGGCTTCAAAGTTTCTAATGAGTTCAGTGGCGTAACTAAAGGCTTGGGGCCTTCTGCAGACAGTGTGGAGTAGGACCTCTTCTCTATCTCCCACTTCACGATTTGGGTCCACCCTGATGGCCTGCTTCTCTCCCGCAATGCGGAGTTTGCGGGGCCCTTATTTACGCCCTGGACGAATCTTCTCCATAAAGCCCTGTCCCAGTGTTCTTCCCCTGTTAAACATTTCTCCCTAAAGTCATTCTTAACCATATCCAACTATTTCCATCTTGTCTCACTCTACCTCTCTTCCCATTCACTTCCATTGCCATCTCTTCTTACCATATAGCCCTTTGTTCTTCCCATTAGATGGCCATACCACTCTAGTCTTCCTACTTGGATTTTCTACTCCGTATATCGTTGCTGGTCTAACCACTGTTTTGTAAATTACCCCTTTATTCTTCACACTGATTCTGCGGTCATACAGAACGCCACATACTTTCTTCCAATTTCGCCATCCTTCTTTCTATCTTTGTATATTTCCTCGTCCAGATCAACATTCTTGGCAACAGATAAGCCTAAGTACTTAAAATTCTTCACTTTATTTAATCGTTCTTCTTGTAACCTTATTTTCCCATTTTCTTCTTCATTGAACTATAGAGATGTTCCGAGAGGGGGCACGGTTGCTCAGTGATAGAGCGCTTACCTCTGGCCCAAAGGGTCTCAGGTTCGATCCCCGGCCAAGTTTGTGGTGGCACTCCTATTTCATCCCACTTTCTCATTCCACCAATTCTTACATCATCTTCACTTGTCTTAATATCCCAAAGGGCATAATCGTGGGACGTTAAACTGAAAAATTTGATTTCATATTCATTTTCGAGATGTTCCGTTTTCTTTCTACTAATTTTGGACCTCAATCTTCGAAATACTTCTTCCCACTCTACTTTTCTTTCAACTTCTCCCCTATTTCTATTGGATAGTACAATATTGTCAGCAAAGATCATACATCAGAGGGACTTCATCCGTACATGAAGATGTAGAAGAGAAAATCAGAATAAGGATTTGGCATGTTAATCCCACCCCACTTCTTACTTGAGTCATCCGTAGGCCTGTAGATATACATATCTTGAATTATCCTTAGGGGAGAGAGGGGTAGCCCCGGTCAGGGCGATATAGCGTGAAAAACTTATCGTAAGTAGAAACAGATGATGGCGCTTTACTGGCTGCTGTCAGATAAACTAATTTTGAGTGCGACACCATTGTAGGAGTGATAGGTATTAAATGAAGGCGTGTTGTTTTTTTCGCTGCGTTTGATGTAATATTAAGCTAAATATTCGACACTGTAAGTACTATTCCATTTGATATTTTTATTAAGTGACTTTTTAGGTAGACACTATGTTTATATAGTTCCAAAGCAATCTATAAATTAATGCATTCATTCGTTTGTATGTTGGTGTTGACCGGGCTCCCCGACATTAAAATAAACGATAATAAATAAGTCTTGACCGTCAACCCCCAAACAAAGCTATTCAAGTGTAATCTAACTCAGAAGCTGAACAAGGAACTTCCACTGGATTCAGACGTATATATTCATTTGATGATTTTTTGCTAATACCAATAGATTTATATTTCAAATATATTAAGGTGTTGACTAAAAATATATGTAACTTCAATGAATAAGTAGTTTAAAAAAAATCTTCTTTACACGAAACTGCGGTTTATTATCTGTCTCTGTAAACTGTTCTAGAGTTAATGAGTAAATTTGAAATCTTAATGGTATTGAAGTTTTTTTTTTTTTTTTTTTTCATATGTAAAGCATGGGGAAATCCCTGACTGCCATTACCCAACCACGTGGGAAATAACGGTCAATTGAGTATATGTTTATATTTTCGTTTTTAGCTTGGCAATGAAATAAGAGATGTATTTTGAAATTGGTCAAAATAAACTAGACAAAATTACTTATAGGATCGACTTATCACGGAAACTTCTCGTACTTTACGCGCTAGATTATAACGATTTTTGCTTAGGTGACCGCCATTCCCCCATTCTCCCCTACGTATTTCTCTGGCACTTCTTTCTTCCTCAGACATCTCCATAGTTCCTGACGTGGTACTCTGAGTTTGTCTTGGTATAGATCCGTATAAAATTGCGTCCGTGGTATTCTTTCCTGACATAAATCCAAATTGTTCTGCTATTGATGTTCACTTCTGTTATCGCTCATCTGCAATTGTCTCAAATATCTTTATCCTTTATCCTATGTCTCAAATAATATCTCTGTAGTTTCCACAGTCTTGTACATCTTCCTTCTTCTTAAAAATAGATACAATAACACTCTTCCTCCATTGACTTGGCGTTTTTTTTTCCTATTGATAAATTTTCTGCATCAGATCCCATACAATATATACGAGGGTGTGATCAAAAAATACGGTAAAAAAATTTATTAGAAACAATGTAATAAGTTTACATTGAATTTGATTTAATCTCCTTTAAAGTACTGTCCTTGGCTAGCAATGCACTTATCCTAACGTCGAATCCATGACTGGAAGCATTTCTGGAAGACTTCTTTCACAAGGGCGTTCAACTGCTCTGTCGTGGCCCGACCAATGTCAGGAATGGTATCAAAACATTTTTCTCTAAGCAGGGTTTAAATTTTTGGGAAGAGCCACAAGTCCCATGGTGCTATATCTGGAGAGTACAGCGAATGTGGATAGACAAGAACATGTTTTCGGCCAAAAACTCGCGAAACAAAAGCAAGGTTTGGTACGGTGCATATTCGTGGTGAAAAAGGAAGCCATTTGCTCATATAATCGGTAGTTAAAATGTTCTACATGGACCCATACGAGATGTTTAGTTCTTCGGAAAGCTCTCGAATAGTCATTCGCCTGTTTGAATAAATCATTTGTGCCACTTTTTGCACGTTTTCATGTGTTTTTGACGACGACGAACGTCTCAATCGTTGCTTGTTCTTAACGACTCTTTGCCGCTTTTGAATCGCTCTTATCACTTGTAACATACCACTTGTAAACAGTCTTCAGCTACCGCTTCATCGCCATACACTGATTTTGACATATCCTTAGCTTCTTTGGCACCTTTTTTTGCAGCTTAGAGCAAAACTTAATGTTGGCGCCGTTGCGACAGACACTCTTAATATACTACATATTCACTCTTCTGCCTCTGGAAGCCAACTGACATGTCACAGCTCGTTCAAACTTGATACTGATTGTACCAAAGGCTTAGGCTACTGGACTTACTAGTTGAAATGAATAAAACATCGATAGATGGCACTGTGCAACCAAATTCACTATACTTTTTGGTCACACCTTGTATGCTTCTATTGATATGGCTTCTGGACGTATCGCTTTTACCGTCTCTATTTTCTTTAACACATTCTCTGCTTCTTCCCAGTTTATTCTCGGTGTTGTTCCAAGATTTAGAGTTCCATCGCAGAAAACTTTCCTCGGAATTTCTTCATTTAAAAGCTTTTTGAAACAACAGCTTTCTTTGATTCTGTCTTCATTTTATATCGTAATCAGATCAAAGAATTTCACAGGAATACGCTCTATCTAAATATCCATGTTTCAGAATCATTCGGTAAAGACGCAACGAATTGTATAAACGATTTAGGATTTAGATCTCTGGGCTCTCTGCATGTAAGTCCATTTATTGAGGGATGACGTCCCTCTACAAGCACACTATCCGGGAAAAGGAAAGGAAGAAAGGATTGGGGAAGGAAGGAAGCGGCCTGGAACCTATAAGTTAGGTACCACCCCGGCATTTGCCTGGTGTGAATGAGGAAAACCCAAGAAAACCTCATTCAGGGTGGCTTGTTACACTTTTTCAACCGACTGATCCCACCGGGAATCGAACCCGGGACCGTTCACACCGAAGGCGAGAGCGTTATCAACTACGCTACGCGGGGCCATGAATTGTATAGAGGAAATCGGGGTACAGGAAGATACTTTTAAGCACTGATTAAGTATAAATGACAATATTCACATGAATGCCATGTAAAAATTATTTAATTTCTCCTTTAGTAATGAACAATTAGTAAAATCACTTTTCCCTTTCATGTAACAACCAATAGGAGGTCTATTATTTTCAGGAGTTATGCAACCACACACAACACAGTTTAACTTCAAAGAAAAGTATTTTATAATAAAGTGGAATCAATTTTCCATATTACAAATAATTTGGTAATGTTTGAAGGATGTGTCGGTATTTACTAACTTGCTCTTGTTTAAGAATGAAAATTATGAAAATACTCTTAAAGGTTCGAAAAATAATTTTAAAAGGTTCGAAAATAATTTCTGCCTGGAAATTCTTAGATGTTTTATAAGATCTAGACCATGGGCGCCCACAGGGGGGGGGCAAGAGGGAGCAATTGCCCCTCCCTGGATTTTCGAAAGAGGTTAACATTTATAGGCTCTTCTGGTGACAAAAGTAAAATCAACATTCAAATAAATGATTAGGGGTAACAAAATTCAGTCGAACCCATCCAATCGAGATATCTTACTTACGTACTACAAACCTAAAAAAAAAAAAAAAAAAAAAAGTGAGACTTGGTAAAACAGAATAAACCTAACACAGACAAAAACTTTTATAGTTTGTAAACAATTCAACACCAGTTTCATATTTCTATCTTATTTCTAGCCTGAGTTATCAATTTCTGTAATCAGGGAAGGACTTCTCGGACACCCTGTATTTCATGGAATTCATCACTGTAAAAATCGGCATTAATAGTTTCACCTCTCTTGAGATAGATATGATGGATTACTTTCACAAATAGTTCAATATGACAGCTAAAGCACATTCTGTGAGTGGAAACGTGGTTTAGAGAACCTACCTGGACGTTGATTACAATCTTACCTTTGTTCTGACCATGTACGATTGTCATACCAGACCCATTTTTTGTTTGAAATGAGAATGGGATGCAAATAAACAAAGAAACAAACAAAAACGTCCTAATTATTACTTACATTCAGATAGCTGCAAACTTCCAGACGACAATTCTTGTTAAGTAGTGTCAAACTATTTAGTACTCATTAGAGACCTGCACGGGCCGCGCTGGGCCCGAGATCCGAAGCCCGGCCCGGCCCACGGGCCGACTGTTATTTCTTTGGGCCGGGCCGGGCTTGGGCGGGCCGACACTGATTTCTCTTCAGGTCGGGCCGGGCTGGGGCCGATTAATTGCAATTCTTTAATAATTGTTGACTTTCGTTAAACGATAATTAGAATAAAGGCAAACGTTGAAGAAGTGTGATCGTGAAAAAATGTTACAAAATGAAACTTTCAAAATTTATAGGGCCCGGGCCAGGCTTGGGCCAAGAATTAAAAAAAAAACTTATCGGGTCGGGTCGGGCTCGGGCCGAAAATCTACAAAATTGTTCGGACTCGGGCTGGGCCGGGCCTAGGTACATTCGGTTGGATTGGGCTGGGCCGAAAAATTCGACGATGACATTTTTTTTCAATCTATTTACACTTTCTAATACCCAACTAGATTATAATCGTAGCTCTTATGAAACAAATATACATATTTCTAGATAGAAGCGAAATAAAAATGAAGTCTTTCAGTTTAACGGTCCCGCGATTATGCCCTTTAGGCTAAGAGAGAGGGATAATTAGGGCAAGTAAATTATGATGGAAGAATTGGTGGAATGAGAACGTGGTAGGAAACTGGAGAACCCCGAGAAAATACACGGACGCGATGCTGTCCACCATAAGCTTATTGACCGAGGAACGAACCAATGACCCCACGCATCAGAGGTAAGATTCTACCACTAAGACACCGTGGTTCTCGATGGAAGCGGCCAACTTTTTGTCAATTTTATCCTTATACAAGACTAAATTAGTAAATACATCTTTTAAACATAACCAAATTACATTTTAATGCGGAAATTTGATTCTACTTTATTATAAAACACCTTTCTTTGAAGTTAAAACTATGTTGTGTGTGGTTGCATAACTCCCGAAATAATATTGATTATATGAAAGAGAAAAAATGATATTAGCGATTTTCCATTACTAAACGAGAAATTAAATGATTTTAAATGATTTTAAATGATTTCCATTACTAAACGAGAAGTGGCATACACGTGAAGATTGTCATTTATACTTAATTAGCCCTAAAAATGATATTAGCGATTTTCCATTACTAAACGAGAAATTAAATGATTTTAAATGATTTCCATTGCTAAACGAGAAGTGGCATACACGTGAAGATTGTCATTTATACTGAATTAGCTCTACCACAATTTCCTCTGTACAATTCGTTGCGCTTTTACCTCAGGATGCTGAAATTTGAATATTATATAGACTCATATACTAGTTCTTGTGTAAT
The DNA here is from genome assembly GCF_964235325.1 of Thermobia domestica. Taxonomy (NCBI): domain Eukaryota; kingdom Metazoa; phylum Arthropoda; class Insecta; order Zygentoma; family Lepismatidae; genus Thermobia; species Thermobia domestica. The sequence continues at coordinate 185,681,602 of NC_137466.1, read as the reverse complement.
TCGTTGACCCCGATTACAATAGGTCCCATAGTTCTCGAGCTATGGAGTTTTAAAGTGTATTTTCCACCGTTTTTAGCAGCCTGTAACTTTAGAAGAAGGCATTTCCCGCCTTCTGTTTACTAGACATTTTTTTGCTTCTTTTGAGATCTCCTACAAGTTAGTTATTCTCCGTTATTGCCTGACTATCAAAAGTCAGGAAACGTAAGCCAACTCGAGGTAAATTGTTAGAAATTGATGATTTTGAGCATAAAATGGTGGGATTTTTCCAATTGCAGCAGCCGTTTGAGCTCCACACTGATAAGGAGCCCTATATTCAAAGGAAAAATATCGTTTACAGCTCAGTAAGACGTTCGAACGGAACGTTAAGGTCCCGCAAAAATGACAAAGTAACTGTGCACATTGTTGTGTGAGGAAACTTAGAGCATCTCAAAAACCTGTTCTCAGCAATGTTGTATTGTTGGTTTGGTGAGGGGCCCAAGGAAACAATCTAATGAACTGGCAACGTTGCTATTTTATTGTATATATAGGCCGCTTTAGCAGTATGGAGCCCAAACGGCTACTGCAATTTAAAAAATCCGCCATTTTTAGATTGAAACTCAGCTATTTCACACAACTTTTCTCTCTTTCCATTTTTTTCATATCTTTACTCATAACGGAGTTTGGACTATGGCACTGGACTTTTGATACAGGTTGTATATATACAAAACTCAATTGGCGGTTGGCCCGAGAGATACCATTAAGTTCTTCGTAATTCTGTGCAAACAAACAAACAAACAAACAAAAAACATTTCACGTGAAAACTAACCAAGTTTTTATGAAAGATAAGAATAATAATAATAGTAATCATCAGTGTCGTGTTTAGGGGGAGGGCTTCCGGGCTTAAGCCGCCCCCCCAGAAATCTTACTTACTATAGTAAAGTATATGAAATATCTTGCAGAATTTTCACATTTTCAGGCAAAGCCCTTCCCCCCGAAACAAAATCGTAAATACGCCAATGGTAATTATCATAGGTATTCTGTCACTATTGCCAGGTCATTTGGTGCAACTTGGAAGCTTCCATGCTCCTGCTCCACTCTCTCTCGTTAACCTCTTTATGAAGGATACTGCTCTTACTGATTACAGTTCTGGAAGGACGGCAGTTGTCAACAATTTCGAATCTTCCCTCATTGTTCCCCATGCTCACAACAGTAGATAACGTTAGCATACAGTATTTTAATACAAGGTTGAGACATAAGTCTTGCAATATTCTGGCACCTGTATTTATTACACAAGGTGTCTACTAAAATTCCACAATGAAATTTCGTGACTTTTTCATGACCTTTTCTTTATCAAATCATAAAATTTTCCTAACATTTTCAAGAGCGAATTTGGGTGCGAATTAGGCCGAATTTTTATCCATGCGGTACAAACGTACTTTGCGATTTGGTAGCGCCTAAAGCCGACCATATACATTTTTTGGTGTTGGATTTTGATGTTTTCTATAACAAAATTTTCCAATCTGTACTTACATTTGCACAGTTTAATAAAAATCGTGACCCAAAAGCTAAATTTCGTGACGTTTTCGTGACTTTCATGACCGTTTTCTGATTTCGTGACTTTTTCGTGACATTCGTGACTTTCGTGACCGATAGACACCCTGTTACAGTACAATTAAAGTAGGTGAACATTCAAAGTATAGCTCCTCTTGTTGGACTTTCTGCAGCTACCTTCCTGCCAGTTTCTCGAGTCCACATTTATGAATTGTTGTTAGTGTCAATGTCAAATATATACTCTTTGCAGCCTTAGAAAAAAGTAGATGTAAACAAACCCACCTGACTACCAGTGGGTCGATGACCAGTGATTGGTTGTTGGACATGCTCTGCGCACCGCTTATTTCTTACCGGCAAATACTCCTACTAGGGAGGTCTATCGGCACACCACCATACCTACGCTCTTAAAACATCTCTATCGTCTCCGCACTCGCTATATACAGAGCCGTATCGCTGAGGCCCATCCAATTCTTGGTGCACTGCTCGATCAGACTCCTGCACGACCACTACATGCCTATCCACCAGTTGACCATCTACTTGCACTGCATGAGCTTGACCAGGCCACGCCAACCTATAACCCACGTCGTCGCATCTATCAAACCCATCAGCATATCTATCGTCCATAATCTCTTCTACCCTGCACTTCTTGTACTGCATCTAAAGATATAATCATGATCATACATCACCACCGTCAATAACTTCCTGTATCCCATCTATAAACAGGCACCTCTAACACTTCAGTTTTTCTCTGGCCCCGGAGAAGGCGTTACCTTCTGTGGCCCGCCCAGTTTCGACTGGGAATGAAATTGCAGTTAAAAAAAAAAAAAAATATTTCCAATATAGTGTCAGTGCGTTAATTATTTACCAACCAACTATAGCCCTAACATTGTGGAAATTATGCGACGACAGTAAGCTAGCAGACGATCTTGCTGTCCACGTCTCTGGCTGTCGAAGCACGTGTGAGCCGCGGAGTAATACATTTCGCTTTGTTTATGTCTACTTTGTTCTAAGGCTGGAAAGAGTTTTAGAAGTAGGTGGGCAGAAAGTAGAACAGGTGACTAGTTTTCGATACCGGGTAGTATTATTATTGATTATAAGAAATGCGAACGTGAATTAACAGCAAGTATAGGAATGGTGGAAAAAGCCTTTAGGACGAAGAAAATACTATTTTGTGGGACCTTGAATAAATAGTTGAGAAAAATAGTCATAAAATGCTTCGTGTGAAGTATTGTACTATATAAGGGCAGAGAAGGGACATTACGCAAAAATGATGAAAAACGACTGGAATGTCTCGAAATGTGGATTTGGAGAAGAACGGAGAGAATTAACTTTGTCGAGCGGAAAACGAATGAGAGAGAGTCTTTGAAATGGTGGAGGATAAAGAGCAATTTTAGATGATATTAAGAAGAGGAAGGACAACTGATTGGGACATTGGTAAGAGGGAATTGTATCATGAGAGACATGCTAGAGAGTATAGTGGCAGGAAAGAAAGGAAGGGGACGAAGGAGACTATAATTAATGGACGATATCAAAACAGAAAAAATCATACGTAAAAATGAAGAGGTTAGCGGAAGACCGTGGAGCGTGGAAGCTACCCAGTTGCGGCAAGTGACCTACTAAAAATGACAGAATACCTATGATCAGTGGCGGATCCAGGATATGATCAAGGGAGGGGCTAAACCATAATTTGCCGTTTTATCCAGTGTAAAGCAGAATTGAAGCCCTTTTTATCCAGTGTAAACCTGAGCGTCAAGGAAGAAGGGGGGGGGGCTATAGCCTCGTACCCCTCCCTTGGATCCGCCCTTGCCTATGATGATAATGATATTAGAGGCAAATAAGTCAACTCAATGCTGTTTCTATGTCCTGCTGCTTGGTGAAGCATTGTGATTTCAGGAAGTGCGCCATGGACCAAAACAGCTACTGATCCAAAGGGGCAACACCAGAACTATATACCGGGTGTGGCATCAGTTCAATACTATCAAGTTGTTTTTCGAGCCAAGTGTGGTTTTGTATTATCCTGTTGCAGCAGGGCAAGCTTTCGGTTTACAAATTTACGCTATTTTACGCGTAGTGCAGCATACATCTGCTCCAACTGTTCGGGGAAAAGATTGGCATTGATGGTACGACCGTTAGAAACTAACTTGAAATGAATTGCCTTCACATAGCTTTACCACACACACACAGCATGCTTTTATGCTCGAAAAAAACATGTTTGAAGACTGGTTCTAGAAGTTGGCCCTTGTTCAACCACTGTTTTTGCACATTCGAATTTCGGAAAAATACCTATTCTCTGTTGCATGTGACAAGCCCTTTCAGTAAACGCATAATAACGCAGATTTTTCAGCAGTTTTTGGCACATATCCACTCTATTCTGAACCTGAGCTGGTGCAATGGAGTTCGTGAAAATGACTAGCGTACTACAGAGGACTGGGACAATTTGATTTGACAATTATCGTATTTGATGGATTTTCCTCAGAATCTGGGAAATACCCTGGGGCAGCCTACCTTGGCTAAACTTCGTCATTTTTAACTTTTGGAAACTAATGAGTTGTACTGTGGTTCAGTGCAGCTTACCTTTTCGCATGACTAATGTTTTAAGTGGCTGTCGAAGCGTTATGCCCGAGTTCGAACTTATACAGTAACAGTTTATGTATCAGACGATTTTGAGCTCACACCGTCACTACCACCAAAAACTGACTGAAGATACTGACTAATTGGCTGCCTCCGCGTTAAGTAGTCCACTTTCTCCACTACTTCTTGGGCCATTTTAACCTTGTACTTACGGTCGATTACGGCGTATACATGTGCCTGCTGTTTTGGTTGTGGAAACATTGCAAGAGTTATGACTGAACCTTGCATTTGACTAGGATTTAGGATTTAGATTTCTGGGCTTTCGGCATCTAAGGCCATTTAGCCCGTCACGTTTTGAGGGATGACATCCCTCGGCGAGCACACAATCCGGGGAAAGGGTAGAAAGAAAGGATTGGAGAAGGAAGGAAGCGGCCTGGGACCTATAAGTTAGGTACCACCCCGGCATTTGCCTGGTGTGAATGAGGAAAACCCAGGGAAACCTTATTCAGGGTGCCTGGCCTGAAAAAGCGTTTTACTCTTCTTCGACCGAGGCCCCCACCGGGAATCGAATCCGGGACCGCTCGCACCGAAGGCGAGAGCGTTAGCGACTACGCTACGCGGGGCCACAACCTTGTATTTGAGGTAAAATTGTCTACGAGACAGAATTTTCCTTACAAGACAAGACAGAACTCTTTCAATACGTAAAAACTTATGTACTTTCCATGACAAGACTAATTTTCACGACACCTTTTGAGACGAGATAGATAGTCCTAAAGAAATAATTAAAGATGAGAGATAAAACAATGAAAGACGAAATAACTAAGTTGCACTTCGGAGAACTATATAAGTCCATCATGCGAGAGATAAAACAATGAAAGACGAAATAACTAAGTTGCACTTCGGAGAACTATATAAGTCCATCATGCAAAACACACAGATATAGATCTTTGTCAGGAATCTTAGCGTTCGAATTACGTGTTAAGAGTAGACTATTTACCTATCATGCTCCCCCATTTTTTAATGTTATGGAAAACACATTTTTTTTCTGAAATAATTATTTACTTAAAACTAGTTGATTCTGATGGAATAATTAGTGAAATAGTTTGTATTGTTAATATATTTTCCATTCTCAAAGATTATTTGTTCAATTAACTACAGTGGCGTACGCAGAATTTTATCAAGAGGATTTCATGAATTCAATCTCATATCGTTTCACGACAAGCATGATTTTTGTGTTTATATTTGGTCTAGGAATTAATTCGTGCGGGTGGACAAGAGATGGCGCAACGAACGGAGCGTCCCACAGTTCCGTGTATCCACACATGTGTTGCAAACCCCTGTCATCGCGTATCGTTCGTAGTATAGGGCAGTGGATTAAAGCGTCAACAACACCAGTTTGTAGTTAAGTGAACATGGCGCAATTTGTGCCTGATAAAGTGTTTTTGCGGGGTGTCCTGCTGCATTACTTTAACATGCAGAAAAGTGCTACTGAAAGTCATCGTATTTTGGTGGAAGTGTATGGTGACCATGCTCTAGCTGAGCGAACGTGTCAGAAGTGGTTTGCACGTTTTAGAAGTGGTGATTTCGGCTTGGCAGACCAAGAGTGAGCTGGACAGCCAAAAAAATTTCAAGACGAAGAATTAACAGCATTGCTCGAGCAGGATTCGTGTCAAACGCAGGAACAATTTGCAGCAGCATTAGGCGTTGATCAAACAACAGTCTCCAAACGCTTGAAAGCCATGGGAATGATTCAAAAGATGTCATATTGGGTTCCACATGAATTGAAAGACAGAGACGTTGAAAGACGAAAAACCATTTGCGAATTGCTGCCTCAACGACAGAGCAGAAAGGGGTTTCTGCATCGAATTATTACGGGTGATGAGAAGTGGATCCATTACGAGAACCCTAAACGAAAAAAGGCCTGGGTGAAACCAGGTGAACCAGGTCCATCACAACCAAAACGAGATATTCACTGTGCAAAGGTTATGCTGTGCATATGGTGGGATATGAAAGGTGTGGTGTACTATGAGCTGCTGCAACCGGGTGAAACTATGAATGGAGAACGTTATCGACGACAATTAATGCGTTTGAAGCAAGCTCTGGCCAGAACACGACCAGAATGGGAGAACAGACATGATAAACTTATTGTTCAACATGATAACGCTCGCCCACATGTCGCAAAACCGGTCAAAACCTATTTAGAAAATGTCGGATGGGAAGTTTTACCCCACCCGCCGTATTCACTAGACGTTGCTCCTTCGGGCTACTACTTGTTCGATTGCATGAACAACGATTTGATTGGACAGCGGTTTACTTCTTCAGAAGATATCGAAACATGGGTCTCTGACTGGATCGCTTCCAAGGATGAGGACTTCTTTCACCACGGAATCCGTACATTGCCTGACAGATGGGCGAAAGTGGCGGCTAGCGATGGACAATATTTTTCTTAAGGTATTTATGTATTTTGTGTTTGTACTACAGCTTCAATGTGTGCGTACCAACCGCACGAATTAATTCCTAGACCAAATATATATATATATATATATATATATATATATATATATATATATATATATATATATATATATATATATATATACAGTGGTGGATCCAGGATATGATCAAGGGAGAGGCTAAACCATAGTTTGCAGCTTTATCCAATGTAAAGCAGGATTGAAGCCCATTTTATACAGTGTATACCTGAGCGTCTAGGGGGGCTATAGCCCCATTGGATCCGCCCCTAGATATATACAGTGGCAGATCCAGGATATGATCAAGGGAGGGGCTAAGCCATAGTTTGCAGCTTTATCCAATGTAAAGCAGGATTGAAGCCCATTTTATACAGTGTATACCTGAGCGTCTAGGGGGGCTATAGCCCCATTGGATCCGCCCCTAGATATATACAGTGGCGGATCCAGGATATGATCAAGGGAGGGGCTAATCCATAGTTTGCCGTTTTACCCAGTGTAAAGCAGGATTGAAGTACATTTTATCCATTGTAAACCTGAGCGTCAAGGGGCGGGGGCTATAGCTCCTTAGCCCCCCTTGGATCCGTCCTTATATATATATATATATATATATATATATATATATATATATATATATATATATATATAGGGTGTACCAGAACGAAGGGGCAATACTTCGCAAAAAAAGTTCATATGAACATGGGTCCTAATCTCAACGGTTTGAAAGCTACAGGTTGTGAACCATTTTTGACTTTAAATTGCATATTGCTCATCTTGTAGTTATTCTACAGAGGTAAGACAGCAGATTTGAAAGATGTTGATATGGCCTTTCCAACGGTATGCAATATGTGGCAGTGGTGTCTTTGAAAGACAAATAGAGGTATATTTGGGAATCAGTGTTGCCATCCAATTTCTTTAAATAACCTTAACGTCCCCAAATTTCCCTCAATACCTTGCCTTCTACGGATACCACTGCCACATGTTGCATACCGTTCGAAAAGCCCTCATCCCCTTTCAAATTTGCTATATCTCACCTCTGTAGAGTAAATACAGGTTGGGCAATACGCAACATAAAGTCAAAAAAGGTTCACAACCTGTAGCTCTCAAATCGTTGAGATTAGGACCTATGTTCAGATGAACTTTTTTTTTAGCTTAGAATCACTCATGCTACCATTTCCCAAAATATTGCTCCATCCTCCTGCGACACTCTGTATATATATATATATATATATATATATATATATATATATATATATATATATATATATATATATATATATATACTAGCAGCGTTCACCCCGCTTCGCTGCGGTCACCCCGGAACGCAATAAACTTTGTTACTTAGATAATTTTTACTTTTTCGCTTTCAAATTGCAGTAGATGTTAACATTATAACGCCTGTCATTTATGTTAACCCGCCGAGTGACACAGTCATGCGGGTTGCATATAAATACGTTTATTTTTATACCTATGATGAACTAACAAAGGATTTGTACGTAATGGACACCTGAATGGTCAATTATCTCAAGACACTGGTAATTAAAAATTAAAGTGATATGATAAAAACCATCTAGGGTCCAAATCCTAATAACCCCCCAAAAATGAAAGAAATTGGTTCAGCCGTATTAGCGTGATGAGCGGACAAAGGATTTTGTACGTTCTCTTTTATATATATAGATATATATATGAGCTCCTTCGTGGCTAAGCGGTTAGCATACGCGTCTTTGGCGTGGGAGACTCGGGTTCGATTCCCTGCGGGAGCTCATGTGGTTCGGATTCCATGTTAATCAGTAGGTCCACATCTCATATAGCCTTGCTGCTGAGAGGGACGTTAAACTCAAAATCAACTCATCAATATATAAAGTGAAACCTGTCTTCAGCGAAATCGAGCGGGACTCGCAAAAATTTCCGTTAAAGACAGGTTTCCGCTTAATGGAGATAGACCTTTTCGTTAAAAAAAATATATATGCTTATATCGGACATAATGAGAAAATATATTGATGTACGCAACTTGTTCAATTACAGTACTTCCTTCTACGGATTAATACCCCAAAAAAACTTAAAATAAACACAAAATATGATGTGCACACTTTCCTTTATTTTTCCCAATAGTCAAGCAGGATTTTTTGCATACATTGCTACTATTAAATACTTGGCTGCGGTATACTTCAGGACACAGAAAAGCTTTCTCTGGAATTTTGAAAGTCCTCTGAACTCTTTCCTCCTAGTTTTCACGACACGTGATGGAGATATATAACTTCTGCTTTACCTCAATTCCTTTTTTCCAGAACTTTGTTTTGTCAGTTTTCTTCTCATTTTTGTTGGCTGTCGCTAGTTGCTACACAAGCGGAACAGAAGTACGCCTACAAAGAAGACTTGACAGCTGACATGCTACGTAGGACTAGCGAAAAATTGTGGGAGCTGAATATGAGTAGTGATTGACGAAGGTCAACACTGCCCATAAAGATTTAACAAAAGAACGAAGTATTTATCGCAGACAGTATATGTTTACCCTCTCACAGGATGTTTAAAAATTTTCTAAACGATGTAGTCTGAAACTCAGAATTTTCCGTTAAAGGTTTATTTTGCTTTCCGTTGTCCGCATAACACAGTTTCCGCTTAATGAAGGGACTTTTCCATGTCTTTTACTCCAAAATCCATGGGACCATGAAATGTTTCCCTTTAAGACAGTTTTCCGTTTAATAAAGGGTCCGTTGAAGGCAGGTTTTACTGTATATATATCCCTTTCAACATGGCGACAGTCATGACTTCGTTGAGAATGCTTTTCAAAAGTTACATATCACAAACCAAAACAACTGCAAATCATTGAACGAAACTTAGACAATCACTACACGCCACACAGTGGTACATTTTCCCAATTTCCTGGCCAAAACCTCTATTGCATATAATTTCAATTTTTAGCTGCTCAGTCGCTAAGTACATAAACAAAAAAGACTTAAATTATATTGGTTTATTGGTTTAGTAGCCAAATGACTCTTATGATCCTAATTTGCCAGTTAAAGTATCATGTTTTATGCATTTTTTATTTGTGTAATTTGTAAGTTCATGAGCATAATTTCAGAGAAATCTATCAATAATAATGAATAGTCTCAATATGAAATGAAAATGTACACACAAAAATACCAAATAAACTTAGCTTATTACATTTTACATACATTTAACACACATAATTATATACCATAAATTACTGCTTGTTGCAAAATAAATCAAACAAAAAGAAAATCAGAGCATGTGTTAAAATTAAAACAAATAAATTAAGATAATAGGAATACTGTGGGATTCTCAAAAAATCATCGGGCTATATTCCCATCGTTATTATTTCTGTAACTTTGCTTTGGACGATCTACAATAAGCCCTAATTTCTCCTTTAACTCCAAAGCAATTTTTCCTTTTTTTTTCATGGAAAATCTCTCTCAGCTAAATAACTTACTTGCTACTTCTGAATGCTCAATTTGTAAGATAAGTGAAGATATTCAAATAAACGTGTCCATACGTGTAATGTAGATAATCCGAAATGTAGAGAAGTTACATTTATGTCTTTACGAAACATTTTTTCTATGTTATTGAACTTTTTGGATGTAACTCCACATAGATGACACTTTTGTATGGGTTCAATACTTGCCCTTTCTTTCGGATTCAGGGTACGGACAACAGCATCTTGGGCTTCGATTACCCTGTTAACTGTGTGGTTTAAAATTCCTTGCAACGTTGTTTCTGCAGCTTTATCAGAAATTCCAGTCTCTGTCTAATCAGTGTAGTACTTCCTTTTTGTTCAAGGAAAATAATACTATTGGCATCATTTGCAGACGGTCTCATGACATTATATCGCGATTTTGTTAGCTTGGCTTCAGCAATAAGTGACAGTTACTTTTTTTCTCATCTTAATGAAACTATGGAATGCGACGATACTATATGTGCTTTCTGTACTTGGAAGCTCTATGGCCAGACTTGTAACAATAATGTCCTTTACTACCCTCGGTTTCTCCTGAAGCCCGTAGGCTCATTTGTGTTGCATAGATAAATGCAACTTCACTTTTAGTTATTGTTGCTTGCAGTGTTTCTTTTTTCTCCTTTTTAAACGGTCTCTAATTTCCTCAAACCCAGTCACTGGACGCCAACCTCTCTGATGCGTTTCAGCGGCATTGACAAGAAAACTGATGCTCTTTCGCAGTCACTTTTAGTTCTGTTCAAAAAATATTTGTGTATTTCCTTTTGCCTTTTGCCACCTACTTTTAAAGTCGCATTTAAGTGACTCAATACAACTTTTAAATCTCTAAAAGTGTTACCGCGGTTACTTTGGCAGACATCTGCTAGCAGACATTTAAAAAAAAACCAGGGTTGCCAGAATACAAAAAAAATATTTTAATGCAGTTACGTTGGAAGAAACAGGCCAATTGGAAACATAAATTTATAACTAATAAAACAATGATGAGAATTACAGAAGGGGGTTCATCGTCACGGAATGGTTAAAAATATATGAAGGAAAAATTAATAATCATAAGTATAAAAAGCTTAAATTATTAATCACGAGACAGAAAATTGGGTCTCCAACTAACAATATAAGGTAGCGCAAACAAATAATTATCTTTTAGTAAACAAGACACAACTATCTATAAATAGTAAAAGAACAACGAAAATTGAAGAGGGTGCAACTCATCGTAACGGCCCGGTCAAAGTATAAAAACCTTAAATTATTAATCACGAGACAGAAAATTGGGTCTGGAACTAACAATATAAGGTAGCGCAACCAAATAATTATCTTTTAGTAAATTAGACACAATTATCTATAAATAGTTAGAGAACGACGAGAATTGGAAAGGGTGCACTCATCGTAACGGCCCGGTCAAAGTATAAAAAGCTTAAATTATTAATCACGAGACAGAAAATTGGGTCTGCAACTAACAATATAAGGTAGCGCAACCAAATAATTATCTTTTAGTAAACTAGACACAACTATCTATAAATAGTAAAAGAACGACGAGAATTGGAGAGGGTGCACTCATCGAAACGGCCCGGTCAAAGTATGAAAAGCTTAAATTATTAATCACGAGACAGAAAATTGGGTCTGCACCTAACAATATAAGGTAGCGCAACCAAATAATTATCTTTTAGTAAACTAGACACAACTATCTATAAATAGTGAAAGAACGACGAGAATTGGAGAGGGTGCACTCATCGAAACGGCCCGGTCAAAGTATAAAAAGCTTAAATTATTAATCACGAGACAGAAAATTGGGTCTGCAACTAACAATATAAGATAGCGCAACCAAATAATTGTCTTTTAGTAAAAAAGACAAAACTATCTATAAATAGGAAAAGAACGAGGAGAATTGGAGAGGGTGCACTCATCGTAACGGCCCGGTCAAAGTATAAAAAGCTTAAATTATTAATCACGAGACAGAAAACTGGGTCTGCAACTAACAATATAAGGTAGCGCAACCAAATAATTACCTTTTAGTAAACAAGACACAACTATCTATAAATAGGAAAAGAACGAGGAGAATTGCAGAGGGTGCACTCGTCGAAACGGCCCGGTCAATGTATAAAAAGCTTAAATTAATAATCACGAGACAGAAAATTGGGTCTCCAACTAACAATATAAGGTAGCGCAACCAAATAATTATCTTTTAGTAAACAAGACACAACTATCTATAAATAGTAAAAGAACGAGGAGAATTGCAGAGGGTGCACTCGTCGAAACGGCCCGGTCAATGTATAAAAACCATAATTATTAATCACGAGACAGAAAATTGGTTCTGGAACTAACAATATAACGTAGCGCAACCAAATAATTATCTTTTAGTAAACTAGACACAACTATCTATAAATAGTTAGAGAACGACGAGAATTGGAAAGGGTGCACTCATCGTAACGGCCCGGTCAAAGTATAAAAAACTTAAATTATTAATCACGAGACAGAAAATTGGGTCTGCAACTAACAATATAAGGTAGCGCAACCAAATAATTATCTTTTCGTAAACTAGACACAACTATCTATAAATAGTGAAAGAACGACGAGAATTGGAGAGGGTGCACTCATCGAAACGGCCCGGTCAAAGTATAAAAAGCTTAAATTATTAATCACGAGACAGAAAATTGGGTCTGCAACTAACAATATAAGGTAGCGCAACCAAATAATTGTCTTTTAGTAAAAAAGACAAAACTATCTATAAATAGGAAAAGATCGACGAGAATTGGAGAGGGTGCACTCATCGAAACGGCCCGGTCAAAGTGTAAAAAGCTTAAATTATTAATCACGAGACAGAAAACTGGGTCTGCAACTAACAATATAACGTAGCGCAACCAAATAATTGTCTTTTAGTAAACTAGACACAACTATCTATAAATAGTAAAAGAACGACGAGAATTGAAGAGGGTGCACTCATCGTAACGGCCCGGTCAAAGTATAAAAAGCTTAAATTAATAACCACGAGACAGAAAATTGGGTCTGCAACTAACAATATAAGGTAGCGCAACCAAATAATTATATTTTAGTAAACTAGACACAAATATCTATAAATAGTAAAAGAACAACGAGAATTGGAGAGAGTGCACTCATCGAAACGGCCTGGTCAAAGTATAAAAATCTTAAATTATTAATCACGAGACAGAAAATTGGGTCTGCAACTAACAATATAAGGTAGCGCAACCAAATAATTGTCTTTTAGAAAATCAAGCCACAACTATCTATAAATAGGAAAGGAACGACGAGAATTGGAGAGGGTGCACTCATCGAAACGGCCCGGTCAAAGTATAAAAAGCTTAAATTATTAATCACGAGACAGAAAACTGTGTCTGCAACTAACAATATAACGTAGCGAAACCAAATAATTGTCTTTTAGTAAACTAGACACAACTATCTATAAATAGTAAAAGAACGACGAGAATTGGAAAGGGTGCACTCATCGTAACGGCCCGGTCAAAGTATAAAAAGCTTAAATTAATAATCACGAGACAGAAAATTGGGTCTGCAACTAACAATATAAGGTAGCGCAACCAAATAATTATCTTTTAGTAAACAAGACACAACTTTCCATAAAAAGGAAAAGAACGACGAGAATTGGAGAGGGTGCACTCATCGTAACGGCCCGGTCAAAGTATAAAAAGCTTAAATTATTAATCACGAGACAGAAAATTGGGTCTGCAACTAACAATATAAGGTAGCGCAACCAAATAATTGTCTTTTAGTAAACTAGACACAACTATCTATAAATTGTAAAAGAAGAACGAGAATTGGAAAGGGTGCTTTCATCGTAACGGCCCGGTCAAAGTATAAAAAGCTTAAATTATTAATCACGAGACAGAAAATTGGGTCTGCAACTAACAATATAACGTAGCGCAACCAAATAATTATCTTTTAGTAAACTAGACACAACTATCTATAAATAGTAAAAGAACGACGAGAATTGGAGTGGGTACACTCATCGTAACGTCACGCTCAATGTATAAAAAGCTTAAATTAATAATGACGAGACAGAATATTGGGTCTGCAACTAGCAATATAAGGTAGCGCAACCAAATAATTGTCTTTTTGTAAACTAGACACAACTCTCTATAAATAGTAAAAGAACGACGAGAATTGGAGAAGGTACACTTATCGTAACGGCCCGGTCAAAGTATAAAATGCTTAAATTAATAACCACGAGACAGAACGTGGCATGACATGGTGAACCTTTAGTTGTCGGCGTATTTGTTGCATTTGTGTTTTATGTTCCCACTTCGACAATTTTTTTTTTTAAAGTTTAACAGCTGTTTCGAGCTTTCTCTTTCGGTGTCATCCTTTATTTACACTATGCACTATTCGTATTCACAGCTTGTGCCCCTCTGCAATGTCTTATTCAGATTAACGTTTTCTTTTTGCCCCTCAGTAAACATTTGATTGATTTAATTCTCATACTCTCCACGGATGTAGCGCAGGAATGCCAGACTCATAAAATAGGTGTACGTTTACTTTTCTGACAGATAATACCAACGTGAATCTTGTTCATGAAAAGATTTTGTTTGTTTCGTTTAATTAGAGCATACCTTCTGTCAGTGGCGGCGATTGGATGTTAAAAGTGGGGGGGCAGACAGACAAGATCATACATATTTGTATATCAATGTTAGCTTCCCTGGTTGTTTCTAACACTGTGTTTGACGAAAGGTTGTATAATTAATAGGATACTATATTTTTCAGTTAAAATAGCGTACATCGTATTTCATATTGTATTAAGTAAACCGAGAAGAGCAACGCAAGTAGGTACTAGCCCTACGAAAGTGTAAGAAGAGATTTGATTCCTTGCTCAAGAACATCTTAAAATTCTGCTTGGAAAATTGTATGATCAGATTATTTAATAACAAATTTGTAAAACAGATAAATAGAAAGGATAATATTAATCATAGTAATGCATGAGACTTGTTTTGCAAACTGGAGATTAATGAGCAACTTACATTTTTAATTCCACACATGCCATTAAATGTACGTTATTACTTATAAGGACAATAA
Organism: Thermobia domestica; assembly: GCF_964235325.1. Classification (NCBI taxonomy): domain Eukaryota; kingdom Metazoa; phylum Arthropoda; class Insecta; order Zygentoma; family Lepismatidae; genus Thermobia; species Thermobia domestica. The sequence goes on along the minus strand of NC_137466.1, from coordinate 185,666,527 downwards.
ATACTACAAGCATATGCTGCGACATTTAAAGAAATACTTTTGCAGCTTCCCGAAACATGTTCGTTACCATTAGGTACATTTTCCACTTTCTTCGAATACATCAAAACTCAACAATACTTAGTCACTCCACATTCCAGTTATACAAAATAATCCTAAAACCTAGAATTATGTTGAATTCACTAAATTTAATTGTATATACACTCGTACGCCCATAAATACACCACTTACTCGTATATTACACTGCAAAACAATGGAAAAGGTAGAAGTTGTCTCTTATTGCTCTCTTTTTAATCAATATCCCTTATTATTAGAAAGAAGAAAAACATTTTAGCAACTGTCGACTTCTGTGCAATTAAAGAATGACTTGTGAATGCTTTCTCTCTCTCTCTCTCTCTCTCTCTCTCTCGAAATGTTCTCCCAATTCCTTTCAAAGCGGTTGACTAATATATCGAGCCCTAGTAAGAAGAAATGAAAGTACGCTGGAATTGTTGCACTCCAATCGGTTAATTTTCGGGCAATTTTGCGTGGCAATTAAAACTCAATTTTTGTAGCTTTCTTAACTCCACAGGAAGATAACCAATCGGTGCTCACGCAAGGCAAATATTCGATAGCACCATTTTTCCTATGAACCAGTTATAAGATACAAAAACTTTACGTTTCCAAATGAAACTATATACATTAATTGGTCACTTCGAAAAAGTGGGGGGGCAACTGCCCCCCTTTGCCCCCCCGAATCGCCGCCCATGCCTTCTGTACAGGTGCCAAAAACTCTGATCAGAGGTTTCCGATATACTTAAAACAAAGATCTTAGCACCATATTTATTCTTCACTTCTATCGCGTTTCGATTCCCGGCGGGAGCTCATGTAGTTCGGATTCCACGTTAATCAGTAGGTCCTAGCTCATATAACCTCGCTGCTGATTAAACTCAAAATCAACTCAACTCTACTTCTATCACTAATTTAAATTGCTTTACAAGTACAATTCAGTCGCAGTCATCTGGCCTTAACTAATCCAACCATCTACATATTCCGACCTTGCAAAAAAAAATATTATTATTATTATTATTATTATTATTATTAATAATAATAATAATAATAATAATAATAATAATAATAATAATAATAATAATAATAATAATAATAATAAACTGTTGAGCGCACACCAGTAAGCAGTATTCGCCATGATTACTAACTCTTTTCATCAAATTTGATCTTTGTGGTGCTTAAGTATAAATTTGTAGTTGCTCAAATTACTAGCATGTAATTTTTTGAAACGAAGAATGTAGGCTCTATTTTGTCAGTCTTAAATGTCACATCTGTTATTTTCCGTGTCATCCGACATTTCCGATCATCCGACTAGACCGACTTGTTTAGGCTGGATCATCGAAACACTATTATAAAGTCAAGATGACTTAAATTCGTTGTTTTATATCATTCATATCAGCCTATATGAAATTTGGCAGTGTTTGACTGGGCTCAGTTCTAACAGATGTTGATCAAATTCAGTCAGAATATGCATGAAGTTTACTTCATGCCGTGCTGTGTTATTTTAACATGTTTTGGTTGATAATTAGGTGATAATATACAAGTATTGAATACTTGATTTCAAAATTTGAAAAATTGAAAATTTAAATATTTGCTTAAAATGCTATTTAAACTGAATTTTCACATTAGATTTTACGATAAAGTGTTCATTTGTCAATTATACAGGGTGTTTAAAAGCAACACCGACGACGTGAGTGAGGTGATTCCTAATCCTAAGATAAAAAGTATAGACCAACCTGGTTGCTCAAATGCTTCCTTCCGGAGTTATAGAGTGCTGAAAACATAAAAAAATTAAATTTAAAGGTCATAGCACAAAACTACGGGACCTACCATAGTCGAGTCAAGATTTCACTTAGGAACTAGAATGTGTCCTATCCAAATATCCATGTTTCAGAATCCTAAGGTACTCACGCAACAATTTTTATAGAGCTAGTTGGTTACTACTTCAAATTATATGCCTATAGCCAAACTCCTATAAAAACTGTTGCAAGTACATTAGGATTCTGAAACATGGATTTTTGGATAGTTCACGTATTAGTTCCCAAGTGACGTCTTGACGCGAGCACTGAAGGTTCCATAGTTCTGGAGCTATGGACCTTTAAAGTTCATTTCTTCATGTTTTCGGCAGCCTATAACTCCGAAAGAAAGCATTTGTGCAACCAGGTTGGTCTATACTTTTTGTCTTATTTTGGTATTAGGAATCACCTCCCAAACGTTGTAGGTGTTGTTTTGAAACACCCTGCCCAGCCCCCGCCAAGTGAACTTTGTGGTGGACAAACACCGTGCTCGTGGGTTTTCTCGGGGTTCTCCCGTTTCCTCCCACTTTCTTTATTCCACCATTTCAATCATCTCTCATCATCACCATCCCCTTTAGCCTAACCGGCATAACCGTGGGACGTAAAACTTAAAGATTTCATTTCATTTCATTTCATTTTTGAAATACCCTGTATATTGATTAAATATAAGTTCGGGTTTACTCTATTTGCTAAAAAGGTGTAATGTTATTAGTTTCTAAGATTTACTGTGATTGTTTCTAATTTATTTTGATGTGGAACCAAGTAATATAAATGTATTAAAGTGTCTTATAATATTCTTCATTATTAAACTTACTAAAAGGTAAATTCAATTACGTTTCACAAGAGTAACTATATTCAAAATCCGTACTAAACAATATAAATGAGAAAAATGTATATTTATTATGGTATTAGATTTCAATATATATAAACATGTAGATTTTAGAAAAACTTTTTAGTTTTATCCATAAGAAGAAAACTAAAATTTAATTATCAGATGACTTCCCCACACAAATTACAGAACTGAATCTTATCCAAAATTCTAATTATAATTATCAATTTGCATCCTTTAAAACAAACTAAAATTTATGATTCCCAGAACACTTCCTTACTAATAAAAATAAAATCTTTGTTTCTTTCAGTGATTAGCACTATAGCACACAATATTACTCAACCTAATTTTCATTAACGTCTACTAACACGGGAGCTACTTTTCCAATTTTCATCCTTCTTCAACTCCTAATAGATATATGTATCTACTATAAGAAAAATATCATTATTATGTTACACTGTTACATTGGCAGCAGTAAACTCCATGGTCTATGTAATATCACCACAGTCTTTTAAATAATATTTCTACAGTGCTGTGACAATGAACGCCCCTCTCCAATTCTAGTTATAGACAGTTGTGTCTAGTTAAGAAAAAACATTATGATTATGTTACGCTCTACTCTAGTGTCAGGTGGGACCCATTTTCTTGTAATGTAATTTAATATTCACTAATTCCTTTTTTTTTTTTTTTTTTTTTTTTACCTGAACCTTAAGATGAGTGCACCCTTTCCAATTCTAATCATTCCTTCACTGTTTGTAGATAGTTGTATTTAGTTAACTAAAAATTATCATTACGTTGCCGCTCCATTATATTGTTAGTTGCAGACCCAGTTTTCTGCTTCAAGATAATTAGTTTAAGCTCTTTATATCTTTTTACCGGACCGTTACAATGAGAGTACCCTAACCAATTTTCTTCATTCTTTTCCTATTTATAGACACTAGTGTCTAGTTCTCTAAAACATTATTATTGTGTGTTAGGCTACTTTATATTCCTAGTACAAGACCCAATTTTCCGTCTCATGATTAATAATTTAAGTTTTTATACTTTGACCGGGCCGTTACGATGAGTGCACCCTCTCCAATTCTCCTCGTTCTTTTACTATTTATAGATAGTTGTGTCTAGTTTACTAAAAGAAAATTATTATCTTGCGCTACCTTATATTGTTAGTTGCAGACCCAATTTTCTGTCTCGTGGTCATTAATTTAAAAGCTTTTTGTACTTTGACCGGGCCGTTACGATGAGTGCACCCTCTCCAATTCTCGTCGTTCTTTTACTATTTATAGATAGTTGTATCTAGTTTACTAAAAGATAATTATTTGGTTGCGCTACCTTATATTGTTAGTTGCAGACCCAATTTTCTGTCTCGTGATTAATAATTTAAGCTTTTTATACTTTGACCGGGCAGTTACGATGAGTGCACCTTCTCCAATTCTCGTCGTTCTTTTACTATTTATAGATAGTTGTGTCTAGTTTACTAAAAGATAATTATTTGGTTGCGCTACCTTATATTAGTTGCATACCCAATTTTCTGTCTCGTGGTCATTAATTTAAGCTTTTTATACTTTGACCGGGCCGTTACGATGAGTGCACCCTCTCCAATTCTCCTCGTTCTTTAACTATTTATAGATAGTTGTGTCTAGTATACTAAAAGATAATTATTTGGTTTCGCTACGTTATATTGTTAGTTGCAGACCCAATTTTCTGTCTCGTGATTAATAATTTAATCTTTTTATACTTTGACCGGGCCGTTACGATGAGTGCACCCTCTCTAATTCTCGACGTTCTTTTAATATTTTTAGATAGTTGTGTCTAGTTTACTAAAAGATAATTATTTGGTTGCGCTACCTTATATTGTTAGTTGCAGACCCAATTTTCTGTCTCGTGATTAATAATTTAAGGTTTTATTTCATTTTACCGGGCCGTTACGATGAGTGCACCCTCTCCAATTCTCGTCGTTCTTTTACTATTTATAGATAGTTGTGTCTAGTTTACTAAAAGATAATTATTTGGTTGCGCTATTTTATATTGTTAATTGCAGACCCATATTTTCTGTCTCGTGGTCATTTATTTAAGCTTTTTATACTTTGACCGGGCCGTTACGATGAGTGCATCTTCTCCAATTCTCGTCGTTCTTTTACTATTTATAGATAGTTTTGTCTAGTATACTAAAAGATAATTATTTGGTTGCGCTACCTTATATTGTTAGTTCCAGACCCAATTTTCTGTCTCGTGATTAATAATTTAAGGTTTTATTTCATTTCACCGGGCCGTTACGATGAGTGCACCCTCTCCAATTCTCCTCGTTCTCTAACTATTTATAGATAGTTGTGTCTAGTTTACTAAAAGATAATTATTTGGTTGCGCTACCTTATATTGTTAGTTCCAGACCCAATTTTCTGTCTAGTGATTAATAATTTAAGGTTTTATTTCATTTTACCGGACCCGTTACGATGAGTGCACCCTCTCCAATTCTCCTCGTTCTTTTACTGTTTATAGATAGTTGTGTCTAGTTTACTAAAAGATAATTATTTGGTTGCGCTACCTTATATTGTTAGTTCCAGACCCAATTTTCTGTCTCGTGATTAATAATTTAAGGTTTTATTTCATTTCACCGGGCCGTTACGATGAGTGCACCCTCTCCAATTCTCCTCGTTCTTTCACTATTTATAGATAGTTGTGTCTAGTTTACTAAAAGATAATTATTTGGTTGCGCTACGTTATATTGTTAGTTGCAGACCCAATTTTCTGTCTCGTGATTAATAATTTAAGCTTTTTATACTTTGACCGGGCCGTTACGATGAGTGCATCTTCTCCAATTCTCGTCGTTCTTTTTACTATTTATAGATAGTTGTGTCTAGTATACTAAAAGATAGTTATTTGGTTGCGCTACCTTATATTGTTAGTTCCAGACCCAATTTTCTGTCTCGTGATTAATAATTTAAGGTTTTATTTCATTTTACCGGGCCGTTACGATGAGTGCACCCTCTTCAATTCTCGTCGTTCTTTTACTATTTATAGATAGTTCTGTCTAGTTTACTAAAAGATAATTATTTGGTTGCGCTACCTTATATTGTTAGTTCCAGACCCAATTTTCTGTCTCGTGATTAATAATTTAAGGTTTTATTTCATTTTACCGGGCCGTTACGATGAGTGCACCCTCTCCAATTCTCCTCGTTCTTTTACTGTTTATAGATAGTTGTGTCTAGTTTACTAAAAGATAATTATTTGGTTGCGCTACCTTATATTGTTAGTTCCAGACCCAATTTTCTGTCTCGTGATTAATAATTTAAGGTTTTATTTCATTTCACCGGGCCGTTACGATGAGTGCACCCTCTCCAATTCTCCTCGTTCTTTCACTATTTATAGATAGTTGTGTCTAGTTTACTAAAAGATAATTTTTTGGTTGCGCTACGTTATATTGTTAGTTGCAGACCCAATTTTCTGTCTCGTGATTAATAATTTAAGCTTTTTATACTTTGACCGGGCCGTTACGATGAGTGCACCTTCTCCAATTCTCGTCATTCTTTTACTATTTATAGATAGTTGTGTCTAGTTTACTAAAAGATAATTATTTGGTTGCGCTACGTTATATTGTTAGTTGCAGACCCAATTTTCTGTCTCGTGGTCATTAATTTAAGCTTTTTGTACTTTGACCGGGCCGTTACGATGAGTGCACCCTCTCCAATTCTCCTCGTTCTTTTACTATTTATAGATAGTTGTATCTAGTTTACTAAAAGATAATTATTTGGTTGCGCTACGTTATATTGTTAGTTGCAGACCCAATTTTCTGTCTCGTGATTAATAATTTAATCTTCTTATACTTTGACCGGGCCATTACGATGAGTGCACCCTCTCCAATTCTCGTCGTTGTTTTACTATTTATAGATAGTTGTGTCTAGTTTACTAAAAGATAATTATTTGGTTGCGCTATTTTATATTGTTAGTTCCAGACCCAATTTTCTGTCTCGTGATTAATAATTTAAAGTTTTATTTCATTTTACCGGACCCGTTACGATGAGTGCACCCTCTCCAATTCTCCTCGTTCTTTTACTGTTTATAGATAGTTGTGTCTAGTTTACTAAAAGATAATTATTTGGTTGCGCTACCTTATATTGTTAGTTCGAGACCTAATTTTCTGCCTCGTGATTAATAATTTAAGGTTTTATTTCATTTTACCGGGCCGTTACGATGAGTGCACCCTCTCCAATTCTCGTCGTTCTTTTACTGTTTATAGATAGTTGTGTCTAGTTTACTAAAAGATAATTATTTGGTTGCGCTACCTTATATTGTTAGTTCCAGACCCAATTTTCTGTCTCGTGATTAATAATTTAAGGTTTTATTTCATTTCACCGGGCCGTTACGATGAGTGCACCCTCTCCAATTCTCCTCGTTCTCTAACTATTTATAGATAGTTGTGTCTAGTTTACTAAAAGATAATTATTTGGTTGCGCTACGTTATATTGTTAGTTGCAGACCCAATTTTCTGTCTCGTGATTAATAATTTAAGGTTTTATTTCATTTTACCGGGCCGTTACGATGAGTGCACCCTCTCCAATTCTCCTCGTTCTTTTACTATTTATAGATAGTTGTGTCTAGTTTACTAAAAGATAATTATTTGGTTGCGCTACCTTATATTGTTAGTTCCAGACCCAATTTCCTGTCTCGTGATTAATAATTTAAGGTTTTATTTCATTTTACCGGACCCGTTACGATGAGTGCACCCTCTCCAATTCTCCTCGTTCTTTTACTATTTATAGATAGTTGTGTCTAGTTTACTAAAAGATAATTATTTGGTTGCGCTACCTTATATTGTTAGTTCGAAACCTAATTTTCTGTCTCGTGATTAATAATTTAAGGTTTTATTTCATTTTACCGGGCCGTTACGATGAGTGCACCCTCTCCAATTCTCGTCGTTCTTTTACTGTTTATAGATAGTTGTGTCTAGTTTACTAAAAGATAATTATTTGGTTGCGCTACATTATATTGTTAGTTCCAGACCCAATTTTCTGTCTCGTGATTAATAATTTAAGGTTTTTTTTATTTTACCGGGCCGTTACGATGAGTGCACCCTCTCCAATTCTCGTCGTTCTTTTACTGTTTATAGATAGTTGTGTCTAGTTTACTAAAAGATAATTATTTGGTTGCGCTACATTATATTGTTAGTTCCAGACCCAATTTTCTGTCTCGTGATTAATAATTTAAGGTTTTATTTCATTTTACCGGGCCGTTACGATGAGTGCACCCTCTTCAATTCTCGTCGTTCTTTTACTATTTATAGATAGTTCTGTCTAGTTTACTAAAAGATAATTATTTGGTTGCGCTACCTTATATTGTTAGTTCCAGACCCAATTTTCTGTCTCGTGATTAATAATTTAAGGTTTTATTTCATTTTACCGGGCCGTTACGATGAGTGCACCCTCTCCAATTCTCCTCGTTCTTTTACTGTTTATAGATAGTTGTGTCTAGTTTACTAAAAGATAATTATTTGGTTGCGCTACCTTATATTGTTAGTTCCAGACCCAATTTTCTGTCTCGTGATTAATAATTTAAGGTTTTATTTCATTTTACCCGGCCGTTACGATGAGTGCACCCTCTCCAATTCTCGTCGTTCTTTTACTATTTATAGATAGTTGTGTCTAGTTTACTAGAAGATAATTATTTCGTTGCGCTACCTTATATTGTTAGTTCCAGACCCAATTTTCTGTCTCGTGATTAATAATTTAAGGTTTTATTTCATTTTACCGGACCCGTTACGATGAGTGCACCCTCTGCAATTCTCCTCATTCTTTTACTGTTTATAGATAGTTGTGTCTAGTTTACTAAAAGATAATTATTTGGTTGCGCTACCTTATATTGTTAGTTCGAAACCTAATTTTCTGTCTCGTGATTAATAATTTAAGGTTTTATTTCATTTTACCGGGCCGTTTCGATGAGTGCACCCTCTCCAATTCTCGTCGTTCTTTTACTGTTTATAGATAGTTGTGTCTAGTTTACTAAAAGATAATTATTTGGTTGCGCTACATTATATTGTTAGTTCCAGACCCAATTTTCTGTCTCGTGATTAATAATTTAAGTTTTTTTTTATTTTACCGGGCCGTTACGATGAGTGCACCCTCTCCAATTCTCCTCGTTCTTTTACTGTTCATAGATAGTTGTGTCTAGTTTACTAAAAGATAATTATTTGGTTGCGCTACCTTATATTGTTAGTTCCAGACCCAATTTTCTGTCTCGTGATTAATAATTAAAGGTTTTATTTCATTTTACCGGGCCGTTTCGATGAGTGCACCCTCTTCAATTCTCGTCGTTCTTTTACTATTTATAGATAGTTCTGTCTAGTTTACTAAAAGATAATTATTTGGTTGCGCTATTTTATATTGTTAGTTCCAGACCCAATTTTCTGTCTCGTGATTAATAATTTAAGGTTTTATTTCATTTTACCGGGCCGTTACGATGAGTGCACCCTCTCCAATTCTCGTCGTTCTTTTACTATTTATAGATAGTTGTGTCTAGTTTACTAAAAGATAATTATTTGGTTGCGCTACCTTATATTGTTAGTTCCAGACCCAATTTTCTGTCTCGTGATTAATAATTTAAGGTTTTATTTCATTTTACCGGGCCGTTACGATGAGTGCACCCTCTCCAATTCTCGTAGTTCTTTTACTATTTATAGATAGTTCTGTCTAGTTTACTAAAAGATAATTATTTGGTTGCGCTATTTTATATTGTTAGTTCCAGACCCAATTTTCTGTCTCGTGATTAATAATTTAAGGTTTTATTTCATTTTACCGGGCCGTTACGATGAGTGCACCCTCTCCAATTCTCCTCGTTCTTTTACTATTTATAGATAGTTCTGTCTAGTTTACTAAAAGATAATTATTTGGTTGCGCTACGTTATATTGTTAGTTGCAGACCCAATTTTCTGTCTCGTGATTAATAATTTAAGCTTTTTATACTTTGACCGGGCCGTTACGATGAGTGCATCTTCTCCAATTCTCGTCGTTCTTTTTACTATTTATAGATAGTTGTGTCTAGTATACTAAAAGATAGTTATTTGGTTGCGGTACCTTATATTGTTAGTTCCAGACCCAATTTTCTGTCTCGTGATTAATAATTTAAGGTTTTATTTCATTTCACCGGGCCGTTACGATGAGTGCACCCTCTCCAATTCTCCTCGTTCTTTCACTATTTATAGATAGTTGTGTCTAGTTTACTAAAAGATAATTATTTGGTTGCGCTACGTTATATTGTTAGTTGCAGACCCAATTTTCTGTCTCGTGATTAATAATTTAAGCTTTTTATACTTTGACCGGGCCGTTACGATGAGTGCACCTTCTCCAATTCTCGTCATTCTTTTACTATTTATAGATAGTTGTGTCTAGTTTACTAAAAGATAATTATTTGGTTGCGCTACGTTATATTGTTAGTTGCAGACCCAATTTTCTGTCTCGTGGTCATTAATTTAAGCTTTTTGTACTTTGACCGGGCCGTTACGATGAGTGCACCCTCTCCAATTCTCCTCGTTCTTTTACTATTTATAGATAGTTGTATCTAGTTTACTAAAAGATAATTATTTGGTTGCGCTACGTTATATTGTTAGTTGCAGACCCAATTTTCTGTCTCGTGATTAATAATTTAATCTTCTTATACTTTGACCGGGCCATTACGATGAGTGCACCCTCTCCAATTCTCGTCGTTGTTTTACTATTTATAGATAGTTGTGTCTAGTTTACTAAAAGATAATTATTTGGTTGCGCTATTTTATATTGTTAGTTCCAGACCCAATTTTCTGTCTCGTGATTAATAATTTAAAGTTTTATTTCATTTTACCGGACCCGTTACGATGAGTGCACCCTCTCCAATTCTCCTCGTTCTTTTACTGTTTATAGATAGTTGTGTCTAGTTTACTAAAAGATAATTATTTGGTTGCGCTACTTTATATTGTTAGTTCGAGACCTAATTTTCTGTCTCGTGATTAATAATTTAAGGTTTTATTTCATTTTACCGGGCCGTTACGATGAGTGCACCCTCTCCAATTCTCGTCGTTCTTTTACTGTTTATAGATAGTTGTGTCTAGTTTACTAAAAGATAATTATTTGGTTGCGCTACCTTATATTGTTAGTTCCAGACCCAATTTTCTGTCTCGTGATTAATAATTTAAGGTTTTATTTCATTTCACCGGGCCGTTACGATGAGTGCACCCTCTCCAATTCTCCTCGTTCTCTAACTATTTATAGATAGTTGTGTCTAGTTTACTAAAAGATAATTATTTGGTTGCGCTACGTTATATTGTTAGTTGCAGACCCAATTTTCTGTCTCGTGATTAATAATTTAAGGTTTTATTTCATTTTACCGGGCCGTTACGATGAGTGCACCCTCTCCAATTCTCCTCGTTCTTTTACTATTTATAGATAGTTGTGTCTAGTTTACTAAAAGATAATTATTTGGTTGCGCTACATTATATTGTTAGTTCCAGACCCAATTTTCTGTCTCGTGATTAATAATTTAAGGTTTTATTTCATTTTACCGGACCCGTTACGATGAGTGCACCCTCTCCAATGCTCCTCGTTCTTTTACTATTTATAGATAGTTGTGTCTAGTTTACTAAAAGATAATTATTTGGTTGCGCTACCTTATATTGTTAGTTCGAAACCTAATTTTCTGTCTCGTGATTAATAATTTAAGGTTTTATTTCATTTTACCGGGCCGTTACGATGAGTGCACCCTCTCCAATTCTCGTCGTTCTTTTACTGTTTATAGATAGTTGTGTCTAGTTTACTAAAAGATAATTATTTGGTTGCGCTACATTATATTGTTAGTTCCAGACCCAATTTTCTGTCTCGTGATTAATAATTTAAGGTTTTTTTTATTTTACCGGGCCGTTACGATGAGTGCACCCTCTCCAATTCTCCTCGTTCTTTTACTGTTCATAGATAGTTGTGTCTAGTTTACTAAAAGATAATTATTTGGTTGCGCTACCTTATATTGTTAGTTCCAGACCCAATTTTCTGTCTCGTGATTAATAATTTAAGGTTTTATTTCATTTTACCGGGCCGTTAGGATGAGTGCACCCTCTCCAATTCTCGTCGTTCTTTTACTATTTTTAGATAGTTGTGTCTAGTTTACTAAAAGATAATTATTTGGTTGCGCTACCTTATATTGTTAGTTGCAGACCCAATTTTCTGTCTCTTGGTTATTAATTTAAGCTTTTTATACTTTGACCGGACCGCTACGTTGAGTGCACCCTCTCCAATTCTCGTCGTTCTTTTACTATTTATAGATAGTTCTGTCTAGTTTACTAAAAGATAATTATTTGGTTGCGCTACCTTATATTGTTAGTTCCAGACCCAATTTTCTGTCTCGTGATTAATAATTTAAGGTTTTATTTCATTTTACCGGGCCGTTACGATGAGTGCACCCTCTTCAATTCTCGTCGTTCTTTTACTATTTATAGATAGTTCTGTCTAGTTTACTAAAAGATAATTATTTGGTTGCGCTACCTTATATTGTTAGTTCCAGTCCCAATTTTCTGTCTCGTGATTAATAATTTAAGGTTTTATTTCATTTTACCGGGCCGTTACGATGAGTGCACCCTCTCCAATTCTCCTCGTTCTTTTACTGTTTATAGATAGTTGTGTCTAGTTTACTAAAAGATAATTATTTGGTTGCGCTACCTTATATTGTTAGTTCGAAACCTAATTTTCTGTCTCGTGATTAATAATTTAAGGTTTTATTTCATTTTACCGGGCCGTTACGATGAGTGCACCCTCTCCAATTCTCGTCGTTCTTTTACTGTTTATAGATAGTTGTGTCTAGTTTACTAAAAGATAATTATTTGGTTGCGCTACATTATATTGTTAGTTCCAGACCCAATTTTCTGTCTCGTGATTAATAATTTAAGGTTTTTTTTATTTTACCGGGCCGTTACGATGAGTGCACCCTCTCCAATTCTCCTCGTTCTTTTACTGTTCATAGATAGTTGTGTCTAGTTTACTAAAAGATAATTATTTGGTTGCGCTACCTTATATTGTTAGTTCCAGACCCAATTTTCTGTCTCGTGATTAATAATTTAAGGTTTTATTTCATTTTACCGGGCCGTTAGGATGAGTGCACCCTCTCCAATTCTCGTCGTTCTTTTACTATTTTTAGATAGTTGTGTCTAGTTTACTAAAAGATAATTATTTGGTTGCGCTACCTTATATTGTTAGTTGCAGACCCAATTTTCTGTCTCTTGGTTATTAATTTAAGCTTTTTATACTTTGACCGGACCGCTACGTTGAGTGCACCCTCTCCAATTCTCGTCGTTCTTTTACTATTTATAGATAGTTCTGTCTAGTTTACTAAAAGATAATTATTTGGTTGCGCTACCTTATATTGTTAGTTCCAGACCCAATTTTCTGTCTCGTGATTAATAATTTAAGGTTTTATTTCATTTTACCGGGCCGTTACGATGAGTGCACCCTCTTCAATTCTCGTCCTTCTTTTACTATTTATAGATAGTTCTGTCTAGTTTACTAAAAGATAATTATTTGGTTGCGCTACCTTATATTGTTAGTTCCAGACCCAATTTTCTGTCTCGTGATTAATAATTTAAGGTTTTATTTCATTTTACCGGGCCGTTACGATGAGTGCACCCTCTCCAATTCTCCTCGTTCTTTTACTGTTTATAGATAGTTGTGTCTAGTTTACTAAAAGATAATTATTTGGTTGCGCTACCTTATATTGTTAGTTCCAGACCCAATTTTCTGTCTCGTGATTAATAATTTAAGGTTTTATTTCATTTTACCCGGCCGTTACGATGAGTGCACCCTCTCCAATTCTCGTCGTTCTTTTACTATTTATAGATAGTTTTGTCTAGTTTACTAGAAGATAATTATTTCGTTGCGCTACCTTATATTGTTAGTTCCAGACCCAATTTTCTGTCTCGTGATTAATAATTTAAGGTTTTATTTCATTTTACCGGACCCGTTACGATGAGTGCACCCTCTGCAATTCTCCTCATTCTTTTACTGTTTATAGATAGTTGTATCTAGTTTACTAAAAGATAATTATTTGGTTGCGCTACCTTATATTGTTAGTTCGAAACCTAATTTTCTGTCTCGTGATTAATAATTTAAGGTTTTATTTCATTTTACCGGGCCGTTTCGATGAGTGCACCCTCTCCAATTCTCGTCGTTCTTTTACTGTTTATAGATAGTTGTGTCTAGTTTACTAAAAGATAATTATTTGGTTGCGCTACCTTATATTGTTAGTTCCAGACCCAATTTTCTGTCTCGTGATTAATAATTTAAGGTTTTATTTCATTTTACCGGGCCGTTACGATTAGTGCACCCTCTCCAATTCTCGTAGTTCTTTTACTATTTATAGATAGTTCTGTCTAGTTTACTAAAAGATAATTATTTGGTTGCGCTACCTTATATTGTTAGTTCCAGACCCAATTTTCTGTCTCGTGATTAATAATTTAAGGTTTTATTTCATTTTACCGGGCCGTTACGATGAGTGCACCCTCTCCAATTCTCGTAGTTCTTTTACTATTTATAGATAGTTCTGTCTAGTTTACTAAAAGATAATTATTTGGTTGCGCTACCTTATATTGTTAGTTCCAGACCCAATTTTCTGTCTCGTGATTAATAATTTAAGGTTTTATTTCATTTTACCGGGCCGTTACGATGAGTGCACCCTCTCCAATTCTCGTCGTTCTTTTACTATTTATAGATAGTTCTGTCTAGTTTACTAAAAGATAATTATTTGGTTGCGCTACCTTATATTGTTAGTTCCAGACCCAATTTTCTGTCTCGTGATTAATAATTTAAGGTTTTATTTCATTTTACCGGGCCGTTACGATGAGTGCACCCTCTCCAATTCTCGTAGTTCTTTTACTATTTATAGATAGTTCTGTCTAGTTTACTAAAAGATAATTATTTGGTTGCGCTACCTTATATTGTTAGTTCCAGACCCAATTTTCTGTCTCGTGATTAATAATTTAAGGTTTTATTTCATTTTACCGGGCCGTTACGATGAGTGCACCCTCTCCAATTCTCGTAGTTCTTTTACTATTTATAGATAGTTCTGTCTAGTTTACTAAAAGATAATTATTTGGTTGCGCTACCTTATATTGTTAGTTCCAGACCCAATTTTCTGTCTCGTGATTAATAATTTAAGGTTTTATTTCATTTTACCGGGCCGTTACGATGAGTGCACCCTCTCCAATTCTCGTAGTTCTTTTACTATTTATAGATAGTTCTGTCTAGTTTACTAAAAGATAATTATTTGGTTGCGCTACCTTATATTGTTAGTTCCAGACCCAATTTTCTGTCTCGTGATTAATAATTTAAGGTTTTATTTCATTTTACCGGGCCGTTACGATGAGTGCACCCTCTCCAATTCTCGTCGTTCTTTTACTATTTATAGATAGTTCTGTCTAGTTTACTAAAAGATAATTATTTGGTTGCGCTACCTTATATTGTTAGTTCCAGACCCAATTTTCTGTCTCGTGATTAATAATTTAAGGTTTTATTTCATTTTACCGGGCCGTTACGATGAGTGCACCCTCTCCAATTCTCGTAGTTCTTTTACTATTTATAGATAGTTCTGTCTAGTTTACTAAAAGATAATTATTTGGTTGCGCTACCTTATATTGTTAGTTCCAGACCCAATTTTCTGTCTCGTGATTAATAATTTAAGGTTTTATTTCATTTTACCGGGCCGTTACGATGAGTGCACCCTCTCCAATTCTCGTCGTTCTTTTACTATTTATAGATAGTTCTGTCTAGTTTACTAAAAGATAATTATTTGGTTGCGCTACCTTATATTGTTAGTTCCAGACCCAATTTTTTGTCTCGTGATTAATAATTTAAGGTTTTATTTCATTTTACCGGGCCGTTACGATGAGTGCACCCTCTCCAATTCTCGTAGTTCTTTTACTATTTATAGATAGTTGTGTCTAGTTTACTAGAAGATAATTATTTGGTTGCGCTATTTTATATTGTTAGTTGCAGACCCAATTTTCTGTCTCGTGATTAATAATTTAAGGTTTTATTTCACTTTACCGGGCCGTTACGATGGGTGCACCCTCTTCAATTTTCGTCGTTTTTTTACTATTTATAAATGTTTTTTCTAGTTTTCTAAAATAAAATTAATATGATGCGCTACAATATATTGTAAACTGTATACCCAATTTTCCTTCTTATGATAATTAATTTTTCCTTCATATATTTTTAACCATTCCGTGACGATGAACCCCCTTCTGTAATTCTCATCATTGTTTTATTAGTTATAAATTTATGTTTCCAATTGGCCTGTTTCTTTCAACGTAACTGTATTAAAATATTTTTTTTTGTATTCTGGCAACCCTGGTTTTTTTCAAATGTCTGCTAGCAGATGTCTGCCAAAGTAACCGCGGTAAAAGTGTTTCAGTTCTGACCCGGTTAGCCCAACTATATATTCCCTGAAAAATGTACATTTCCCTTGAAATTTTAGTGCTGTCTTCTCTTACATAACATCAAATAATTCCTTCCTTGTTAGAGTTATATGTCTGCTACCTGATCCTGAAGGTAAATGAAAGAAAAATAACTTTTTGTACAATTTATTCCAAGAATTAGCAAACACCGACGTAAATCTAACTGCGTAATTTCTGGTAATAGGTATATGTACAATTACGCGTAAAATGGCAGATAAAAGCAGTCGTTTTCACTGCAATCGTAAATAACAATACCCATTCTATGAAACCTGAGCTACAGTGCTGCTTGATCGCGCAGGATCGGTAACTTTAATGCTATGAGAAAATTAATAACGCGATGCATCATTGAACAACACACATATATAGGTAAATTACTTTCTTTATTTAAATGTTATTAGTAATTTTCAATAAATATCGTACTAACATATTCTATAAGCCTCCGGGAATTTAATCCATGTTGTAGTTTTCTTTTATAACATTAATCTTTACTATATTATAACTTTAGAAAAATAGAATTTCAGAATCACCGTTTACAAGATTCTCTCAAGGTGACTGAAGTGGATGTTTACATTATTATTCTGGCTCCATATATTCCTAAAAAGAGATAAGATAAACAAGAGTTGAAAGCCACATCCTTCCTCTTCAATTTATAATAACGATTTCGATTTTAGGGTTTTGGCCAGGAATTTGGGAAAATGTACCACTGTGCGCCGTTTCGAAGCACAAAGTAATAGAGGGCACTTCTACATCGATTTTAATCAACCCATACAATTGTGTTTCCCCGTGTTGAAAGGGATATATATATATATATATATATATATATATATATATATATATATATATATATATATATATATATATATATATATATATATATATATATATATATATATATATATATAAAAGAGAACGTACAAAATCCTTTGTCCGCTCATCACGCTAATACGGCTGAACCAATTTCTTTCATTTTTGGGGGGTTATTAGGATTTGGACCCTAGATGGTTTTTATCATATCACTTTAATTTTTAATTACCAGTGTCTTGAGATAATTGACCATTCAGGTGTCCATTACGTACAAATCCTTTGTTAGTTCATCATAGGTATAAAAATAAACGTATTTATATGCAACCCGCATGACCGTGTCATTCGGCGGGTTAACATAAATGACAGGCGTTATAATGTTAACATCTACTGCAATTTGAAAGCGAAAAAGTAAAAATTATCTAAGTAACAAAGTTTATTGCGTTCCGGGGTGACCGCAGCGAAGCGGGGTGAACGCTGCTAGTCTATATTATAAAAGAGAACGCACAAATCCTTTGTTAGCTCATCACGCTAATACGGCTGAACCAATTTCTTTTATTTTTGGGGGGTTATTAGGATTTGGACCCTAGATGGTTTTTATCATATCACTTTAATTTTTGATTACCAGTGTCTTGAGATAATTGACCATTCAAGTGTCCATACGTACAAATCCTTTGTTATTAGTTCATCATAGGTAAAAATAAACGTATGTATATGCAACCCGCATGACCGTGTCACTCGGCGGGTTAACATAAATGACAGGCGCTATAATGTTAACATTTACTGGAATTTGAAAGCGAAAAAGTAAAAATTATCTAAGTAACAAAGTTTATTGCGTTCCGGGGTGACCGCAGCGAAGCGGGGTGAACGCTGCTAGTATATATATATATATATATATATATATATATATATATATATATATATATATATATATATATATATATATATATATATATATCTTAATGTAACTAACGAAGACATACTAAAGACTCAGGACATAGTCAGGTTTATAAAATCGAATCGACTAAGGTGGCAAGTGCATGTGAATAAAGATGGAAAGCGACAGAATGCCATATAAAATAATGAAAGAAAGATTTTACTTCAGCAAAAGAAAAGGAAGGTCAAAAACTAGATGGCTGGACGAAAGTGGAAAGTGATTTGTAAAAATTGAAGGTTTGAGGATGGAAAGAAAAATGCAGAGATCGGAAGGAGTGGAGGCAAAAAGTGGAAGAGGCCAAGGCCCCCCAGGGCTGTAGCGCCAAATGGTAAGGTGTATATCTTAATGTAGTAAGTTTCTTTTTTTATTATTATTTTCTCATAAAACCTTACTTAAGAGAGATTAAGCCCCGAAACCTATCTTGCGTACGCCATTGTTCAGTTAAATAGTAACGAAATAGGTTTAGACGACATAGTAAGACAGAACGAAGACTACCTCAAAAATATAGTCTATAGCCTTTCTGTTTCACGTGTGCCCCTTCTGGCGCTGCTGTCGATGTGTATTTCCCGTACCTGCCTCGAAAGAGGAGGGACAAGTTGCTGCGGCCGAGATCTTTCAATTGTTTCATGCGGCAGCGTTGCCACAATGAATTATTTCACCGACTTCGCTGTGCTCTGTCTTGTTATCCATTCTAAGTAGCCTACGATCTTTACTCGTCAAGACCAAACGAATGAATGACAAATTGGCAACACTGCTGAGCTCATTCACTTCTAGTCCCTAAGCAAAGGGAGAGTTTCCTCCGTCAGAGGGTGCCGGGGCCGAAGTTTGTTTCGCATATTTTCAGAGGGCACATATGAAATAGACAGGCTCTAGTTTTACCCAGCAGTAGGTTACAAGTATTTCGTCCTTAATAGAAAACTGCGAATTATTTATTTGTTTGTTATTTTTAATTATAAAATATTAATAATGTACATAATAATAATAATAATAATAATAATAATAATAATAATAATAATAATAATAATAATAATAATAATAATAATAATAATAATAATAATAATAATAATAAATAGGAACACTAGTTCAGCCAACCCTTTGATCTCAAACACTGTTTTAGTATTACACGACTCATAAAATTAAAAAAATATAGATTGATAAAGAGATTGTACGAACATAATGAGGATTATTTATCAACGTTTAAAGATACGAAAGTCTTTACACAATGTACTTCAACAATGAATATGCTTTAACTGTTGTTATATAACACTCTTCATAGGCTTCTCGTGAAGCGGAAATTTCTAATAGTTTCTAGACAGTGGCGTAGGGAAAGGGTGGGCCCAGGGAGACCGGCGCCCCAACCAAAGGGTTCCAACAATGTACTTTGGTACTTTGATATTGGTATTTTTTTTCCTCAGAAGAAAAGGTAATTGCCTTTCATGTACTCTATTTGAAAACAAAATGTGTCATTAAACAGTCCCTAGACAAGCTGTGTTTGCCAACTCTGTGTTCGTCAACGCTTACTTTGCAATGGCAAAGGGCCGCGGTGGGTTAGTGGTAGAGCTTTCACCTCTGGTGCATGGAGTCCCGGGTTCAAACCCGGCTCCCGCCAAGTGAACCTTGTGGTGGACAAACACCGTGTGCGTGGGTTTTCTCGGGGTTCTCCTGTTTCCTCCCACTTTCTTCATTCCTCCATTTCATTCATTTCTCGTAATCACCATTCTCCTTTAGCCTAACCGGCATAACCGCGGGACGTAAAACACGAAGATTTTTTTTTTTTCAATTGCAAAATGTCGGAAATCGTTTTACACCTATAATAGAGTGGGTAAAATGGAAAAAAGACAGCTGTGTTAATTTCGGTAAGGAAAATGTGCAAACAAATCTCCCCCCCCCAAAAAAAAAACATCGGAAAAACATCTAAACAATAGGAATATATTAATTCAGAGACAGACTCGAGAAACGCTGTAGCAAAGTGGCTAGAACGAAGAAAAAAAGACAGTTGTGGTGTTGTTTGGCGAAGAAAATGTCCAAAAACAGCAATCAAGAAACAACGAAGAAATATCTAAAGAAGCTGGCATTTCAGAGAAAGTTTAAGAATTATTATTATTGTTATTGTTATGTTATTATTATTATTAAAGCTAAACATTGTGGCTCAACAAACGCATATATATATATATATATATATATATATATATATATATATATATATATATATATATATATATATATATACAGTGGCGGATCCAAGGGGAGGGCCCCCCCTTGACGCTCAGATATACACTGGATAAAATGGGCTTCAATCCTACTTTACACTGGATAAAACGGCAAAATATGGTCCAGCCCCTCCCTTGATCATATCCTGGATCCGCCCCTGTATATATATATATACATAATGCTCCCCAACAGTAAGGCCCTCCCCCCAAACCAAAATCCTGGCTATGCTACTGCTTGTAGATGAAATTGAGAATAGTAAGGCTTAAATTATGTACTTAAATTCACAAAACGAGACGAGAAAAGCTTTTTCGAAGTATGAGACAAGACGACAAAGAATTCTATGAAAATCGAGACGGGCGAGAATTTGTCAAACGTCTCGTCTCATAAACGGCATTGAAGAATAATTTCTAATTGTATAGGTTCGTGTCTGAGACGCAGATGACTATTTTGGGGGTTTATTGCCACGGATCGCCGCTCACTAATTTTTTTAAAAATGAAGCTCGCGCTGACCCGGACACCACAAGTCGTGGCCCTAGTGACCCGTGATCTGTTCCATCATTGTCTTGAAAAAAGAGTTGCAGAAAAGATAGAAAGAAGACCAATCAAATGTTACTGTGGAGTATTTGTACTGAACGGGGCATAAATGTAGACACTACGGAAGGACAGTGAAAACGACGGCAAGCATTCGCAATGTGTGGCTCACTAGTAGAACATTCACCTCTGGTGCATGGGGTTCTGGGTTCGATCCCAGATCGCGCTAAGTGACCTTTGTGGTGGACAAACACCGTGTGCGTGGATTTTCTCGGGATCTCCCATTTTCTTCATTTAACCATTTCATTCGTATCTCATCATCAAAGTCTCTTTTAGGCTAGCCGGCATATACATGGGACGTAAAACTTAAAGATTTAATTTCATTTTTCGAAATGTGAGTCTGGAGAAGAATGCTTACGAGACAAGAGTTAGGGCTATCTCGTCTCGAAAAGGTCGTGAAAGTAATGTCTCGTCTCAAAAAGTGTAATTTTTCTATATTAAAACTGTCTCGTCTCGTATTTCGTCAGGAAAATTCTGTCTCGTCTCGTAGGGAAATTAATGGGGAAATAAGAGTAGTACTGAAAACAGTGAACAAAAAAGGAAAGAACTGGTTAGGACATTATTAGGGTTGTGATAGAAGGTTAAAGAGGGAGGAGAGAAAAGTGAATTACAAATAATGCACAATAATAAAGGTAATGCGCCAAACTAAAAGATTGAAGAAAGACCAATCTTTTAGTGCATGTAAAGAGCAAATTCAGAACTTGCGGTAAGTCAATTGTCCAGTGATAGCAGTTTGACCTACTTATGGTAAGTGTGAATAATTTGCGAGAGCTAAACTATTAAATCAGTACTAGTGCTATTGTCAGCAGTGCACAACGAAATAACTTAATTGGAATTGAGAATACAGAAAATCTTAAGTTGGAAACCTTAGGAACCGAACTCGTAAAAGGGTCAACTCACAGAGCACGAACATAGATAACCAAGATGAACAACGGCTGATTGAAGAACGATGTCCAAGCTTCAAATAGTTTATAGAATTGTCATACAGGTGGCAGTAGTGGAAAAGCAAAGTAACAACAGCTACTAGTTAGAACTATGATCAATGCAATGTCACGTGTACATTGGAACAAAAAGCAATGTCACGTGTACACCAAGTGAAGGAGTTTGATTTGTATGATGTGATCTTTTGTCAATTAATGTCGAAACCGGAACTTCCTGTTCTAGTAGAGAGATTAGAGTAGAGATTACTTACCACTTAATTGATTGCAGAAAGCACTTCTCGTTATTTATAATCCATTTTACTCTATAGTAATCAACGTAAAACCCGAAGTAGTTGATTTCTTTATCTTCCGTCAATACCAAGAAAACGCTTCAAAAATCTATTACAGTTTTACTATACAGGGTGAGCCAAAAGTAGGTATACAGTCCCGTACTGACCGGTTGATGGGACTTTATATAATTTACTTATTGTTATCCATGCAAGCAGCGACTTACGGTTACTTTATTATTTGTTTTTAATATCTTTTCACTTATACCTTAAGCTTGGAACATACAGAAGCAAATAAACTAATTATCTTAATAAACTAAAATGTCATACTTTGTAGGCCTGTATATCTACTTTTGGGCCACCCTGTACAACAATAAACGTTTAAAACGAAAATGGATTTTCTATGTCACTTCCAGTTTTAATAGAGAGTTAAGAGGAAAGATGGTACATTCCTTAAACCGCTAAACCGATTTTAATATTATATATATATATATTGAGTGAGAGGTTATTTCTTTTAATAGAAATAAAATTATTATAACTCTTCTATTTGATTGAATATCGTTTATATTTATAAGATTCGTGCTTTATATTTCTAGAATAGTAATTTATTACAGTGAACAATATATAGGATCTGAACGATATCTTAATCGGTTTATTATACTTGTACTTTAGTACGAAAGGACCAAGTACTAGGGGAAACAATCAACAAAACTATTGAAAGAAGAAGCCATCCAAAATTTACATCTCGACAAATGTGAATTACTCTGTTGAAAACTATACCGGCTAAAGGTATATTAATAAGCTACTTGTTTAACTATCTATATATATAAAAGAGAACGTACAAATCCTTTGTTAGCTCATCACGCTAATACGGCTGAACCAATTTCTTTCATTTTTGGGGGGTTATTAAGATTTGGACCCTAGATGGTTTTTATCATATCACTTTAATTTTCAATTACCAGTGTCTTGAGATAATTGACCATTCAAGTGTCCATAACGTACAAATCCTTTGTTAGCTCATCATAGCTAAATCTAACCGTATTTATATGCAACCCACATGACCGTGTCACTCGGCGGGTTAACATAAATAACAGGCGATATAATGTTAACATTTACTCCAATCTTCTATGGTTTTTATCATATCACTTGAAAGCGAAAAAGTAAAAATTATCTAAGTAACAAAGTTTATTGCGTTCCGGGGTGACCCTAGCGAAGCAGGGTGAACGCTGCTAGTTTCAACTATAAGAGAATCACCTTGATTTTCCTATATTCTCTTATGTGTCTGTGTGTGTGTGTGTTTGTTTGTTTGTGCTTTTCACTATCGTTTATCGATTTTGCTCAATGTAGATCAATTGAACCCGGAGGCTATGGTGGATTTCTATGCTTCAGATTCTAGTAAAGAATTAAGGATAGAGATGAAATGTGTTCTTGGGATGCTCAATCTATTGTACGATATTGCTTCCCGCTATCTATTACAATTTTTACTGTACCGTGAGCAACGTTACAACCGGAAATGATTGATACCTATCAGTAACAGTGGATAGATTTCCTAGCCCCCATCAACGAACTGGATTCTTAAGTTCTGCCCCTGAAGACCCTGGCCAAAATTTCTCTTCGACACACATACACACGGACAGACAAACAAAGTAAATGCGAAAAAGAGTTCTTGGTAAACCAATTAAAAAAAAAAACTCCAATATTTTCTTTTTTCAATATTAAAAGAAAAACCATTTTTTACAAAATCTAAAATTATAACAGTATTTCCAGAATAATATTACGTGAAAAGAACATTTCATAGTTGTGCCATCTTTATAACATGCTTTTTCTTGATTCCCTTGTGCTCTTGCATAATTTATGTAAGATTTTTTTTAAGTTTAACGTCCCACGATTATATATTGAGGCTAAATGAGACGGTGATACTAAGATGAATGATAATATTGGAATAAATAATGTGGGAGAAAATCAGAGAACTGTGATAGCACGTTTGGCGGGAGCTGGGTTCGAATCAGTGACCCCACACACCAGAGATGAATGATCGCACAATCACTGAGTCGCCGCAGCCCCATTATTTGTGTAAGTTTAGTCTTGATAAAATGAAATACAAACCGCGATCAATCTTTCTTTGAAAAGCCCTATTCATGGATAAATAAAATAAATAGAAATCTGTAACCAATTGAGATGTTTTTTTTTTTTTCAAGCCAGAGCACTGGAACTTCGTATGCATGGTTGCCAGAATTCGTTCTTCACAACAAAAGATGATTGTTTGTTCTGTTTTACTTTTTTAAAACAAGATTTGACATAATATACGTACCAATTTTTTTTTTTTGTAATTACGTCATGTAAGCAAGCCTATTAAACCATAACAATATTATTCAATAAATAAATAAATAAATAATAGCTAAAGAAAAATAGAGGACCCTCATATTATTTTTTATCGATGATATCTTCCACAAACTACAATACAACATGTATATTTTGTTTTAGTCATTTATTTCTTTATTTTCATTTCTATACTTTTTTAGTTCAAATGCAACGGATTTCCTTCTGTGGTGTTTCATCGAATAAACAGTTGGAAGTAATTTGCTTCGGAAATTTTCTATTAATTTCACTGAAACTAAGAACAAATCCTTAAGGACTAAAAACTTTTCTCTTCCTTGGAGGAACTGTTTTATACTTTGATAAGGTCTATTCTCTGTAACTGCATCTAGATATCTAGGGATGGGCACGAGTCGAGCTAAAACTCGACTTGATTCGAAACTCGAGTCGAATTCGAGTCGAGTAAAAAGTAATTTTCTCGAGTCGAGTTTCGATTCGAGTCAAAACTAATTTTCTCGAGTCGAGTTCCTAGTCGAATCACTTTTTTGAGGTCGAGTTTCGAGTCGAGTCGAGTTTGATAGATGGGTCGCTCGTTCAGCTCGTTTTGAAATCAGGCCTGATTAGACTGGAAAGCGAAAGCCATGATAAATGTAAGCAGTAATGAGGGTTGCTCACGACAGGGGAGATCTCGTCTCGTACTTTTAGGTCCGTTACATAGTCAAGCGTAGCTCCGCGCTCCGCGCACCGCCCTCCGCGCTACGCGTGTGTGCTTACACAGTCATCCGTAGCTACGCGCTTCGCGTCACGTGATTATATACAGGATTCTTCTCAGTCAGTGTTGCGAGTCAACATGAAAAGATCGAAACGACAATAGTGGCATCTTAATATTTCTGTAAGAAGAGAAAACGAAGCACAAAAATAAATAAATAAATAAATAAATAAATAAAATAAAATAAAATAAAAATAAAAATAAAAATAAAAAATAAAATAAATAAATAAATAAAAAAATCTGAAGATTCATCCCTTAGTTTCTGAAAGAAGTCTGAAGGGAGCTTTATGTCTGTGTATATAGATTTGCAAGAATTCAAGAAGTACTTTAATAATTTCCGTACGTCAATTCAGTCGTTCGATGACCTAATTGAAAAAATTCCATCGAAATTATAAAAATGTAATTTAAATAGGATCCATATGCACGCTCTTAAAATACAGCACTTTCCTTTAAAAAATGTCATGACACTGTTTTTTAACAAATGAAAATAACGAATGTTTGTACATTTGGTTAGAACTTCACATCCAATCACTTTTCAACCAATCAACTATTTAATAATAGAGATGAATTATTTGCCTCAATTTATCTTTTTTCATTGTCCATACCATCATTTTTACAAAAAAACAAAAACAAAAAAAAAAACTTTTACATATCTCGTTCCATGCCTGTTCACGAATGTCACGCTTTTTGTATTCCTCACAAGAGGGATCCCATTAACATGGTGTTAATTTAACCTCCGTGATAATTGAAACTGAAACTGAAATTTGAAATTTGTTGAAAGAAAGACGAAAAATTACAATAGTCACGTACTGTTAACAATGTACATTAGAGGCACCACATCTACGGTTCCAATTAAGCAAAGGCATTAATAGGAAGTTCCAATTAAACGAAGACATTACAGCTAAATTAAAAATAACATTTAAAAAAATATGAAAATAGTATTGTAGAACAGTATAAAATATTATTTAGCAATTCACTATCAAAAATAAGAAAAGAAATCTGGATCAATTTTCATTTTGCTTTTGCTACCATGCACGTTTCTTTTTAGATTTTAAAGAGGAATGCCTGCTCCGCGCGCGGAGTTCCGCTTGACTGTGTAAGCACCCATTTGCTGAATGGCCCTATCTAACTCGCGGAGCGTGGAGCGCGGATAGGGCCAGGCGGAGGCTGTTCCGCGCGCGGAGGCCTCCGCGTGACTATGTATGCACCCATAAGAATCAATAGAACAATCTTGCCACACGGGACTCCGCGTGACTGTGTAACGGGCCTTAGGCCCGTTACACAGTCAAGCGGAGCTCCGCGCTCCGCGTCCCGTCTTCCGCCCTCCGCACTACGCGTGTGTGCTTACACAGTCATCCGTAGCTACGCGCTACGCGTCACGTGATTATATACAGGATTCTTCTCAGTCAGTGTTGCGAGTCAACATAAAAAGTTCGAAACGACAATAGTGGCATCTTAATATTTCTGTAAGAAGAGAAAACGAAGAACACAGAAAAATAAATGTCTCAAGATTCATCCCTTAGTTTTTCAAAGAAGTTTGAAGGGAGCTTTACGTCTGTGTATATAGATTTGCGAGAAGACGAGAAGTACTTCAATAATTTCGTACGTCAATTCAGTCGTTCGATGCCCTAATTGAAAAAAAAATCCATCGAAATTATAAAAATGCAATTTAAATAAAATTCATATGCACGCTCTTAAAATACAGCACTTAACAGATACTGTTTTTTAACAAATGAAAATAACCTATATTTGTACATTTGGTTAGAACTTCACATCCAATCAACTATTTAATAGTAGAGATAAATTATTTGCCTCAATTTATCTTTTTTCATTGTCCATACCATCATTTTTACAAAAAAAATCTTTTACATATCTCGTTCCATGCCTGTTCACGAATGTCACGCTTTTTGTGTTTCTCACAAGACGGATCCCATTAACATGGTGTTAATTTAACCTCCGTGATAATTGAAACTGAAACTGAAATTTCTTGAAAGAAAGTCCAAAAATTACAATAGTCACGTACTGTTAACAGTGGTATATTAGAGGCACCACATGTACAGTTCCAATTAAGCAGACATTAATTGAAAGTTCCAATTAAACGAAGACAATATAGCTAAATTAAAAATAACACTAAACAATATGAAAATAGTATTATAGAGCAGTATAAAATATTATTTAGCAACTCACTATCAAAAATAAGAAAAGAAATCTAGATCAATTTGCATCTTGCTTTTGCTACCATGCACGTTTCTTTTTAAATTTTAAAGAGAAGTGGCTGCTCCGCGCGCGGAGTTCCGCTTGACTATGTAAGCACCCATTTGTTCAATGGCCTTATCTGCCTCGCGGAGCGCGGATAGGGCCACGCGGAGGCTGCTCCGCGCGCGGAGGCCTCCGAGTGACTATGTATGCACCCATAAGAATCAATAGAACAATCTTGCCACGCGGGACTCCGCGCGCGGAGCTCCGCGTGACTGTGTAACGGGCCTTAGGCCCGTTACACAGTCAAGCGGAGCTCCGCGCTCCGCGCCCCGTCTTCCGCCCTCCGCACTACGCGTGTGTGCGTACACAGTCATCCGTAGCTACGCGCTACGCGTCACGTGATTATATACATGATTCTTTTCAGTCAGTGTTGAGAGTCAACATAAAAAGTTCGAAACGACAATAGTGGTATCTTAATATTTATGTAAGAAGAGAAAACGAAGAACACAGAAAAATAAATGTCTCAAGATTCATCCCTTAGTTTCTCAAAGAAGTCTGAAGGGAGCTTTACGTCTGTGTATATAGATTTACGGGAAGACAAGAAGGACTTCAATAATTTCCGTACGTCAATTCAGTCGTTCGATGACCTAATTGAAAAAAATCCATCGAAATTATAAAAATGCAGTTTAAATAAAATTCATATGCACGCTCTTAAAATTCAGTACTTAACAGATACTGTTTTTTAACAAATGAAAATAACCTATGTTTGTACATTTGGTTAGAACTTCACATCCAATCAACTACACCGTGTAGATAAATTATTTGCCTCAATTTATCTTTTTTCATTGTCCATACCTTCATTTTTATATATATATATATATATATATATATATATATATATATATATATATATATATATATATATATATATATATATATATATATAAAATCTTTTACATATCTCGTTCCATGCCTGTTCACGAATGTCACGCTTTTTGTGTTTCTCACAAGAGGGATCCCATTAACATGGTGTTAATTTAACCTCCGTGATAATTGAAACTGAAACTGAAATTTGTTGAAAGTAAGTCCAAAAACTACAATAGTCACGTACTGTTAACAGTGGTATATTAGAGGCACCACATGTACAGTTCCAATTAAGCAAAGACACTAATTGAAAGTTCCAATTAAACGAAGACAATATATCTAAATTAAAAATAACACTAAAAATATGAAAAATAGTATTATAGAACAGTATAAAATACTGATTTAGCAACTCACTATCAAAAATAAGAAAAGAAATATGGATCAATTTGCAGTTTGCTTTTGCTACCATGCACGTTTCTTTTTAAATTTTAAAGAGAAGTGGCTGCTCCGCGCGCGGAGTTCCGCTTGACTGTGTAAGCACCCATTTGCTCAATGGCCTTATCTGCCTCGCGGAGCGCGGAGCGCGGATAGGGCCACGCGGAGGCTGCTCCGCGCGCGGAGGCCTCCGCGTGACTATGTATGCACCCATAAGAATCAATAGAACAATCTTGCCACGCGGGACTCCGCGCGCGGAGCTCCGCGTGACTGTGTAACGGGCCTTAGTGTATCTTGTAGGGTACTTTTAATATGTCTCGTCTCGTCTCGATAACGAGACGACAATAGATTTTTATAAGGAGACAGCCTCAAATGTCGTGAGCACCAATATAAGTATATATCAATAGAAGTATGTAGTTCTTACCATCATGGCTGAGACTTCCACGGTCGAATTTTTGAGCCCAAGCATAAGCCCAATCCAGGTAGTGATGTTAACCGGCTCGGCTCGGTTCAACTTAGCGAACTGCTCGAGCCGGCTCGATTGGGATGAGCCATCGGCTCGGTTGGGACAAGGCATCTGCTCGTGCCAGCTCCGTTGAAACGAGCCTATTGGTTTGGTTCGACTCAGCTCAACTGAGTCGATGGGTCGAACTGGCTTGGTTGGGTGAGAAATCAGTTCAATTCAGTTCGGCTCGGATGAGCCATTGGCTCTAGCAACTCAGTTAGGTGAGCTGTTGGCTCGGGTCACTTCTCGGTTCGGCTCGATAGTAAATGAGCTATGAGCCGAGCTGTTCGAGCCGTTCACAACCCTAAACCCGGGCCGAGCAGTTTTGAACATGTCTGGCCGGCGCCCTATGAGTTTTAACAATTTTTGACTCATGCCTGAATACTTTCTCCTCTAGAACTCAAACCTAGAACCTTGTGACCGATATCCTTGCCTCCTGAAGACTTCTCGAAGACCGACATCTACAGTCAAATAGTTTTCAGTATTCAGATACAAACCTCCTACCTTTCATTGTTATACAGTGTTGTTATAATAATAATAATAATAATAATAATAATAATAATAATAATAATAATAATAATAATAATAATAATAATAATAATAATAATAATAATAATAATAATAATAATAATAATAATAATAATGTTTTAGTAGTAGTAGTATCATTGATGATTATATTTTCTATGTGGGGTACTTGAAGAAAGTACATGGAACTACACACAGGGTTTAGCTCGAATTGGTTCGACTCGACTCGAAACTCTACTCAAATTCGAGTCGAGTTGGAGGAAATTTTCGAGCCAAGTTATCGAGTCGAGCACAAAAATGTCTGTTTCGAGTCGAGTCGAGTTTCAAAGAAAACTCGCTCGAACTCGCTCGTGCCCATCCCTATAGATATTCTATCGTTTGTCTTCCTCTTCCTGGTTTTCCTCCTGTCTTTTCCTCTATCAACAAGGTGATCCAATCGGAGTGTCGAATAAGATGGCCAAGCATGCTGTTTCTTCTTTGTCCTATTATCTTCATGATCTGTCGTCCTTCATTAGCTTCCTTTAATACGTCTTCATTCCTTTTCCTTTCGGTCCATGATATGCGCAGCATTCTGCGCCAACACCACATTTCAAATGCTTCCAGCTTGGATATTTTTGCTTTTCTCAATGTCCACGTCGTTGATCCGTAAAGCACCACGCTCCATACTATTGTCTTAATAAATCGTTTACCAACGTCCAACGACATATCTCTTGATGTTAACAGTCCTCTTTTTCTATTGAATGCTTGTTTAGCCTGTGCTATTCTGGAACTTACGTCTTTTTCACTTCTTCCATCCGAGAATATTATACTTCCTAAATAGGGGAACGTCTTAACGTCTTCGATTTTCTCTCCCTCTTGCCATACGTTTGCCCCTTCCTGTCCTGCTCTTGTGCACTTTATCACTTTGGTTTTCTTCTTGTTTATCTTTACTTTGCAGTTTTCTCCAGTCGGTCATTCAAGTTTGAAAGTGCTTCCTGGAAGTCCTTTTCTTTCTCCGCTTTAAGTGCTATGTCATCAGCAAACCTTACTGTGCAGAAAACCTGGTCATTTACATTTACATCTTTCTCGTTTTTATCAAAGAATTCTTTCATAGCCTCTTCTATAAAGGTAACCAACAAAGTTCTGTCGGTTTTTGTGGAGGTCTGTGTTCAATTGACCTTCTCACCGTGAGTTGAATGCGAATGGAGATAAGGCGAATGGTGTGGATATATCCAACATACTACCTGGTTGTGGCAGTTCAGTTACACATTGAACTTGTGTATGAATAGAGTGAACATAGGACCTCCACAGGGCGTCATAAGGGCGTGTATACTGTACGAGTTCAAACTGGGGTCAAATGCCGCTGCAGCAGGGCGGAAGATATGCCAGGCCTATGGTGAAGGTGTCGTGACTACGTAGACAATGCAGCGGTGGTTTAACTAGTTGAAGGACGGTGACGAAACACTCGAAGACACACCTCGTGCTGGAAGACCAACACATGTACAAAATGAAGATCTTCAGGCAGCAATTGAGGAGAACAATGGCCAGACATGTGAGGAACTGGGACTACAATTCAGTGTGACTGGAGAAACCATTCGGTAGCACCTCAATCAACTTGGGAAGCACTACAAGTTGGATCGATGGGTCCCACATGATTTGACTCTGGGCCAGAAGGCAACACTAGCAGACAGCTGTGATTCTTTGCTGTCTCGTCTGAGAAAGGAGCCATTTCTGGACAGAGTGTTGACATATGATGAGAAGTGATTCCTGTACGAAGCTCTACGGAGCCGTCATCATTGGTTAGAATCCATGAACCGGTTCCAAAACAGCCGAAACCAGCACTGTACTCAGTGCCGTAACAATGGCTTTTTGCACCCCTAGACAAAATCCCGAATGGCGCCCCCTCACCCATCGAACAGACCCCATGCATGACCATCTAAAACTTATGTGTACACGCAGAAACGGCCATAAACCGAGAATTATCAGTGGGAGGGTATTGACCGTTCTTTTTACACAGTTGTGGTATGTCTTTTAAAAGTAAACTGGACAGAGTGTCCTGTTCATTAAAAATATGCTCACATGTAAAATTGGGACTTTTTTTTTTTTTTTTTTTTTTTGCAGTGGTAGTAGAATATAAATAAACAGTAATGTATCAACCAGTATTACCAAAAGGACTTCAAATGAACATATATATAGTATGTTACGATTTTACATAATTATGAGAAACCTTGTGAAACCGGTTATATGCATTTTTTCTAGTTTTAGTTTTTTTTTTTTTTTTTAATCGACAAATTGTATACAAAATCAGATGTGTTTCTTTCTCACTTTTGTGTCTGCAAATTCTTTTTATCAGAGCAGAGATCTTCAATTCATGAGCTCTTTTTTGCTCAATACTCAGTATGACACACCCCAAAGGCGTTCTTAGGCCATACTGTTTCTGAGATATGTCTTGATTAATTTTAACTTAGAAAATGATGGCTGAACAGTTGCAACTGTAACAGGAAGAGTTACATATAACCAAAGCGCAGTCACCAGATTTCGAAATGCTGAGCTGAGATCAGATTCGGTAATAAAATGAAGAGTCTTTCGTGGGTTGGAAGATTTGTAAGTCTGTCTTGAAAAATGTCTCTGAAAGTCAACAGTTCTCGTGGAAAGTCACTGGGTAAATCGTTTGCATACAGAAGCACAGTCATAAGACTGCTTGGTGACCTCTTCTTCAGCAGTGGTTCGTAACATTGACGGGCATAAGAACGAAATTTTTCACAAAGTTCTCTCATTCCTTCGAAGCGTACCCTTATTACGGAGTCAAGGATAGGCAACAGCATTTTGATCTCGAATTCTTTGACAGGGTCAGTAAATCGCGTATCTTGTGAAAATTCATCAAAGACGTTGAATACGTTGGTGACCCGGGCAGTTGCCCGGTTTGCTCGAACCTTGGTGTTTGTGCTTGGTTCTGTGTAGCCGCGGTACGTGGCAATTGTGCTTGGTTCTGTGTAGCCGCGGTACGTGGCAATTGTGCTCTGCCTCATAATCAAGGCAACACTTTTTAACTCGTTTTAATCCAGATCTTATAGTCATAGAATTTGTCATTATTGTTGAAATCTTGTTGAGCAGGGGAATTTTATTTAAAGTCAGTAAGCTCAGTACATTAATTTCTTTATCATACAGTGTTATAGCCTCGACGAGTTTACAGTAATGCCAATAATTTGATACACAAATGTAATAAACTGCGAGCGAAGTGAGCAGGACTTTTTATTCTTGCCATATTCGGAAACGGAGACCGCGAAAACTTGGTGCTCCATTTATATAATTTGTTTCTTTTTTAATTAAAAACCTGAAGCTCCCCCTAATATACCGAAACGCCCTGTGCCCGTAGGCAATGCCTCCCCAGCCTACCCTATTCCTACGTCACTGACTGCACCAGAAGAAGGTCCTCCTGTGTGTTTGGTGGACTGTCCGCGGCATCGTGCATCGGGAACTGCTACCAGCTGGTCAGAACATCAATGCAACTGTGTATTGTCAGCAGTTTAGCCTTGTTCAAGAAAAACTCAAAACTCTGGACCCAGCACTTCTGAATCGCAAAAGGGTACACCTCTTCCAGGACAACGCTAAGCCCCACGTGACTAGGATGACCTGGGACTCTACTTTACGTCTTGGATTGGGAAAACGTAGATCCATCCCATACTCCCGGACATTGTACCTTCCGATTATCAGCTGTTCCATTCTTTGGACAATCACCTTAGAGGACGCCAGTTCAAATCCCTAGTAGAGGTGCAAAATGCACTTGATACCTTCTTCTCTTCACGACCCACCAAGTTGTACCACGATGGAATCCATGGCCTTCCAGAACATTGTCAGCAGGTCGTGGATGCTGATGGGACTTTTTTGATCGTTCACTTACGTCTTAGGTGACATGTCGAAGGTGGTGGGTGAAAAAGCGAGAGAATTTTCTTGGCTACCTTTATATATAGACGTTGAACAGGAGAGGTGGAAACTCACATCCTTGCCTTACTCCTTTACTTATTCTTGCTTCCTTCTGATCTCTTCATATAATAGCTGTCTGGTTCCTGTAAAATTGGTATATTATTCTTCTGTCTCTGTAATAATAATAATAATAATAATAATAATAATAATAATAATAATAATAATAATAATAATAATAATAATAATAATAATAATAATACATCTTTCTCCCCAAATTTTCCAATCCTTTGGCTCGTCTGCAAAAATAAGGACCAAGAATATCTAAATATTTTCGCCTAGGTTTTAATGCAAGCCATAACTCTTAAATTTTTGAAGTTCACATAATTAGCGTTACTTACAGACTGATAAATAGGATAATCTACCATCGCTTGACCCAAGTTTAGAAGTTTTCGTGTTGTACTACGATTCTTCTTTAACCTTAATGTTTTGATGTAAGAAATTGATCTCTTAAACATCTCAATCCACTCGATTTTTTTTCATTCTTCTCATTCCACTTAATCTTCAGCCCTACCATGGCAGTGTAGCCAGATCTGAAGGTTAAAAAGTAGCTATTCGTAGCCCAAACATAAAAATGCATTATTTTGCAGCTATATTTTCTACATTTTTACTGATTATATATATATAATCGATTTAACGATAGCACCCAGAATTGAAAATACCTCAGATGTTTGGTTTGGGAATGGTCAGATGACCGCAGATTCGGACTATTGCGGTGGTATATTACGACAAACTCCGTACTACGTGAGGGGCGGTAGAACATCAGAGTGCATTGAGCTGAGTAGACCGCAATAGTGTAAAAGGAACGAAATTTCTGATTTTCAAGGAAATACATGTTTGCTTAAGTCAATTTTGTTGGCTTTGAGATACATTTTACAAAGTTTACAGTACGCGTCTTCAGTATTATTCCTCATTTCAATTTATTTGCTAAGTATCTTTATCTGAAAGCTAAGAAATTTGGAGTTTCTATTGTACTTTACTCATTGTGTTAATATAAGTAATACAGTAACACAATTAAATTTGCAATGTTCACATTCATATAGCTCCATTCAACTACAAGACCTAAGCATTAACTGAGATGGCAACATGGTCAGTGATGCTGCAACAACGAAAACTCAACACAAGTTTAGTGTTGCCAGATCTGAAGATTAAATGGTATTAAAATAAGAGTTAACTAATATAACATCTTAGTTTCAGTAAAACTATTTTTCATTGTGAATAGAATGTTCAACAAATAAAACTATTAATGTATTATACAAGGTGGCTCATTTATAATGATAGTAGTAAATATCTCAGAAATCGTAAAAGGCAGAGAAGTGAGATTTTGCACCTAGAAACTATAGGAAGGGAGACAACTTCTGAAGGTTGCAACACTGCTTAAATCATGTAATTGCGACAACTTTGTGACCTAAAATTACTAAAAGGGATTGCTGTAATGCTATAAAAGAGGACAACAACAACCATTTTAAATATTTCCCACAAATACGTCATTTTCAGCAGTGTTGCAAACTTTATCAATGTTTATCATATCTCCGGAACGGTTTGAGATATCGAAGAGTAGTAGACGGCAAAATAATTTGTACGTCGATTGCAAGTCACACAAAAATAACTAGATATATATTACTTATCTAAACTTTTTTTTCGAAATAAAGCATTTCAAAATAATTCAAATTTTCAAGCCCTGGTAATTTGGTCCCTTTACATTCGGAACATTCGGAACATTCGGAACAAGTCATACCATGACCATGGTATTCAACGCTTATGTACTTTCAATGTGTATTATCCTGTAAGTCTGCGTTGTGCTGTATATGTGTTAGAGGATTCGAAGCTTTGTGATACTATAACATCCTTAGTTTGTAACCCTGAATAATAAACATGGTATTTGAAATTTTCGTTTGGCATGTTGATTTGAAATGTGTAATAATCTGACGTAGTACCATTTGAAAAAAATATAACTTTATATTGGGTTGGCAACACTGTTCATCCGGTGATGTTACAGAATACCTTGAACGTTGTCCCCCTCCCTATAGTTTCTTGGTGCAAAATTTCGCTTCTCTGCCTTTTACGATTTCTGAGATACTTACTACTATCATTATAAATGGACTACCCAGTATAAAACAAATAACGGTTTTTGATTTTATATACCTTGTATATACGAAAATAAAACAATAGCGAATTCTCAAGAGTTATAGCCGTCAGATAATAGCCCAAAAAGTAGTCTGTCGCTCAATTTTGAAATTTTGATACCGAGGGCACTTGAAAAAAAAAAAATCAACCAATCCGCTATTTGTAGTCCAATCTGGCAACACTAGTACCATCAGCTGATATTTAGCAACACAATTACTTTTCATACAATGCTTTCCTCTTTTTAACTCTCGTAATATTTCAATTATCATCTACTTTTGTTAGCACTTTCTTTTATTGGTTTCTTATTTGACCTATTAATTTGTTCCATTCTTCTCCATCATTTGCAGTCGATTCTCAATTATTGCTCTTTCGAATACTCATGTAAGAACTAGGGCTGTACAAGAATCTTTAAAATATCAAAACTTAATCGATACATCGAAAAAATATCAAAACAAAGGAAAAATACGGAAAACTTGAAAAATATAAAATTTTTAAATACCAAAATGTCGAAATAATCGAATATCGAAATACAAACATATCAAAAAATATTGAAATATCGAAAACTATGAAAATATCAATATTTAAAATATTACTGATCATAACATTGATAATTTTCAATATTCTGATATTTTGATGCTTGATATTGAGTATTTTTCAATATTCAACATTTCGATATTTTTCGATATTTAGATATTCAGTATGTCGAATTTTTTTAATACTTCAGTTTTCAGTATATTTGTTATTTAGATTTATTTGTCGAGTTATAACATTTTATCGATTTTGAATATCTAAAGTTGTATATCGCACAATTCTAGTTACAACCCCACACAGGATGGTCCAAATAATAACAGCCCTACTGAGTAATACCAGAGACGAGCAAACAATTGCATACAATTCTCTGAGTAATTGTGGCTGACGCCGGTGTGCCGTTTGATGTGCAGTTGTTTACCTGGAATTCCTTGCCTATTCAATTCTGGTAAACAAGTCGAGTCGAGAAGGCATTTTCCGTTCAGCTGTGAATTGTGATGGTAGAGGAATATTTGCGTACAGGGTCAATTAAGAACACAGAAGAGGGCTTCACTGCTAGGTATCCAGGAACAAAAGCCTTGCGAAATGTGCTTAGTACTTGGTGATAAGATCCGGATCTGTGGCGAATGTGAGTAGGAGGAAACCAAATGTTGTCCGAATAACGGAGATCATACGTAATATTCAACAGCAGATAACATGAAATCTGCAAAAGTCTACCCGGCACTATCCCAGCAGGTTGGTGTCTCACGATCAATTCGTCAGTGTGTGCTGAAATCTCTGAAACTGAAATCATACCAAGTGACATGAAGAAGCTGGACATAGGTAAACGAGTTGCGTACTGTTATTGATTACTGGCAATGATTCCAGACGGACGTTTGGAGCCACTGCTGTACTTTTATGTTCGACAAAGAGTGGTTCCAAGTGTTCCACGGTTTCCAGAGTTCCAAGCGTTCTCAAGTTCAAATCAAGGTCCCTGTGACCCTGATTTGAATTTGAGAAAAGTGTGCCCAAGATGCCAAAAGAAACCTGTATACCTCAAGTATCCATCAATGAATTTTTGACAGAAAAAAGCATTCCTGTATTTCTTCACCCCTATTCGCAGTATCTCAGGGTTGTTACATCGTTTTATTCCTTTTGCTAAAAAATAAATAAATAAAATAAAAGGGCGTCATTTTGGCACTTTTGATAATATTCACAAGAGCGAAAGGATGGGCTCAAAGATATTCCTGTAGAAACCTTTCAGCAACGCTGTGAAGAATAGAAACAACACCTCCATTGCTGTGTAGCTGCCCAAAGGTAATATGTTGAAATAATAACCTCGATTTGTTGAAATAATAAAATTCATCGTTAGAAGGAAGTTTTACTTTTCCAACACACCTCGTATGTCTGGATCATCAGGTATTTCCTCGTCACTGGGTGAAACCGGGTCTGAGAAGCAAAACTCAGATCCAGGTTACCCAAACAAAGATCATGACCCAAGTGATCGAAGTGATCCGGTCGCAGTCGTCATGGAAGTAAAGGTCAGCAATAATTCGGAAATCCTTTATGCAGCAGAGCTGATTTCTATATAACTTTGGGGGACGAGGGTGGGTGGGTCTGTGCCCGTTTAGGTATGTTTCGTTGGGAGATATCCAAGCAAAGGTCCACGAAAATGTATATAAATTTTGAGGGACTCACATCTCTTTATGAAGAATCTGTATCATTAGAATATAAGAATCCTATCTGCTTTATTATTATTATTATTATTATTATTATTATTATTATTATTATTATTATTATTATTATTATTATTATTATTATTATTATTATTATTATTAGGGGAGAGGAAGGGAATGGCGATCAGGCCACTTTGCCCTCTTGCGTGACCCAAGGAGAAGTCAAACTAGTGCTGCCATCTGTAGCAAGGTTTCTTATGTATTGTCGAGGAGAAGACTGAAGTCTACAGCATGCTGAAACTTGTTTTTGTTGATTTTCTTATAAGGATCTGCATATTTCAACTCACAATAAGTACAATTTTAAGTTGTAAGATCTTGAAGTTACTAAGATTAAAAAGTTATATTTACGCCTAATGCACGATACATAGTTATATTTCAAATAAAATTCGTTTTACAGTGTAACCAGCTCAATTTTCAAAATGGCGCAATGTTGGGGATGCCGATCAACGTGATCGGTTTACCATCATGGTGATCGCCATTCCTAACAAACATTTGGAATATTTCTCCAGCTAAGAGGCTAGACCTAAGATAGGTAATACGCCTATTTGAGTCAAACACTGAAACTTTGGTATTGGTGTAACCTTTGTGCATCGTGGGTGCATGCTGACTGTACTGCTGTGGACTCACCACGTGGATATATCTGTAACGTGTCTTCGAAAAAACGTCAATAAAACATTCAGTTGATGTATCTGTTTTTCGAAGGCGCAGTTTAGCAAAAAAAAAAAAAAAAAAAAACTGCCTATGGAACTGTGTGTGTTTATTAAGCTTGTACTGTGATCGCCATTACCAAACATGTGATGGGAATGGCGACCAAAGTTTTTTACATCGTGTTCCCGAACTGAAAGAATGATCCTCTTTTTATTTTACACACTTATTGTAGAAGCATTGGAGTATATATTTACAAATTTGTTTCAATATATTTTGCAAATGAAACTACGTAATAACTCATTTTTCTTAGGTGATCCCCATTGCCCACCTCTCCCCTATTATTATTATTATTATTATTATTATTATTATTATTATTATTATTATTATTATTATTATTATTATTATTATTATTATCATTATCAGTTCAGGCCTGGAAATGTTTCTTCCATGTTTCTCGATTTTCAGCTTCCTCCTTTAACTCCCAATATTTTCTTCTATTTTTCAAATCATCGATCACTTGTGTTCTTCTTCTTCCTATTCCTCGCTTTCCTTCTATAGCGGTATGAAGAAGACAATTTCTTCGCAAGCTGTGTCCAAACAATTGTCTTTTGTATGTGGTGGTGGTGGCTAGAAATGTCTTCTTCCCTCCTATCCGTTTTAGAACGTCTTCGTTTGTCACTCTTTCTGTCTATTTTATCTCCCCTATCTTCCTCCAACATCACATTTCGAACCCCTCTCTCTAATTTCCGTAATGTCCAAGTCTCTGAACCATATTGTCCAATGCTCCATATATGTATAACATTTGACCAATTTCTTCCTTAGTCCAATATTAAGGCTGCTAGTTAAGAGTGACCTTTTCTTATTGAATGCTTCTTTGGCTGTGGCAATTCTGATCTGCTCTCCTTGAAGCAGTACGCGTCTTTCGTCAAAATACTTCCTAGATATTTGAAATGGTCGACCTCTTCAAGTACTTGTTGTTCTACTCTGACCCCTAAGGGCGCATTTCCACGGGATATTCTCATGACTTTCGATTTTTCGATGTTGATTTCCATTTCGACGATTTTTGATATGCTCTATGTGAGAAAAATATTAATAAATCGACATCTACAAGTAAACAATATGTGAGATCAAGTCCTGTTCATGTATACTTGGTATCCCTAATCCTAAATTCTCAATTTATTCTTTTACTCCAATTTGTAGTTTCCAGTTTGTTATAACCGCTGTTGAACCACAAGGAAGCTACCTTAGGATAAGTGGGCTAGAACCTGACTCCCGACAGAATACTCCTTGTAATACTTTGGAAAGAATAAAAGCAGTAAAGGCTGATTTTTGTAAAACATGAAAGTGCACCATTTTTAGTGATAATAATAAAGCAAAGAATATTTTACACAAAATGTTGAAGAGCATCCTCGTGTCTAAGGAGTTAGTGTACGCGCCTTTGCCGTGGGAGACCCGAATTCGATTCCTGGCAGGAGGTCATTTGGTTCCGATTCCACGTTAAGCTGTAGGTCCACATCTTACATAGCCTCGCTACTGAAAGAGACATTAAACTCAAAATCCACTCCACAAAATGTTCAAATAAGATAATATACAGGGTGGACAATTTATGTTGTCGCGCCCTTGATACGCCCGTATAACTTTTAAACTAATAGATAAGAATCGCTGAAATTTTGTGCCATGTAAATATCGACAGGGAGACATTGTTAGTCATCCTCTGCAACAGTGTGCTAATTCAACATGAAGTTATATATTTTCAGATGGCACTATGTCAGATTATTGTACAGGCTAAACAAAAATTTACAGTACCATTCAGTGTTGCAAGCTAAGCAATCACAAGCATGAATGTGAGGATTGTGATATTGTGCTCAGCAATGTAAGATATTTTAGGCGTAGTGCAATGTAAATCCGCTCCAACTGTTCGAAATAAAAGTCGGTATTGATGGTACGACCATTAGGGACGAACTTGAAATGAATTGCCCCATAGCTCCAGCACACACATAGAGCACGATTTTATGCTCGGAATGGCTATGTTTGACTACCAATTCTGGAAGTTAGCCGTAGCTCAACAACTGTTTTTGCACATTTGCATTTCGGAAAACACCAACTTTTCGTCGCATGTGACAATCTATTTCAGGAAACGCACATCACACGGATTTTGCAGCAGTTGTCGGCACACACTCACTCTCCTCTGGACCTTAGCTGGGATCAACACATGTGGGTCAATAGTGTAGCTTTTGATGGTGTTCCGAAGTTCGTGAATATGATGCACAAGAGTTGATTGGGATATATCGAGTTAGTTTGATAATCGTCGTGTGCTGGTGGATGGATTTTCCCTAATGGCATCGGAATCTGTTATCCTAAGTTGACTAGACCTTGGATGATCTTCGACACTTTTACAACTGGCACGAAATATCTGGAACCAACGAGCTACTGTGCAGTGGTTCACTGCATCTTCCCCTTTCGGGTGACAAAGGTTTTGGGTTGCTGCCGCAGCATTATGCTGAGTTCAAACTCACCTAGTAACAGTTCACGTTTTAGATGTTGTTTAACCCCCATCGTCACTGCATTAAAAACTGACTGAAGATACTGACGGAGTAGTGGCCTCTGTGTTAAATAAACCGTTTGCCACGCTATCTCTTGGGCTACTTTGACCTTAATTTTACGGCCGATCACAACCTATACTCGCCTGCTGTTTGAGTTGTGGAAACATTGCAAGACTTACGACTCTTCCTTGTAGTATGCCAAATTTGACTCACTTGGGTTGAATTTCTTGAGCATTTCTTTACACCTATATACAGAGTCTATTTTTCAGCTTTGGTCAAGGCGTAAGGACAACTTTAACGATGGGTATCCATATCACATTTTTTATTATTGAAACAAGATTGTATAATTGTAGAATGCTACAAGTTACACGTTGCATCGTTAGATGACACCAAGCATCCCTCTGCGGTTGACATCTACCAGACGAAGTTGAAATTACAGCTTTTATAAGAGTGTATTTAAAGATAAAGGGCGCTCCATTCGGAACGGGTCATACAAGACCCAAAGACTGGATAGGGGTAATGCTAATCGCTTATTAGACTTCGACATATACTGAAAGTTAACAGTCAGCGGCCGCGCTACGGCTTCCTTTACCCCCCAGGTTTCCCCAAGTATCCATTGTACAGAGCAGCCATCTTTAATTTGCCAATGTATGATATTTATAGAAGAGCGGTTTTATAATTAAAATATTCGTTGGTTGGATCGGAGCTTAGCGTCCCTTTCTACACTGAGGCTATATGAGACATGGATACTGGCCTACAGTTTGAGGTGAAATTTGAAGCACCGTAATGAACGCAAATTTCAATCCTTTCGCACTAGGAATCAAAGCCGTGACCCTGTTAACGAAAGGTGCACAGGTGCACTATAGCAGCAGAGAGGCACAACCAAAAAATGCAGAAGAATCTATAGGCAACGAGGAGAGGGGTATGAGATATAAAAATAAATAAGAAAAGGGTTGCCAATCAGTATATGCGTATTCAATGGATCAACGAATAA
Source organism: Thermobia domestica (assembly GCF_964235325.1). NCBI lineage: Eukaryota > Metazoa > Arthropoda > Insecta > Zygentoma > Lepismatidae > Thermobia > Thermobia domestica. Next base: position 185,624,526 of record NC_137466.1, on the reverse strand, counting down.
AATGCCGGCAAAATCATTGATTTCGCTATCGATGTTCTTTGTTTTCCTGTCACCACTGACTTTGATCAGCGTTAGATTTCTAATCTGCTCCTTCTCCTCTCTGTGTGTTTTACTGAGAAGGGTGCATCAAGCAGTGACGACACAGAGTATTCAGTTGAAAATGACTGGTATAAAGATGGGATGAACCCTTGACTGAACCGAAAATAAATAAAAAAAAAATCAGGTACCGCAGAATTAACCCAAGTCGCTTAGTTGGTAGATAGCTCATGTCACCTGCTCCAATATTGCAACATCCTCTTGTATTTATAAATAGCAACATGTGCTTCTCCACGAGGATCGTCAAACAGCCGACAGAAGCCACCTATGAAGAAGTACGAAGAAGGACACGGAGAATAACGAAGGACTCCGACAACCCCTCCAGAGGCTCCACCTCCAAAATCGGCTCTAAAGGAACACATCGAGAGACAAAAAAATCAGTTCCAGCTGATCATTCCTACCTTTCTCTTCACGCTGCTCTGGGCAGGAGAGACTCCCTAACCTTACCTCTGCGCTGCTCTGGACTAGATATTCCTTTCCTATCTCCACGCTCTACTGGGCAGGAGATATTGTCTACCTCTGCACTAATGCCAGCAGGAGGTTCCTTTCGTCTCTACGCTGCACTGGGTCAGTGATGCCATTTTGTAACAGCGAAATTCCCGTCCGAAGCCATGAAATTTCCCGTTTAGATGCAAAATTTCCCGTCAATCTACGTAGATATAATTTACAATATGTATAGCAGGGCAAAAATTTTTAAAAAATACCATGTACACTTTTTTTTAACTAACACTATGTTGTTTTTATGTGATTTGGGAGGGAATATTATGTTCAGTAAAGCAACACTTAATTCAATTGTATTGGCCTTAACACGATTCTGGTGTTGCTTGTACACAGCTTGTTCCTTGCCACAAAAATAAATAAATAAAAAAAATTTAAAAGTTTAAAAATGCAGCGATAGGCAGGGTATTTTGCAATTGCTTTACATTAGCTTGATGTTTCAAGCTTTTTAAGCGTTTGTAGTGTTCACTTTTACCAAGAAAGAGCTCAATGTTGCAGGTCTTACGCCTAGATAAGTTGAGAATGCCAGAATTTCCCGTTTTCAGCCTATTTTAAAGAAAAATTTCCGCATTTCCGTCAGTGCTCAGAATTTCCCGTTTTACGGGAAATTTCCCGCCAACTGGCATCACTGCACTGGGTAGGAAACAACCAACTCACTTCCGCGCTGCACTGGACAGGAGACACCAAACCATCTCAACGCTGAACGGGCAAGAGGTTCCTAGCCGTCCATTAAGCTCAAAGACCTACGCGTTGGTACGGGCAGGAGGTTCAACCACATAAACAATTACTTAGAGGAAACTACTTATTTGTAGCATAGTGTACAAAGAACGTTATAAACTTTTGTAATAAAAAAGGCAAGGGAAATGAAATAACCAGTGTATCGTCTCTACCATACATTACAATATGCAGTCACTTTCGTACACTAAAGCCAAGCACCTCTCCCACGTCTGAGAAGAAAGTTTCGTAAGTTAAACTTAGTTACTAAAGCAGCAAGCTACTCTTACTATTCTGTTAAACTTTGCTCTGATACATATCTGTTATTAGTTTTTTTTTTTTTTTTTTTTGTTCTTACATAAACTCAGAGAAATCTGTAACACCCCCAATGAATGAATTCCGCATTTACCCTTTGTTAAGAGATATTTACCCCATCCCTATCTCTGGTTTCCCCCTCCGTGGGGGCATGCCGTAATTATTGTGGAAAGGAATTGGTTGAGGGGGAACGGTAAAATCTCTTGGGAGAAATAGCAACCACACTCAGTGGCATGGCAACTTCACTTACGTTAGACATTCTGTGGATGTTGGATTACAAGAGATTCTGTAAGCAGAAATGAACAAACGAATCCTACAATAAAGTAACAAAATAAAAATAAAAACTTAACGTATTGTGGAGGGTGTGATTACTTTTTATCATTTGCATCTTTCTGTTGCTGAACACTGAACATCTTTCAGGGCAAACACCAACAAACTTTCCACCATTTGTGAAGGGAAATTATTTCAAGAGAGTAACCTGCTGAATTATGTATTGCGGATAACAGTGGATCAGTTGAACATGACATGTTGAAGATTTGGTAGATGATGTTGCGCTGCGCTTGATCCCATGCAGGTTGATTGATACAAAGTATTTTAATAGATATGTTCACATTTTTTTAATTAATAGTTTGATAAGATCTCTTTCGATTCATAATATATTTCGACACCTTATTTTATTAAAAAAAATAATATTATTGGTGTAAAATGGTAATTTTAGCTAAGCACCAAGAAGTAGGAAGGCTTACTGTACCTCATATCTATACGAATATAATTATGATTTAATTGTTGTAAAAAGATTCGTTTAACATATGTCAGCACATATTCATCATCATCATCATTATAAGTATTCTGCCTTATTGGCAGGTCATTTGCCACAGCTGAGAAGCTGCCATGCTTCACGGTTCTCCGCTAACCTCTTCGTCTTTACGTATGATCTTTCTGCTTTTATATTGTCCATTAATTGTAGCCTCTTTCGCTCCTCCCTCTCTTTCCTGCCATCATACCATCTAGCATGTCCCTTATGATGCACTTTCTTCTCAGGCAATGTCCCAACCAGTTTTTCTTCCTCTTGTCAATAATATCTAAAAATGTTCTTTTCTCCCTCACCATTTCTAATACCCTCTCATTCGTTTTTCGCTCGACCCAACTAATTCTCTCTATTCTTTTCCACACCCACATTTCGAAAGTTTCCAGTCGTTTTTCAGCACTTTTGCGTAATGTCCATGTATCCGCCCCATACAGTACAACACTTCACAAAGCATTTTATGTCTTTTTCTCAACTCTTTATTTAAGGTCCCACAAAACAGACTTTTCTTCCTCCTAAAGGCTTTCTCCCCATTTCCATCCTCGCTTTTATTTTACGTTCGTACTTCATGTCATTACTAAGAATACTACCCAGGAATCGGAAACTATTCACTTGTTCTATTTTCTCCAGTCCCACTTTTATATTTGACACGCACCGCTTCGTCCGAATCGCCATGGCTTTTGTCTTTCTAACATTTATTTTGATCCAATATTTTTCACAGCCCTTCCTCAAGTTTTCTAACATCCTATTGATTTTTTTTTAGATTTTTGTATTTTTTAATAAAAAGAGAAGTATAGCTATTTTTCTTTTTTTCAACATGTAATTACATCACTTAATATTTCTTTTGTCAAATTATGAACATGTTTTTCAGAACAAATATTTTTCTAGGCAGATATTTTTAAAATTTTTAATGTACATTGGAGGCATTACAATAACATCGAAAGTGTTAATTTTAAAATCAAAGTCTATTTTCGTTATTTTCCACGTGGTTGATTTTTTTTTGGTGGACATTTGAATATGACTGACTAGTGAGTTGTCTTTTCTGACTAAACTATTGACCCTCTGGGTGAGACTAGCGAGTGTGCCGGTTTCTAAATTTCCAACTTAATTTTTTAAAAAGTTATTTAGTTTTGAGTACTTTTTTGGGTTTTTGTCCCAATATGCGACAGATCTAAGGTCAAAGTTTGAAGATTATCTTGACTATTTGATCGGTGTAAGTTTCAAGTTACCCTGGTAACCCCTACCTCTTATGGCAGGTGGTGCCTGACTAGTCACTTGATTCTTTTTTTCGTACAGTACGTATACGTGTGGCGAGATTGTTGCATTGTGCCAGTTTTTTAGATTATGCGATGCCCGGAAATCTAGTGTCTTCTCGAAAATTTCTAGGAGTTGGTGCATAACATTGGCTAGATAGTGCATGTCTAAATCTTTATATAACTGGACAGTGCTGGTATTCCTAGAGTGTCATGAGATTATGCAAGTTGCATTTTTGGACATGCTTGAGATGGTAGGTTGGAGGTGGTCCATGCGGGGTGTGAATACAGTGGTCTGGATATAATAACTACATTATAAACATTGTTCCTGGTTTTGTACTTGAAAAGTCTAGATCAGAGCATATTATATACATAGATGCCTTGTAATTTTTGCTTAGAGTTGCGTGGTTTTTATTGGATGTGTTCCTTGCAGTTTCTTGTCGAGGTACACTCCAAGAGACAGATATACACACCTGGCTGGAGGTTCAGCGCTTGTCGGTGTAAGTGAAATTGAAACTGAGGTTGTCTGCATTTCCTGGTAAAATGGACTAATTTGTTTTTTAAAACATTTATTTTGATCCTCCATTTGGTGAGCCATGATTTCAAATCTAATTCGTGCATAGTTGATATTCCTGTCTCGAGCGAATAACGCCGTGTTGTCTACAAATGTTGGTATAATTGTGTGAGGCGTTCTTCCCACATCTACTAGGTAGATCGCATATAATGTTGATAACAGGCTGGATCCCCGGGAAAATACAATATATTTTCTGGGGAAGTCCAGTCGTGATGCAACGAGTGTGTGAGAGTCCACCGTGGATCTTGACTTAAAATGTACGCGTCTGAAGGAATGAGCGGGTGAGTTAGATCCATTCAAGAGGAATTTCCTGCTGGTATATTTCGTAAAAGGGGCCAGCGTGTCATACCTTGTCAAAAACTTTTTCGACGTCAAGGAAGATACCAATGGTATTAGCCTTGTCAATGAATTCGTACGGGACTGTGTAGAATCCCGGGTGGAACGCAATGTGCTGGTTTGGTAATATTAAGTGTGTTTGCAGATGTTACAGATCGTACGAATTGCAGATGGTGTGTATCAAACTGCAATGGTGACCAGTTTGATACACCATTGCAGGAGCCTTTAAATGACTTTGCTCATATGGAACAATATACTCATGGGTCGATGATACTGCGGAAACTGGTGGTCCTTTCCTGATTTGGGTATCATAATTATGGTGCCTCCTTCCACATTGTTAGGAAATATGCCAGGCGAAGCATTGCGCTAAATATCGTACAAATTATATGACATAGTTTCCGTGTCCATTGTTTAGAGCGGAAGAAGGTATAGCATCCTTTCCCGAGACATTCGAGATGGTAGATCCTTAATGATAGCTTATACTTCTCGAAGTATGATGATAGTTGACATCCAACAGTGGCTCCGGAGATATTTACCATAGGAAGTAATACACTTCCTTCATGTGGACATCATCGTAAGGTTCCCTGTTGGGACTAAATTAATCTTCCAGTATACCCGTTAAAATTTCTGCCTTCTCTTTATCAGTGAATGCAAGTCTATTTGTTCTGTGGATGGGTTTTGTCGAGCTTTTCCTCTCGTTATTGAAACGTTTTATTAATGTCCAAAAGTCGTGATTTGAGGTGGGGAGAAAGGCTATGTGATCTCCTGTGCGATTTGTCGGAATCTGAGCATTTGTTACCTAATTTTGGCTGTAATGGAGTTGTAAAAATTCCAGAGGGTAAGATGTCTTATGTATTACCACACGTCTCGGATCCATCTTTTAATATTGATAAGTAAGCGAGTGTGTTGCTCTTCTCCGTTCGATTTTCCAACTGTGTAGTTGTTCTTGCAGTAGAAAAATCGGATCACTTCAGATTTTGGCAGTAAGTTTTGACACTACTTACATCATCCGAGTGGAATGGAGTGGCGCGGTGGCTCAGTGGTAGAGCATTCACCTCCGGTGCTTGGGGTCCCTGGTTCGATCCCAGCTCGCGCCGTGTGGACTTTGTGGTGAACAAACACCGTGCTCGTGGGTTCTCCCGTTTCCTCCCAATTTCTTCATTCCACCATTTTCACTCATCTCTCATCATCACCGTCTCCTTTAGCCTAACCGGCATAACAGCGGGACGTAAAACTTAAAGATTTCATTTCATTTTTACTTTTGATTAACGCTGTATGGAGATCCACATGTATATTCTTATACCAAAATTAAAGAAACGTTTTCAAGAGAATATTATTCATATAATATGTGCTTTTATACTTTGATTCAGGGGCAGAAATGGAATTTTTGAACTAAGGGAACAGTCATTAATCGATAAAGTCTGATTGGACTATGTCTCGAGAATACAAACTCAGAGAGACGTGGCTGGCCGACTTAAGCGATAGCGATTGTTGCAAAACAAACAGCAACCAAACAAAATTAAGATCACCATTCAAGTTTCCTTTTTGTTTCTAATAACCACTGATATTCTTCCTTCTGTTGGACAAACATTTCTACTTACTAAGGGGACACTATCCCCTCGTGTATCTTTGATTTCCACTCTTGTTTTGATTTCAGGCTTTCTGGCCGTGGAACCATTTCTACCCGAGCCCTTTTCACTCGAGCCCTTTTGTCGCGGGGTCCTTTTGACTCGGGCCCTTTTGACCCGGGCCGTTTAGACTCGAACCTTTCTGTCCTCGCCCTTCTGACATGGAATCCTAAAAACTGTCATACAACATATTGCAGAAGCACGACGACGTACCAATGCTGGAAATAATACATATCACGCGTATTCAAAGACTGATGTCAGGCTACCATGCGCACCTAGCTGTATGTCTTGGTAAAAGATCGAATTTTACTGGGTCCCCATCAAGGGTGTATAAAATAAAGGATGTGCATGTACTCCAAAATCATGAACCCATACCTCACTTCCTCGGTACGCCTACTCTGCCATATTTGTTGGTTCAACTTATACTCAATGTCCTATAAGTTAAAGTTAAAAATTGCAATATCTCACGTACTGTTTCTTGAATATTAAGCAAACGATTGGACGTGAGCCTCATCACGAAACCAATTGAGGTTAGCGAGCCTGACCCCGTGTGAACACAAGTCCAACTGAGAGTGTTGAGCCCAAGCCCAATTGAGGGAAGTGAGCCAAAACGCGAGCATATTTGAGGTTAGGGAGCCCAAGCTTGAGTGAGCCCAAGAACAATTGAAATTAGTGAACACAATCCCAAGTGAGCTCAAGCCCCACTGTAAGTAATGGATCCGAGCTACATTGAAGATAGATTACCACAAGCCAAAGTGAGTGGAAACCCCACTGATGGTAGTGAGCACGAACCCCGTTGAGGATAGTGAGCCCGAGTCCAGTTGAGGATAATGAGCTCTAACGCGAATGGAATTGAGATTAGTGAGCACGAGCGCCACTGAGGTACGCCAGAGTCCAGGTGAGCACGTGTCCGAACGAAATTAGTAAGCATAAGCTCCAGGAGAATAGTGAATGCAAGTTTTTTTTGAAGGATGTGAGCTCAAGCACGAGGAGATTCCAGCCTCAATGAAGGTAAAGAACCCAAATCAAAATGAGTGCAAGCCGTACTGACATCAGTAAGCTCAAGCCCCATTGATGCTTGTGAACAGGAGACCAGTTGAGGGAAGTGATGAGCCCCTTGCGAGTTAGCATGAGTTTGATTGAGGTAAGTGAGCCCGTGTGAGTTAGCATGAGTCTGATTGAGGTAAGTGAGCCCGAGCCCAAGTAACCTCATGCCCGAAAGAGAAAGAACTTGAGCCTCAAAGAGAATAGTAATCGCGAGCTTCAACGAGAATAATAAGAACGAGCCCTACTGATGTCATTCAGTACGAGCCCCACTGATGGTAGTGAGACTGAGCTCTAGTAAGCGCATGCTTGAACTAGAATAAAAGCACGAGCTCTACTGACTAGCGCGAAAGCTGTGTAACCACTTTGAACTTTAAAGCAAAGATTTAAATTAAATGAAACCCAACAAACACTACATGTTCACAGGTTAGCGATGCTCGCTTGGTTTTCGGCTTCAACTTGTGACGGGACAATGATGGCTATGGGCAAATCTTCTATTCTATATATTAACATCCTTGGTTTTCATCTATAATACGTTAGTTGTTGAGTAACTACCGATTAAGTGACGTCTCACATCGACTGCTCGTCGAAATATTGAAGAATAATTAAAGAGTTTGGAGGAACATTGCGTCTGTGTAAAGCTTTGCGTAAAACTGGGGAAAGCTTTCGTGGAAACATGGCGCATACAGAATGACGCCATGAACCCAACGCAGTACTGTGATTGATTTAAGCGTTTTAAGAAGGGCAGAGCTTTGGTTGTCTAAGATTTGAGGACCAGTCGACGTTCCATGTCAACAGAAGACCAACATGTTGAGATTGTACGCGCTGTAATTCGTGAAAATGATAGTTTAACTGCCTATTAGGTCGCCAAAAAGACATTGCCATGAGAGTAGAGGTTTCTCATCAAATCCTGACTATGAACCTTGCAATGCAACGCGTCAACTCAAAATTCATGCTGCGATTATTGACTGATGACCAAAAACAGAATTCTGATCCTGGCAGAGTTTTTTTTTTTCTATTTTCGAAACCCAAAGCCACTTTGAAAGGACATCATTTTTAGTCTGTAGAAGAAACTCAGGAAAATGTGACTAGAGCCTGCACGTCATCGAAAAGAAAAAAGTGATTTCAAGCACCAGCAGGAATCCAAAAATTGGAAGAAACGATGGTATCGGTGTATTGACAATAATTTGACGGGGATAGTGGTTAGAAGTTCGTATAAAGAGCAATCAAGAACAGCAAAAATTCCATCTTTTTTTGAACATACCTCGTATTAAAAAATCATTTTTTGTAGTACCGAATTCGATTCTCGATTAAGGAACAAATTCTCGTGTATTAATCTACCATCATGAATCAATTAGAAAGCTATTCCAATTAAAAGTTAGCGTATTGTAATCTCTAAAGCCTGAAATCACAATTTGTAAGTTGATCTATTCGTCACAGATCTTTTGTTAATCACTAAACATTTGATTGACTTTAAGCCTTGATAAATTGATTACGAAAGCAAGTAAAGAGAAAAAATGTCTTGAATTTTATAGTGAGAACATGAGAAAACAAATAATAAACAAAGAGAAAATCTAGAAATAGACCATAAACCAACTTATCTAGCTATCATTAATAATAAATAAAATTTAGTAACAAATATAACAAAAGAACTTCTAAATTATTAAAAAAAAAAAAAAAAAAAAAATATGCAGCCTCAAAAAAGAGAAGCGTGTGCTTCCCTCTGTAAATATTCTTATGTCAACAATGTCAATATGAGTGGATTCATTTAAATTACATTCTATTTACGTAAAAGAAAATTGTGCTCAAAATTGATTGTTTGTACGTACAAGAAAAGAATCCAGTTTTAAAATTGTGCATGAGAGCAAAAGTACGAGCCTATTTTTGGACGAGCAACTATTAATTTAAAAAAAAATCGACTGAGTTTACAAAGTTATTAAAACCAAACGACTTGGAGTAACAGCCATTTGTGGAATTGAATTGCTTCAACGCCATCTGTTAGCGACTGATGGAACTACGTTCCGCTTACACTAGTTAACAAATTTAAACTTTTTGTTTGTTACATGAGAAAAATCACCTGATCTTAAAGGAACTTTTTGCGCTGAATTCGAATATGCACTCGGTTTCTCTCCATCACGTACAGTTTTCCCGTAACAGAGGGATTTTCGGGAAATTCCCTAAAAAATTTCCCTTTTCAGATATTATATTCCCCTAGCTCCTGTCCCCTTACATATAGTAACATAGAAATTATACCTAAGTATACCTTGATTTATATTTAATAAACCCTAAAAGTTTCGTAAAAATCGCTTTGTTCTTTCTAGAGAAATAAATATATTTGTATGTATACTGTGTGCACTGTTTATTGCACCTGATAGTAATGCTTTCAGATCTCCTGAGTTGGAGTAAAAACGATTTGCTTTATTACTACAAACACAGACATAAAAATGAATATTTACAATAGTCAACAACACACTTGTATTGCTCTCTGTAAATTAGAAACGTGTATAAAAATAGAATGTACTTCCAACGTATATTTTTTTTAAACGTACAGTATATGTATATCTTAATACATATATATACAATTCTCCAAGGTAGTTGGTATTTTATTAGGACTGCAGTGCGGTTACACGAAGTACCAATGTTTTTTATGTTTATGGGATAGCCGAGCTGATGACAAACATTATGAAGTGAAGGAATGGGAACCTAGAGTGAATTACGTACCTGGAGAATGCAACGTCAAATACGCTCCTTTGGTAGATCCTAATAAGATATTACTACCGCCACTTCATATCAAGTTAGGACTTATGACAAACTTTGTCAAAGCCATGGACACGTCTGGTGAAGGTTTCAAGTATTTGCGAGATAAGTTCCCTAACCTGAGTGATGCTAAGATTTCAGCGGGAGTGTTTATTGGTCTCCAAATTAGGAAATTAATGCTTGATGATAGCTTTGACAGCAAGTTAAACAGTGCTGAGCTAGCTGCCTGGACAGCATTTAAGTGTGTTGTGCGCAACTTTCTGGGCAATAACAAAGCTGAGAGTTACACAGAAATCGTACAGGACATGATACAGAAATACAAAGAGTTGGGTTGTAGGATGTCTTTAAAAATCCACTTTTTGCACTCCCACCTCAGCTTCTTTCCTGCTAACCTAGGTGCTCTCGGCGACGAACAGGGGGAAAGATTCCACCAAGATATAATAGCAATGGAGAAAAGGTACCAGGGACGATGGGATCCTTCAATGATGGGGGACTATTGTTGGGGTCTTGTTAGAGAATGCAACATTTCTTACAAAAGAAGGAAGTAGTGTACGTTTTTGTAACCCAATGGAAGTTTCATATATTGTGATAGTTTTGATTGTTTTTCATGACCTTTTGGTACATTTGTATTATTGTTTATTGTAAATTGTCACACTTGTAAATTATATTGTATTATATTTTATATATGTGTTTGTGGTAATAAAGCAAAACGTTTTACCTCAACTTAAGAGATCTGAAAGCATTACTATAAGGTTCAATAAACAGTACACACAGTATACATACAAACATATTTATTTCTCTAGAAAGAATAAAGCGATTATTACGAAACTTGGAGGGTTTGTTAAATATGAATCAAAGTATACTAAGGTATAATTTCTATGTTAGTATATGCAAGGGGACAAGATCTTGGGGTGTAAAATAAACGAAAAGGGAAATTTTTGAGGGATTTTCCCGAAAATCCCTCTGTTACGGGAAAATCGTACGTGATGGAGAAAAACCAAGTGCATATTCGAATTCAGCGCAAAAAGTTCCTTCAAGAACAGGTATTTCCTTTTATGTAACAAAACCTTTGTTAACTAGTGTTAGCGACGAACACGTGGTCGTCCTGAGTCTAACAAGCATATCGGGAACTTTCTAGACCTAGTAACCGTCACTTCTTTTATTCACGTTACTCCCCATTTGCCACACGACGCTCGATGGATGCCGAAAATTGGGAAGCACTGGGCATGAATTGAACCCGGGACCACATGAACGTGAGTTCAATGCTCTAACCACTTACGGTTTCCCTTTACAAAGTTATTACCTCGTCTTGAAGAAACACCTCAAACGATGTGGAATGGTAAGGAACGTTTTTACTGTAAGGGTAGATCCTGTATGATGGTATGTGCATCCCCCAACTGCGTCGGTGTCAATTCTTCATTCTCTTGGAGTTGCAAAAGGATATAAAACAAAGTCTCAACTTCATAAAACCCTTTTAAAGTAGGCATTTAAAAAAATCTCTTGCAGGGCTCTCTCTCATTTGATATCCCACACATGAAATATTTCATTAACATTTGATTTTTTCATTTTTCCAATATAGCGTTCAGCCATATTGACTCTACGTACTCACTGATACTCTTGAGGTTATGAGAAATCTTTCGATACGTTAATTATTAAGTAAATCCATCTAGCTACTTAAGTTCAACGTCGGAATTTACGTTTTCCCACAACATGGTGTTTAGTCAGGGGCGTCGTTTGGCGCTTCAAAGGAGGCAATTAATTACCCCCCGTCCCATGAATTTGAGATTTATATACTTTTTTAACCTATAGTAATAATATGCGAAAGAAGAACTTGAAAATATGCATATATTGAAAAATTTTGCCCCCCTCTAACTGTAATTTTAAATGACATTGTTGTGTTTAGTGTCCGCCATATTGGATTTTACGTGATCCTCTGCACCCATTGTTCTTCCTCAGCTTAGTACACAACTATTACACAAAATTCTATCTAACTATTTATGCTCTATATGAAATTTACGTTTTTATACTATAGTGTTTGTACCTTCCGCCATATTGAATTTTACGTGAAGCTACGCTGTTAGTATCCTTCCTTAAATTATGACATTAATTATTCATCGAATTCTACCAAGCTGTTCAAAGTTTACGTCCAAATTTATGTTTTATAATACAATGTTTTCCATCCGCCATGTTGAATTTAGGCACCCAGTGTTCTTCTTGAAATTATTAATTTTTTCTTACATGTTTCGTGTCCGCCATGTTGAATTTCACTTAATGCAATGCACATTACCATTCCTGATATTATGAAAAAAATATAATTCACTAACTTCTATCAAGTTGTTTAGGTTGTGTCTAGGAACGATTGAATTTACAAATATACCCATATATAGTGTTGTGTCTCGTTTTGTTTTCGAGACAATAATATTATCTTTTTCCATTCGAGACGGGACGAGAAATATGACAATTCTCGTCTCGTTTTTAAGACGAGAAACTTCACGTGTGTCGTTGGTAGTATTGCCCACAAGACGACACGAGACAAAAAATAAGACTCGTTCGTCTCGTCTCGTAATTTATGCTAGAATTCTCGTCTCGTTTATCGAAAAATTCTTTCTCGTCTCGACTAAATATTCGGAAAGTCTTTCTCGTCTCGCATCAAAATTTTCTCGTCTCATTTTGTAAATTTACGTGGAAAATTTATGCCCTGATTTTCTTCTTACTTTTGCGAATCTAGACGAGATGACACGAGAATTTTACAAGAAATCACAAGACGGGACGAACGAGTCTTATTTGTTGTCTTGTCTCGACTTGCGGGCAATACTAACCATAACAATCTTGAAATTTCTCGTCTCGATTTCGAGACGAGAACGGCCATGTTTCCCATCTTGTATCGAATTTTAAAATGTAATTATTGTCTCGAAAATGAGACGAGACACAACACTATATGTGAGTATATTTGTAAATTCAATCATTCCTACATACAACCTAAACAACTTGATGGAAGTTGAGGCGGCGGTGGCTCAGTGGTAGAGCGTTCACCTCTGGGTCCCGGGTTCGATCCTAGCCCCCGCCAAGTGAAGTTTGTGGTGGACAAACACCGTGTGCGTGGGTTTTCTCGGTGTTCTCCCACTTTCTTCATTCCACCATTTTTCATTCATCACTCATCATCACCGTCTCCTTGAGCCTAACCGCCATAAGCGTGACGTAAAACTCAAAGATTTCATTTCATTTCATTTGATAGAAGTTGATGAATGATATATATATATTTTTTTTCGTAATCTCAGAAACGACTCTAGGTGTATTGCATGAAATAAAATTCAATATGGCACACACTAAACACGTAAAAAAATCTTTTTTGAAAAATAAGTAAAAAATAAATTTCCACGTTGAACTTAAATTTATCGAGACGAGATGAAACGAGTCGAGAAAGAGCTCTTCGAGAATTGAGACGAGATTTCAACAAATTTACAGGATAAGACGAGAAAACCTTACTGCTTGTCTCATCTCATAGACAGCACTATTCATGTATCTGTATCCATACATTACTTTGTTTCTAGTTTCGCTGTAGTCTGGTAGAGGAGTGTCATAATTTCAATTCCGAAGAAGGTTGATGAAAATACGAACACCATGAGATGTTAAGTTGGCTGTCACAAGCATCAAATGTTTCGTTTCACATTATGGAAGTACGAACAAATCTGATATTAAACGCTGTACAAAATCTTCTTGCTTGCATAGAGAGGTTGGTTGGTTGAATTTAGTGTCCCTCTCAACAGCGAGGCTATATACTATGAGACGTGGACCTTCACATTAACTTGGAATGCGAACCCCATAAGCTCCCGGCAGAATCAAATCCAGGACTTTTACGCCGAAGACACGTATGCTAATCACATCGCCACGAGGTAACTAGTTTCTGTATAGAGAGAAAATGGTGAAAATGAAATGCCTTAGAACTTAAGTATTTATCACAGACAATTTCTCAAAGTCTGTTACTGTTTTTGCTCTCTGGGACGGATCCATGCTGAAACTGTAAGATTAGAATTAGGAATTTAGATTTCTGGGCTCTCGGTATCTAAGGCCATTTCACCTCGTCACGTATGAGAAGGAGTGACGTTACTCGGCGATCACATTGCAGGGGAAATTGGAGAAGAAGAAAGAAATGAGGAAGGAAGGGAGCGACCTTAAACCGTTATGTGAGGTACCATTCCAGTATTTGCCTGGTGTGATTAACGAAAATTCAGGAATGCCTCACTCAGGATGGCTAGCTTGGGAAAATAACTTTTTCGACTGCGTGTCCCCACCGGGAATCTTGAAACCGTGAGAGCTAGTCAATTTCTTACGTCTTCCATTTTCAACAAGAGATAAGGCGGACATAGAAGCTGTTCTTGAAACGCTGTACCCACATCGAAAATCCATTTCTTGCTATCTATTATATTAGGCTGAGGAATAATTCATGGGCGTTTCTCTTTTTTATTTTAAACAAACAAACATGAAATTTAATCAGCAATATACTCTCTGTTGTTGTTTACGACTTTCTCCAATCGTTTAAGAAGCTTTCGGATGATAGAAGTCTCCTGATCTTAATTGAAAGAATTCATCCAACCTTGGAGCCTTCAATTCCATTTCATTATTGAACGATGCACGGTGTAAAACGTTCCAGAGCGATGAGAAGAGAAAATAATCTAACGGCTCCAAGTCTGGAGAGTATGTAGAAATAGACAGACTTTCCATTCGATTTCTTTATTTGCAACTTTAGTGCTATCAGTGATGTAATGACGGGCATTGTTGTGCTGCAGAAGAAGGTCACTTCTCCTATTTGGACTTTTTTGCTCAGTTACTTCGGTGAGTCCAAGCAGTTGTTGAACGTAGACCTTTGCATTTAGTGTTTTATTCTGATCGAGCAGTTCGTAATGAATTATACCTTCCCAGTCAAATCACACGCACAATTTTGTATTATGACGATGAAGATCTTTGTTCGCACTTGTTTGTCGGGACTGAGTCATTCTTTAAGCTGATTCATATTGACCATTTTTCTTCACTAGTGACAATGCAGTAAAGAAAACGCTGTTTGTGATCATGTGTTGAGCGATGTCGGACAAACAAAATGACGGAGATTGTATGCGTTGATCTTTGAGACACCCAAAAACCAAGGACTCGATTCTCAGCGGGAGCTCATGTGGTTCGAATTCCATGCTAAGCTACGTCGCACAGGGACGTACGCAGGGGGTGGGTCCTGGGGGTCCGGGCCCCCTCGAAATTTCGACTTTTGTGTAAATTTAGCCTAATTTTAGGGGCAATTTTAGGAATTTGAATATAAAAATACCCTCATATCGAGTTTGGACCCCCCCGGAAATAAATTCCTGCGTACGCTACTGACGTCGCATATAGCCTCGCTGCTGAAAGAGATGCTAAATTCGAAATGTAACTCCATACCAGCGCAAATCTGACGATCAGCTTCGGCGGGCAGGCTTGGCTTTTCGATTAAATGCAAAATCCACATAGTGTCGAAAATGCTGCCCATTTTAACGCTATAATAAGACAAAAATCAATAAAGTTTTTAAAAATCAAAACACAGTATCTTGTGGTCTTTCAAACAACATAAAACATTTTGCAAATCTGCGTGGATTTTTAAATTAAAAAATAAACTCTAATGATTTATTTCTTAACCCAGGGTCTATTACTGATTTTGTTCTATGGGGATCAATATTGGAAGTTTTATACCACTTCTGGTTTCAATACAGGGATAAGAGCGGAGGTGGTACCTATTGTTCAGATGCTATATCCATTTTTCAGAAAAAAAAGTCGGTATCTTTAATCGAGTTTGCTCTGATATCTGTCGACAGATAGACGGATATCGTTCTTGTATATGACTTTCTACGCGGTTGCGTAACTCAGAAGTCTACAAACCTGTGCAGAGCATTCTACAAAGCCAAAATAAAGTGCTTTGCTAAAACGTTTCGTATTTAGAAAAAAAAATACTAGACACAATGCTAGGCAGAGATATATAAAACTATATATTATCGTTTTTGTTCAATGAGATGAATATTGAAACCGGAACCTATATTTCTAGAACTTCCGGTTTAAATAGAGAAATAATGGCGAAGATGGAACACATATTTAGAATTTGAACATATATTTAAAAAGACCAGTTCTCATTCTGTATCGCCATTTTGGCTCTGTGTGGGTAGCAATGTCAAAACTGGAAATGGTGGCAGATTTTAATCACTTTCGTTTCAAATAAAGGGACAAGAATTAACGTGGAACGTGTTTATGGAACGATGAATTCATTTTAAAAAATCTTGTGGTTTTTTTTTTTTTACTTCTTTCTTTGTAGGGGATCAAAATTTAAATTGGAAGTATTATTAGATTTTTACCACCTATGATTCGAATAGAAAGTTAAAAGAGAACATGAAACCTATTCTTGGGACAGTGAACCGATCTTAAAAACCAGTTTTTCGCTATCTCTAACCGTTTTTACCCTGATACCTGTCCTTTCGACAGAAGGACGGACATTGTCGTTCTAACAGGCGTTCTAACAGTGGTGACATCAGACTTCTTTTGGTGGAAGCTTTCAGTTTAACGTCCCACGTTTATCGTTTAGGATAAGGGAGAAGATGATTAAAGCAAATAAATGATTATGGAAGAATTAGTGGAATGAGAAAGTGGGAGGAAACGGGAGTACCCGAGAAAATACACATACACCATGTTGTCCACCACTAACTTACTTGGGTGGGGATCGAACCAGGGACCTTACGCACCAGAGGTAATCGCTTTAGCACTGAGCCATCGTGCCTCTCGAGAAGAGCCTTTCAATACAAGGAAGATCATAATAACACTGTGAATAAATGATTCTGGTAACACAATCAGTATGAATGGAAATATTCGGGAGGGGGGATTTGCAGGTCTGCGGGAAATTTCCCCGCTCCGTACCACTTCCTGAAATAATTGCTGGTTCTGTAATACTTTCCACACGTATGCGTAGTATTTAGTGTAGTTTGGAAGTTCAGGCAGGAAGAGTGTTCAAAATAAACAAGAAGACGAGAATTTCAAAAAATTAGAAGAACAAACAAGAAGAAGTAACGATTTTCATTTAGAATTGTTTGAAATATTTTTTAAAAAATCCTAAATTTACAGCTTTAGCGGTTGGCAAAACTGTAACAATGTTTCAAACAGGCCAATAGTAGGTTATGTTCAACGACTGACGGTGTGAATTGAAAAACCTCACAGACAGAGGATGTATTAGTTGTAGTTCCAATAGGCAAGAGGGAGTGGAGTTCTCAGAGACAAAGAAAAAAAATGAAAGAACCCAATCCCAACTGGAGTGCTTGTTTCAAAACCTACCGAAAGTAGTTGATCATAGTAAAACATGAAATACGACACCATCGGCACAGTTGCATTACGAGAAGCTAGAAGAAAAGAGAAAAATATGTCCTTATGTATGTCGCTAAAAATTTACTAAGAATTCTGCCTTTGGCATATCATATTGGAAAGAATATTGGACGTCTTCGTAAGATATGTATGCGTTTGTGTGCATTTGAAATGACACCGATTAAAATTTGAAGTTCGAATAGAGAGTATGATCCTATAAACTCCGGAAGCTCTATAGTTTCGTATTTTAATCCAGAGATTAAAGAAAAAAGCGTGCTATAGAGTGCTATTGTCCATGGGCGCCCGAAGGCGGGGGCAGGGTGGGGCCCGGGCCTTCTGGCTCACGAAAATGTGTAGTATGTAATATACCAAACCACATATATTAAATATCAGAAATATCAACGTAATATTACAACCATGGAGATAAACCCCCTTACAAAATTTTCTTCGGGCGCTCCTGCTATTGTCCCAATCATTAAAATCAAGCTGCTTACATCTGAGATAGATATGTAAGTTACAGCTTATTAAAAAATTACTCTTTTAGCAGCGAGACTACATGAGACAAGGACGTACGTTTTTATGAGGGATTTGTGAAACACATGAGCTCCAATCGGGAATCAAACCTGGTTTTCCCGCTCAAAAGGCGCACACGCTAACTATATAGCCATGACGGAGCTCATACCCAAATTGCTGTACCAACAATTATGTTTTCCATTAACTTCTGATATGATTTCTTTATGTACTCCATTTACTATATGCAATCCTTCTGGTGGTAATTCTTGTCTATTCATATTTAGCATGCGTAATCCTTCTTATAGTAATCTTTGTCTAATCCATTTAGAATATGTAATCCTTCTTTTAGCAGTCTTTGTCTACTCCTTTAGCATATGCAATCATTTTATTAGCAATCTTTGCTCCTTTAGCATATATAATCCTTCTGTTACCAATCTGTGTCTAGTCCATTTAACATATGCAATCCTTCTGGTAGTAATCTTTGTATGCTCCATTTAGAATATGCAATCCTTCTTTTTTTTTTTTTTTAAAAAAAAACAATCTTTCTCTATTCTATTTAGCATGAACAATCCTTCTGGTAGTAATCTTTGTTTGCTCCATTTAGAATATGCAATCCTTTTTTAAAAAAGCAATCTTTGTCTATTCTATTTAGCATGAACAATCCTTCTGATAGTAATCTTTGTTTGCTCCATTTAGAATATGCAAACCTTTTTTTTTTAAAAAAAAATCTTTGTCTATTCTATTTAGCATGAACAATCCTTCTGGTAGTAATCTTTGTTTGCTCCATTTAGAATATGCAATCCTTTTTTAAAAAGCAATCTTTGTCTATTCTATTTAGCATGAACAATCCTTCTGGTAGTAATCTTTGTTTGCTCCATTTAGAATATGCAATCCTTTTTTAAAAAACAATCTTTGTCTATTCTATTTAGCATGAACAATCCTTCTGGTAGTAATCTTTATTTGCTCAATTTAGAATATGCAATTATTTTTAAAAAAAGCAATCTTTGTCTATTCTATTTAGCATGAACAATCCTTCTGGTAGTAATCTTTGTTTGCTTCATTTAGAATATGCAATCTTTTTTTATTTTTTTTTTAAAGCAATCTTTGTCTATTCTGTTTAGCATGGTTAATCCTTCTTATAGCAACCTATTTCACTGCAGTACTCAACACTATCCTCTCCAGCCAGCAATTATGAAAAAAGTATTATATCTATTGGGAAAAACAAAATGACCAAGGGAATAAAATAAAAAATGAAAAAGAAAGAAAGAACATCTATATATTGCTGATGTCATAAATGAACTGTTCTTTCTATTCGTCCACTACAATATCACAAGAGCTTATACTTAATTTTTGTGTGGGCGGAGCTATAAATGTATCAGCCTGCTCTTATCAAATACGAAAAAAAATAGCGTCTGCTAGAATAACACAAAAACTCTCCACGTCCTAAATTATAGTATTTAATTATATGCCTCACTGCCGACAACAACAAAATGGCATTTAAGGAAAATAAGATGGATTTAGGCTATTATTAACTACTTTTTTTAACAAAAAAAAAAACAAAAAAAACTACTTCTTACGAAAAGGAGAGCAGAGAAGAAAAAAAAGTGTTTTATAGTGCAATTTTTATGCCCGTTGGCTACACTGGTAAAGGCAGCTTTTCCCATCACATCCGACGCTAAACTCAAGGGGCAGTGAACCCAAAATTTTCTTCTTCTTCTTTTTTTAACGTTCTTTGCCCCTTCGCTTTCTCTTTCCCCTTCTTACCTCTCACATGCATACACACACACGCACACATACATTGAATAGTCATACAGACAGACCGATGGAGGGAGAGCGGACGAAACAAAATAAAAAGTAGTCTCTCCCTATCAGGGTTGGAATTTTTTACAATCGTAAGAATCATATATAATGGTAAAACTGCAGTTCATGAGTAATTTTAGTACTAAGATGACCAGATGTACTCTTTTTAAGAGAATTATACTTTTTTGGAAGTCAACACATACTCTATACTCTTTTTTTTTCTGGTCAAAACCGTTACTTTATATTCTTTTTCTATGTTACGTCAAACTGGCATGACATAAAAGCACTCAAAACTCAACAGTTATGATGAAGGTCTCTCGTAGCTATATGGGTAGTGTGTGTGTCTTCGGAGTGTGAGACCAGGGTTCGAGTACCGGTGGGAGCTCATGTGACTCAGATTCCACATTTAGTTGTGAGTCCACATATCAAGTAGCCTCGGTACTGAATGCGACGCTCCGTCCAATTACTTTTAGTGATATCAAGAAATGAATTATCCTAGCAGGTACAGTGACTTAACATTTTATTCTTGCAACCTCATTCAGCCGCACGGAGTAATAAAATCGAACGTGTCAAAACTAAAAGAAATATGATCGCCTTATAGTTTATTGGTTAGATTGCAGTTTAGCGTTCCTTTCAGTATCAAGGCTACATAAGACGTGAACTTACATAGTTTACGAACTACTAGACTGCATTCAAATTTTTGAAGGCTCTCTTCCACTGGGGATCAAACCCGGGACTTCATACACAAAGAGGAGCGCGTTCCTGCCATTCAACCAGCGTGGGGAGTTAGTTTATTTCTTATGCCATTTTCTTGACGACGCGACTGGCAATAAAAACAAATAACACTCGTAGATCCCCTCTAACAAGATATTATATATGAATTATAGTTGTATACTCTTTCAGTGCCCTTTTTGGTCTAAATATTTCTGATCACCCTATACGGTATATGCTGTATTATTAACGCGACACATTCTTATATCTACTAATTTTGCGAAAATATGTAAGCAGATATTTCAGATGAAACATGGAAATAGATAAAAATGGTAGCAAACTATAATACGAATAAAATTTCTGAATGCATTACACACCAAAAATTTGGTGTATTGTTTATATATGATATGTATATTCGGTATATTTAGAATTTGTAGAAAAAATGTCAAAGTATCTTATGGGTATGTTTAAAATACCTGCTTTTTCTTTCTTTCTTTCTTTTTTTTTTTTTTAATACTACGGTTTACAATAAAATTATGTAGGCCTACAATAGTTTTCGTTGTGGTCACTCCCAGTGATGTCTGTAGAAAGTAAAGTTACATTCATTCGCTCTACCTTAGTGGTAAAGTACGAAGGACTTGTATTGGGAATATGCTAGTCACTTTTGATTAAATATGAGCTCGGTTCGGAGTGCGTGAACATGCTCTTTCTAGTAGCAAGAACTGTCCGAACACTACTCATTTCAGGAGTGTCAGTATCTACAGGCGAATTTTAGGGTGCAGGTTTCCCCCTCCCCAGGAGAATATTTGTGGGCACATAATTTCTCATTCAAAATGACGCAATCAAACTGCGGAATGGTAAATTTGGAGGAGAAACATACATTCGGGGTGCAGAAAGGTAAGTTTGGGAAGTTGAACCCAAGTCCTTGGGGGAGCGGGAGATGAGTATCTCTGCTCCTTTTGAATCTAAGAAACCACTAACCAATTGATTGATTCTTATTTGCGTTGATTGGGAACAACAAAGTTATTTAAGACGAAACCTAATTACAATTTAAAGTGTGATCTGAACTGCTGTAATACATTCAATATCCTCCCATCAGGACTCGGAACCCGAGAATTCTACAGAAGAGATACGCGGTCTATCCACCAGACTAGGGAGGTGGACATATAGTTTTAAACAAATTCTCGACTGCCTATTGTATCGGGCCATTATAATAACAGAAATGTAATTAGTAACGATGGTTATAACTGTTAGAAGTAACGATCGTAGTAAGAACGTGCAAAAACCTTCAATTTCAAAACTGTGTCCCCAATTAGAGAAATATCTCCCTGGACTCCCGAGCTTGCCTTCAGTTTAGTCTGGCAAATCTAGACCCATAAAACTATGTTTATATTCTCATATATACACATTTCTATTGTTTCAGTTTGAAATATTGAGACATAAATATTTCAGAATTTCAAATTCAAAGTTACCTTCGTGTAATAAAAAGTTGGGATCAAGGTACTCCACATTGTACATAAGACGAAACTATTGCCCTACAATTTCCAACCCTGCCCCTCATCCAAAGAACATTTGAAGACTCAAGAGGAATATACAAACCCTGCCAAGCGTTTTCTGGTATGACGTCATGCCCCTGCCATGTTGAAGGGAGTGGGAGAAAATCGACTACAGCGCCAGAGGGGAAAAAGAGAAACATGCATACAGAGTTCCAAACCAAATGAGCCTAAATGGAGAAAGGATTTTTTTAACGGCACGTGAAATTATAAGAGATATTTGGTGAATGATCAGGATTGGAGGACGCTGGAAGTGCTTAGATGCGCATGCGCAACGTGACAAAAGTTGGCGAAATAAAAATGTGTGTGTATGCATATTGCAAACATTTTTCGTTTGTTGTTTTCTTTGTTTTGGTTGGAAGATTGGAGGACGGTTCAAAGGGGGCAATACCACGCTGATATCCACTCAGAAACGAGCTTGAATTACGATCTAAATCGTCTTCTTCTTCTCCTCTTTGAAGCTCATTTATTCATAGCAGAAGTATACAAGCATTCTATAGGCGTGTGAACAGCCCATGCTTTCATTTGTATTTCCAGAATACATACTTCCCAACCAACAAACTACAAGTATTCTTCTTTCCCCTCTTGTTCAGCTTGACAATCCCAAAGTTACTAACAGTAAGTTTAGATCTGTTTTATATGGAGGCACTCTTTACTAACGTGCTGTAAGTGCGCATTTTTTTTTTTTTTTTAGACAAATGAAGTATATGAAAAAATAACACTATATGGAAAGGAAATAGATTTTTTAAATATATCAAATCAATATTCTTGCAGCACAATGTAGGCCCAACAGTGGAAAGCCAGTATCCTAGCCAACTGTCAACGTAGGTTCTATGGTATAATTGGGCACTTTGCCGAACATTTGTAACTTCAACCCATAGTGTTACCCACGAGACGAGACGAGACGAGACGAGAAAAAGCTTTGTCAATTATGTACAAAATGTATGCTCTGATTTTTTCCTTAATTTCTAACAGAAAGTTATCAGAATCCTTCTGCGTCATGGAAAAGCCAAGAAGAGTGCAAGGTAACCAAGGGCGCCGATTTCTCTGTAAATTTGGGGTGGGTGTGTGGGGGGGCATTCAGATGCAGAAGGTATATATATGAGGATTTTAAGAGAAATTGCATTCAGATTATGCCAAATATTGTATATTCATAAATACAATAGAGGGCCCACATGAGCTTTAGGGGTCCCGCACCCCCCGCTCACCAGGATCGGCGCCCTTGAAGGTAATATTTAAAAGGTAATCTTCTGATATGTACAGAGCAAAGCAAGATTTTTTAAATAGGTCAAATTGCTTTTGGCTGTGAAAAATTTGTATCCAACAAGCTCTCCCTTTCAGCCAAGGGCGGATCCAGAGGGGAGCAATCGCCCCCACCCAGAAGAGGAAACTTTCTTATTTTATGTATATAAATAAAACCCATCCCAAAGTTTGGAACCCTTAAAAGTAGCAGTATGACAACCTACCCCTCCCCCCCGAGAAATCGGTCTTGGATCCGCTCCTGCAGTTTCAGCTGGCTGTGTGTGTGTGTGTGTGTAAGAGAGAGTGAGTCTGACTCGGTATAACAAACGGTTCTGCGAACTCGAAATATTTTAACAACCGGTTCAAACGAACCGGTACGAGCAGGCTGAATAGCACCACTGCCTCTTGGTAAAAATCCTGTTCTTGCGTGTTCAGACACATTTTCTATATTGACACACCAAGTGAAGCACTTGGAGAGCGATCTAAATGAAGACTTGAAAAGGTAGTAAATTTGATCCAGAAATAACGTTAACGTACGGTTGCTGGCGTGCTGGCCATACATGATGGAACTGTAAAAACTATTTCTGGGCTCTAATTTCAGAGAACTTAATTATTAGTGAAGGTTTGATAGTGAGTAATAAAAACAAGGATAGGAATGGAGAAATACTTTTTTTCTGGATCCTGATAAATACTTCAGAAAACGAGTCATCTAATTTATCGTGTAATATACTGTAGAGAACAGAGACGAAACACAGAAAGTACAAAAAAAAAGCCTCTAGAAAATTTCGAAGTGTGGCCATCATAGAGAAGAATGATGAAACTTAGCTGAATGGAACAGAAGATCAAGGATAAGGTTACATTACACAAAGTAGTTAAAAAGAGGAAAATATTCAAATTAGGACACGGTTTAATATGAAATTGTATTTTGATGCACGCAATGTTGTTTGTTGAATCTTAAGTGTCTTTTTTCAGTACCGAAGCTATATGAGATGTGTTGAGACACATACTGTATGTAACATGTGGGGGGGAAGAAACGGAATGAACGTCAAAGGAAGAACAAAAGGTTGTAATTTATAGGCAATAATATTCGAAATTATCATTTTTAGGTCAAAATGAAGAAATTACCTAAGGATCATAATCAATGGAAGTTTCTCAATATTCAGCAACGAACTACTGATTTTCTGCATTCGAGGAAGAAAGGATATTTCAAAAGCTAACAAAAATTTTGGTGCATGTAGATACTCTCGTGCGAAGTATTATGACGAAGAAAAGTGAGAAAATAACGACAGAAATATATTATCTGTTCAAGAGAAAAGAAAAGAAGTAAAGTACTGTAAAACAATGGCATTGCAGCATCTAAAATATAATATGGAGTGCAGAAAGCAATACAGAGTTACATTACAAAATGTATTCAAGAATTCAACACCAATCTCGCAAGAAAAATAATTCAAGGCAATATGGGTCTTAAGAAGGCGAAGCAGAGCTTAAGACATAGACGAAAGGAGATGTAGCGCTGGAAGGAGAGATTGACACAATCACTAAAGAACGGGAACAAATTCTGAAAATGATTCAACTGTTCCATGCACTAAGTTTAATTCGAGCGATGAACCAGAGGTGAAAGAGGGCGAAAATGAAGAGGAAACAGTGTACCCCTGTGTTGCAAGAAGGGGTTGCACACATGAAACGAGGGAAGGCGCCAGAAGGGAAGATGGGATTATAGTAGACAAGAGCATCGAGTTTTGCAAATCAGTGGGGGTGGTGCTTTTATAGTTAATGACAGAGAGAACTCGGGACATGAAATATATGTATTCAGGCTTAGCGGGGGTGATTCAAGAGCTTTCTTCGGAAAAATTTGAAAATTGACCCTCCTGAAAATGCAGTTTGATATTTTTGAATGATTTTTTTTATTTGGTTTCCATTTCTTTTCTAAATAGTGGAAAATATGTAGACATTCTATTCTTGAATGACATTATGATAGTGGTACCAGGGGGCTCTAGGATTCTAAGATTCTAGCCACTGATTTAAGTTCTCGCCATACCATTTGGAATATAAAAAGTGTGAAAAGTTTAAGCTGAAAATAGCTCGGAGAAACGCTCATTCATTTGCCACTTTAAAATTTTTTAGTGTAACAATTCGGGAATTGTACGTGTTTTCATCCCTGGTAATGTTTGACCAAACTTTATACTCCACTTCCCCGTTCTATGAAACTACTGGCCCTTAATATCTTTTAAGAATGACATGAACTACTTCTGTATTAGAATTTTCTTTTTTTTCCTTGTTTCTTCTTTCCTTTTCTGATTTTTATTTCTCTTCTTTTTTGTATGGGTACTGTCCATCCCGATTCTGGGGTTCTCGAGCACCGGAGCACACCCTGAGCCGGTACTCTGACAGTAGACGTACTAAAGGAACATACAGAACAAAATGGCAGTAAGATCCTACCACAAACTTATACTACATAAATGTCTACGAAGAAAGAGCCAGAGTTCTGGAGAAGTGTGGAAAAAGTCATTATACTGCTGTATAACAGACACTAATTAGAACTCTGTAAGTCTTTTGGCTTTAGTTTACAAACATATTACGAAGGTACTAGTAACAGATTTCTTCCAGGCAAGAGAAGGAGCTGGATTTAGGAGAGTATATATATATAAGTAGATAGATAGCACAGTAGATCAAATACATAGTAGTAAGAAATAAATGTTTTATGCTGCCGCAATTTATTCACGAAACTACCTTTGATTTGGTGATAACCAGGGTGCGAATTGGCGGGGGGCATGCCAGGGATTTCCCCCCTGACAAAAATCTTTCCCACCCTGGAGAAGAAAAATTTTATCCCTGGCAGGGATAACTTTTTCCCCCTCTGGAGTATTTTTAAATGTCATAAAGATAAGATAGAGAAAGGGTACAATTCTTACTTTGCGTAGCTAACCTAAATATTACTTGAATTAAAATTTATGAAAGATCTCACATCTCAACTGTTTTGTACTTGTTAGTATATATATATATATATGGGGGGGAACACTGGGTGCGCATATGGGTGAAATTCATCCCCCCCTGGGAAAATTTTTCAATTCGCACACTGGTGATAACGCTGGTGCTTATTAACGCCTTTAAATCAAGCGATGTCGAAGAAACTGATATCTAAGTTATAGTTTTAATATGCATATACGTAATCCACTGCGAATATCTAACTGTTTAGCTACACAAATATCAAAAGAACAGAGAATGGGAAAATGGAGTACGACCATTTTACAAACGTACTTGAATATGTTTCGATCATTCAGATGGAAGAACAACGGGGAAAATGTAAACTGGGAACATCTGACCAATCTTTTAGTTGCTGAAATATTTATTCGTTCTCTTACGTCCATTAACTTGAGACCAGGGGCGGATCCAGAGGGGGGGGGGCGATCGCCCCCCAGAAGAGGAAATTTTCTTATTTTATATATATAAATAAAACCCATCCCAAAGTTTGGAGCCCTTAAAAGTAGCAGTATGATAACCCACCGCCCCCCCAGAAGTCGGTCCTGGATCCGACCCTGCTTGAGACTCTAACTTGGAGCACTAACGATGAGATTAGTGTAAGGCCATATTTACATTGGCCAACAGGGGCTAAAGCCCAGGGCGGCAATTTTTGGGAGCAGCAAATTCCAAAACTGGTAGCTATATATTATTTTATTCTATTCGTTTATTATTTCTACTTCCACTTAAATATTGATTATTCACTTCACTTTCGCAAATTTTCTTCACCTTATTTACTGATGTTGGGGGTGGTATTTTTAATGACCCAGAGCGCCAAAAATGTTGAATACCTCCCTGGATTAGTGTCATTTATTAGTACATTGTATGTCATTGCTTACGTAAAGAGATAAAAACAACTGTTTCCCCCCCCCCCATACTGTTGCACGAATTCAAACTGCTTTCCAACGTAGTCCTTCAAAATCAACTCGTCGTGCCAGTCGGGAGTTACAATTGCCGACAACAACAATTCGGCGTGTGTTGAGACGTCGGTTGGTTATGAAGCCGTACAAGTTACAGCTGTTACAAGCTCTGCGTCCTGATGACAAACGCAAACGTGTGGCATTTTGTAACGAGATTCTGGATGCTATTGACAATGATAACACTTTTGCACAATGCATCGTGTTCAGTGATGAAGCGACTTTCCGTGTTAGTAATCAGGTAAACAAACAAAATGTTCGAATTTGGGGCCTACAGAACCCATAATAACCCACATGCAGTCATTGAACATGTACGAGATTCGCCCAAAGTCAATGTGTTTTGTGCGATATCCCGATTATCTGTTTACGGCCCATTCTTCTTTAATGGAAACACGGTTAACAGTCAGCAGTATCTCGCTATGTTACAAAACTGGTTGTTTCCGAGGTTGCACGAAGACATCTTCATTTTTCAACAAGACGGGGCACCCCCTCACTGGAGTCGCCAAGTGCCTGAATATCTAAGTGAAACTCTACCGAACCGTTGAATGGGTCGTCAAGGAGCTGGAGACTTAGCATGTCTCAGCTGGCCTCCACGGTCACCGGATTTGAAACCCTGTGACTTCTTCCTATGGGGTTTCGTTAAAGACAATGTTTATGTACCACCATTCCCACAGAACCTGGAAGAGTTGGAGAACCGGATTCGTACTGCCATAACATCAGTGACGCAGGACATGCTTGCCCAAGTAGGGGAGGAATTTGAGTATCTATATGATATTGTTCGTGTCGCTGATGGAGGACATATTAAACATCTGAAATTTGAACTTTGAACTGTAATTTGAACTTGAGAGGTTCGTAAATATGTGTGTAAAATGTCATATTCGTATGTCTTAAAGTTTAATAAATATATGCATTCGAAATACGTATATTGTTTTTGAAACAGGGTATACTAAGAAGAAAAATCTATCAGTCTAATGTCCCATGCTTATACCCTTTAGGCAAGGGAAGACGGGTGATTAAGGCAAGTGAATGATTGAAGAATTGGCGGTATGAGAATGTGGAAGGAAGAGGGAGTATCCCCGAGTAAACCTACGGACACGATGTTGTCCACCACAAACTTACTCGGCAGGGGATCGAATCTGGGACTCCACACCTCAGAGGTAAGCGCTCTACTACCGAGCCCCCTTGCACTAACAACAAAATAAGTATCAATTGTTAGTACTTCGTTTGTGTTTAATTCTGCACAAAATGCCATTGTTTCTGCTCCAGACGTTCCAAAAATATAAGGCGAAAATTGGTAACAGGATTGGAAATTTTGTTAAAGTGATAATAAATTTCTTTTCATATACAGCTTACATTAGTCACTCGCTTGAAGTACAATAATGCTAGTAGTGTCAGGACTAGCTCAGGAGAGTAATGCTCCCGGAAGTAGGAACGAAAAACACAGTTCTGATTGGTTGGCGTTATCCATTTTTTTGCCACGTTGCACTCAAATAGCAGAAATCAAACGATTACTGCTGTCGGTCTTCGTATCCGAGTGTGCTAGCAATATATGCTAGTAATGAATATCGCTTTTAACGTGAGTTCAAACCCGGCTCAAGGAAAATTCTTTTTTTTTTTTTTTACATTTTTATAACACTTATTAAATTAAAATAAGATGAAAATATTACTCAAAAAAGTGATTTACTTACTTTTGTGCAGATAAATAGTAGTAGTAGTAGTAGTAGGAACGGGTTAGAAGACCTGAAGGGCTCTTTTGTTCCCCTTGTACTCCATGATATAAATTTTGTGACTAACTTAAAACAGCTGGCTAGGATAGCGCGTAAAACAGGAAATACAATGTTGTCCACAATAATTCATATGGCTTAGAAATCGAACCTAAGTCTCTCGCATAAGATTTGGACTGACTACCATTGAGTCACTGTGCCTCTTCACCCACCTCTAGTCTATCGACAACATTAGCGTAAATTGTTTTTGTGTCTTTGTGCAGGATGGTGCACAAAACATTGTTTCGGCTTTATTATTTCCAGAGATATAAGTCGCAAACTGACAACAGGATTGACAACTCGATTAACAACATTGTTGTATTTCCCTTCATCTACTGTTTCACATTGGTCACTCACTTCAAGCAAGTGAATAATGTCATTTGTTAGTATATTGTTTGCGCACTTAACTGTATCGTTTGTGCTTAATCAGTGCCGCAGATACAATAAATAAATAAATAAATAAATAAATAAATAAAATAAAATAAAATACTGGTGGAGACTTGCTTGCCACTTAACACTTTGACCGCCATCCCTAATTTTGAAATTTTGCCATTCACACCATGCATGTTATAGGGTTGTGCTTGCATTAATATGGAGGATTGTTATAATCATTTTGAAAATTGAACATCGGTTATTTTGGAAAGTGCAAATTTATAGTGACGGTCCTATATGACCGGCGCGGCGTAGTAAGTAGTTTATTGCTTCAGGGCGCCCTGCCGGTCAAATTGCCAGTCATCTTTATATGTCTCCAAATGAAACCTTCAAACGCCGGTCATATATGACCGACGCGGCTTAAGCGAAAAGCTCTGTGCCGGTCCCAGATGACCACCATGGCAGGCACTAACAACAAAATTAGGGTCAATCGTTTTTTTTTTTTCTTTTTTTGCTTGACTGTGCACTGAACAAAAGCATTTGCGTTTCATTAATTTTTGAGATAAATGCCGAAAGCCGAACGTGATGTAAAATTCAGTTCAAAATCAAGGTATTTCTTTTCACCTATAGCTATGTCACGTTGGATTGGTCACTACAAGCACCTCCGATGTAAATGGTAGGCCTACCATTTGTTGAGTCAACAAGAAACCTCTTCGTTTATGCTTGATATCCCTGAACAAATACGATAAAACTGGTGATAGTAGCAGAATTTCACACTGCCATTCAATCGAAACTGACGATTTAAAAATATTGCATCATTTATACAGGAAACCCCATCATGTGTGCTTCACTAATTGTACAGTACAAATACTAGTGGTATAAGAAGAGGTATACAAAATTATATATATATATATATATATATATATATATATATATATATATATATATATATATATATGTAGTGGGCTCTCCCCTCTTTCAAATCACTAACAGTGAAATTAACTTCAACCGTTAGTACGTCGTTTATGTTCAATTAAGCATGAAACTCCATTATGTGCCCTGTTTTGCTAAAACTTTTTTTTTTCACTATTGCAATCTTTAATGAACAGAGAAGTTAATGACTATGAAAGAAGCAATTATATTATGTATAAATCTTGGCAACGTTTTCATCTCCAGCGACTTAAATTTATTTTCTACAGAGGTTGTTCAGTCTACATTTGGCCAATTTCGACTTAACTAAAAATTTAGAAAAGTCCATGGCACCAGGTCCGTAAGTGCTCGATGTGTTTCTGGGAGGGAAATCTTGTCCCATCTCCTTTGCACAGCTTTCCAAAGTCCTTCCACAGTTGTCACACGCCGTTTTCCCAAAGCCCGCTTCAGCATTTTAAATCCACAATAGTCCATAGGACTTGCATCTGGAGATTTAACAGGTAGGCCCTACCTCATTGAAAGGTATCACCTGTATACCACTTGCCTCCTGTAGCATGCGAGGGACGATCGAGAGGTATGTGATGAGGACTTGTCCGTGTGAATGCGCACCAGATTGGCGTAATTTCCGTACATTGTTGGAATCTCATGCTCGTAGATCGGCCGCATGATCTGCTCCTGAAAATACTGCGAATTTATTTTGCAGTTCTTCGCCACCCTACGAATCTTCAGTTTACCTCGGTAACGGTAGCCACTAAGGACCATGAACCCTTTTGGGAAGGATTCTTTACAAACACGGACCCACCTTCTGAAGTTCTTGGCGCCTTTCTCTCGGTACATGATGGCTCTCGGTTTGCCGCAGTCGGAAAGGTAAATCCATGCTTCATCGAGCGTTACGACGTACATCCACCTTTGTTTTGCCAGATGCCGTTCATACAGTTTCCAGGCGTTACACTTTCGTTCCTTTTGGTGGGCATCCGTGAGAAGATGGCCGCGAGCTTTCATGACTTTTTCCAGCATGAGTTGATGGTGTAACGTCCGGCTCACAGTCCCCAAAGACACATCAAGACGATTAGCCATACATCTTTGTGTTGGCGGATTTTCTTGCATTGCCATTTTGCGAACTTTCCTCTGCATATTGGAGGTAGCCTTGGTGCATTCCCGCTTCCTAGGCAACTTCGTTGGTCATCCAAATGCTGGAGCTTCGTTTCCCTTGTACTTTTTAATAATATTTTTATTCCACTTAAACTGATGTTGCAACCATTCTTCTTGCACTGTTTTCTAATGACAGATACTCTACGGTGGGCGTCATTAAGAGCCGCAACATAGCCTTCCCAAAACCGGCTTAGTTTGGGCGGCAGTTTGGTCACAGAGCGGAAACCCACACACTTGGAAACATATTTTAACACAACACTCACAACAATAGTCCTGTTTTGTGCGTTATTGTCGTCTGCGCGGAAAAACAACTCCGTTCCCAGGAAGCCACTGCACAACACTGCAGGACGCCACGAGCCAGGTCGGGTAAGTCCATTCTGCCCGGGAGGGGGAAGGAACGAAATCGGCCAAACGTAGGCTGAACAACCTCTGTATAT
Organism: Thermobia domestica; assembly: GCF_964235325.1. NCBI lineage: Eukaryota > Metazoa > Arthropoda > Insecta > Zygentoma > Lepismatidae > Thermobia > Thermobia domestica. The sequence goes on along the minus strand of NC_137466.1, from coordinate 185,592,739 downwards.
CCCCAGTGATTTTCATTTTTTTCAATACGAGAAATTATGGAAATATTACCTCTACGACCACTGGTTTCTATAGCTATTCCAGTTTTCTATATTCTTCTTCAAAGTCATTTTTCCCAATTAGCTTGAGTCGGCTTTTCAGATTATTTTCCCCCACCTGTTTCTATCTTGTGTCATATCTGCTGTGACACCACACTGCACCATATTGATCTCCCCACTTCTTTGACCGGCCTCGGGGTCGTTTCCCATTCAGCTCTTTAGCATCCATGGGGTGAGCTAAGTATTCCAATGGTCTTCTTACATCCCCAAACCATCTCAGTCTACTTTCTTGTAGTTTTTCTACTACTGGTCTCACTTTTGCTGTTCTCCGGATCACTTCATTCTTAATTTGGTCCTTCGGCGTCCCTCTACACATCCACTGCATTTTCATCTCCGCAATATTCAATATCTGTTCCTTCCCTTCGTCGTTCAGCGTTCCGCTCCGTGTCCGTATAATATGACTGATCTCACTACTGTTTTGTAAACGTTTCCTTTAATGTGTGTTAGTATCCTAATGTCAGACAATAGTCATGGCATTTCTCTCCATTTTATCCAATCGTTGCTAATTCTGCTGCTTACATCTCATTTTCTTCCTGAGAGCTCCCTCGTGGCTAAGCGATTAGCGTACGCGCCTTTGGCGTGAGAGACCGGGTTCGATTCCCGGCGGGACCTCATGTAACTCGGATTCCACGTTAATCAGTAGGTCCACGTCTCATATAGCCTCGCTGCTGAAAGGGACGCTAAACTAAAATCAACTCAATTCCTTTCCTTCCTCCTTCTATTCCTGCATTTTCTGCAGTATTGATACCAAGTACGTGAATTCCTTCGTCATTACCACATCTTCTTCGTCCAGTCGTATTCTTGGATTCTCGATTACATTTTTCTTGAAAGGACAATGCAAATATGTTGTCTTGATTTTACTAATTCTAAGCCCTTTGCACTCCAATGCTCCTCTCCAGGTATCTAATTTCTCTTGTAGTGCTGCCTTGGTCTCGCTTACTGACACGACGTCATGCGCAAATAGTATAGTATACTCTTAGACATTCTTTTGTTAATTCGTCCATCACAATTGCAAAAAGTTGTGGACTAAGACTAGATCTCTGATGAAGTCCCACTTTAACTGTAAACACTTCTGTTATTCCGCACGTTCTCTTCACTCCCGTCCTACATCCATTAGACATATATTGAATATGTATGTGTTTGGAACACACTTCTTCTTCTTCAGTGTCCACCAAATAAGATCTCATGGCACTTTACCACACGCTTTCTTTAGATCGATGAAAACCATATGAAGGTTTTTTCTGGTCTTCTCTGTACTTTTCCATTAGCATCCTAATTACTAATGTTGTATCCGTTGTCGATTGTCCTGGCATGAAACCAAATTGCTTCTCTGTTATTTCTGTCTCTTCTCTCAATCTTGCTTCTATCACTCTCTCCCAGAGCTTCATTGCATAAGTTTTATTGCTCTATGGTTTCCATATTCTTGCACATCTTTGTTTCTAAAACCCAGTACAGTGTAGCTGATTGTCCTTTCTTTTGGCATCTTTCCTGTTTTCAATATCCTACTAAAAAGTCGAGTAAAAAATGCACTCCTTCTTTACCTAACCTTTTTCCATACTTCGGCAGAGAGTTTATCCATATGGCCATGGAGTTTCAGCACTTTTCATCTTTATTATGGCATTTTCTACCTCTGCCATGGCCCAGACTAAACCATCCCTGATTCATGGATAGATTTTCGCAACTCTCTCTCAGGTTTTCTTCATTGAGAAGCTTTTTGAAATACACCTTTCGCCCCTTTCTTTATCTTCTCCTCACTTTTCAGAACTTCCTTATTTTTCTTCTTGATGCAACGCACACGCCAAATATCTTTCTTTTGCCTCTCTCCTATCGAAAGCTTGTAGGTCACCTTTTCTCTCTGTTTTGTTTTCAGGAGGTTGTACAAACTCAGCATAAACTTTGCATTTTGCTAAATTAACTGCTTTCTTGGCGTTCTTCTTCACTTTCTTGTAATGGGTCTGACTTCATTGAGGGAGTCAAGGGAGTCGAGGGAGTAAAAATAATTACTCGAGAAAGTGGAGGGACTAAAAGAATTGACTCGATGGAGTAAAAATATTCACTCCAGGGAATAAAAATAATCACTCGAGGGAGTCAAGAGAGTAAAAATATTCACTCGAAGGAGTCGAGTGAATATTTTTACTCCCTCGAGTGAATATTTTTGCTCCCTCGACTCCCTTGCGTGAATATTTTTACTCCTTCGACCCCCTCGTGTGATTATTTTTATTCCCTTGAGTGAATATTTTTACTCGGTCGACTCCCTGGAGTGAATATTTTTACTCCCTCGAGTGAATATTTTTACTCCTTCGACTCCCTCGAGTGAATATTTTTGCTCCCTTGACTCCCTCGAGTGAACATTTTTGCTCCCTCGACTCCCTCTAGTGAATATTTTTGCTCCCTCGACTCCCTCGAGTGAATATTTTTACTCCCTCGACTCCCTCGAGTGAATATTTTTACTCCCTCGACTCCCTCGAGTGAATATTTTTGCTCCCTTGACTCCCTCGAGTGAACATTTTTGCTCCCTCGACTCCCTCTAGTGAATATTTTTGCTCCCTCGACTCCCTCTAGTGAATATTTTTACTCCCTCGACTCCCTCGAGTGAATATTTTTACTCCTTCGACTCCCTCGAGTGAATATTTTTGCTCCCTTGACTCCCTCGAGTGAACATTTTTGCTCCCTCGACTCCCTCTAGTGAATATTTTTGCTCCCTCGACTCCCTCTAGTGAATATTTTTACTCCCTCGACTCCCTCGAGTGAATATTTTTACTCCTTCGACTCCCTCGAGTGAATATTTTTGCTCCCTCGACTCCCTCGAGTGAATATTTTTGCTCCCTCGACTCCCTTGCGTGAATATTTTTACTCCTTCGACCCCCTCGTGTGATTATTTTTATTCCCTTGAGTGAATATTTTTACTCGGTCGACTCCCTGGAGTGAATATTTTTACTCCCTCGACTCCCTCGAGTGAATATTTTTACTCCTTCGACTCCCTCGAGTGAATATTTTTGCTCCCTTGACTCCCTCGAGTGAACATTTTTGCTCCCTCGACTCCCTCTAGTGAATATTTTTGCTCCCTCGACTCCCTCGAGTGAATATTTTTACTCCCTCGACTCCCTCGAGTGAATATTTTTACTCCCTCGACTCCTTCGAGTGAATATTTTTACTCCCTTGACTTCCTGGAGTGAATATTTTTACTCCCTCGAGTGAATTTTTTTTAGTCCCTCGACTCCCTCTAGTTATTATTTTTACAAGGGGGAGTCCCTCGACTCCCCCTTGTAATCCATTAGATCTAGTTGATTGCTACAGTTCTACTATCTTTTGCATCATTCCTTCTTCTCTTTCACAGCTGCCTGAAGTTATTTATTCCATCACCATATTTTCTTATCAATGAGGCCTCTTCCTTTTGTTTCTCGCTCAACTTTTCTTGCTGTTTCTTTGAGTGTTACTGATACTCTGCTTCATTCTTCCTCCACGAGCAACTCTTGTTCCTTTAATTGTAGTACTTGGGATGTGGTAATTTGGTTTCAAATCTTTTCAGCAATTGTCTCATCAAATTTCCACTACTTCGTTCGAACAGGAAGATTTTGTCATCTTCTTCCTACCTTTTCTTTGATGAAGTTATCGGCTACTACGAGGCAGTGTTGCTCCGTTAAGCGCGTCATAGACGCACGCACTTGCATTACCAACATGTATGAAAGGTTTCTTTCATCATGCATCTTGAAAGAATTTTTTGACCACACACGTACCAATGTGCTGTCCAACATACTGAAAGTAGTTTGAGAAATGTGGAGGACGAGGAAACGCGTGCTTTTTCTTTCTGCAACTGCACGACCTTGGCATGCGACGGAGGAGAGACTCACGTGATTTCTTCCGCTGTCGTGATTGGCGGACCAAAATATAGAACAGCCACCTTGCATGAACGAGCCCATACACGGTAAACATGCATGCAGAACGGCAAAAACATCAAACATGTTTTCAGAAGATTTTGAAAACTTTCAACATGAATGAACGAGGCCATACACGATCAACTTGCCTGTGGTTTTATCATTTTTCATACAAGTCGGGCTGTTTCTTCAGGCATGTGTTTACGTGTATGGGCCGCTTTAGTCCCTCACTTGGTATTTATTACTTTGCAGTTCTTTCCATCATGTAGGTTTTCTCTCTTCCATAAGAGGAAGTCAATCTGAGATCTTGCGATGCCACTCGCCATGCGATGCGAGAGCGTTGACCTCTGGTGCTTGGGGTCACTGGTTCGATCCCAACTCGCGCCGTGTGGACTTTGTGATGGACAAACACCGCGCTCGTGAGCTTTCTCGGGGTTCTCCCGTTTCCTCCCACTCTCTTCATTCCACCATTTCCTTCATTTCTCATAATCACCGTCTTCTTTACCTTAACCGGCATTTAATTTAATTTAATTTAATTGCAATAGCCTAATTCGCACACTGTGAGAGAGTATATAATAGTGACCGTTTCAACTACCAGCATAGATTCATTCATACATGTAAGCTTCGCTTCGATCCAGGCCAAATAAAGTTGTAGGGATAACATCGTGTTCCTAGGTTTTCTCGGGGTACTCCCATTTCCTTCCACTTTCTCATTGCATCAATTGGCGAGAGCTCATGTGGTTCGGATTCCATCTTAAGCTGTAGGCAGTGTTCGTAGGTTTCCTTAAGAAAATTTCCCTCAACTAGCACAAAAATTTCCCTTTCCTTATCAAAATTTTCCCTAGTGTATTTAGTAGCCTATTCTTATGGCAGAAATTATGTGATAAGATTAATCTAGCTATATTAATAGGAAGTACCAACCAGGGGCGGATCCAGGGGGGCGATCGGGGTGATCTTCTTCCCAGAAGAGGAAACTTTCTTATTTTATATATATAAATAAAACCCATCCCAAAGTTTGGAGCAGTATGACAACCCACCGCTTCTCCCGCCAGAAGTCGGTCCTGGATCCGCCCCTCGTACCAACCATATTTGTTTCATTCATTTGCTTTTGCTTTAGAAAAAAAAATACACACAAATATACCCATCCAACAATGGGAGCAAAGTATACTATTTTAAACAGCCTCCCCCTCCACACACATATACACAAACTATTGATATTGTACTGGTTTATTTCCAGGGACCAGGCACGTAGCCAGGATTTTTGTTTTTATTATTCCGTCAACTACTGTCTGTTCCAAATGACAGGTTAAAGGAGCAGTAGAAAATTGTTTTTGAAATAACATATTTGATACTGCAGAGAGGCGATAACGAAAAATTATGATTAAAAAAAATGTCCACGCTGTTACACAACGGCACTATTCTTTCGGAAGCTTGAAATCTCCCAGACTAGTAGCAGTAATTCTGAGAATTCCGTAAGTTTTCTAGAAATTTCAAATTCCCTGACTCTGCCAGGATATCTCGCTCACCTTACCACCATATATTGCAAGTACAGGAAAGAGTAACCAAAAGCTTCCTGTAGTTTTTTTTTTTTTAAATTTTTAACGCTGATTCTTCTTATTCTCATTTTGTTTTGTTTCATCCTTCCTTAATTTTTTCTCTTCTGGTCTCGAAGGAGGGGGTCCGGACTCCCCGGACCCCTTCCTTGGCTACGTGCCTGCAGGGACGTAGCTAAGGGGGGCACGGGGGCACTGGCCTCCACAAATTTTGGCTTGGCCCTCTCAAATATTTATTTAAAATTATATGTTACAAATTGTTTGTTTTTATCCTATAATAAATGAAGAAATTATCCACAGTAAACTGAAATTATTCATACCTCTAAAAAAAAGGCTATTTTTAAAATCCATTTACAGGCTATTTCTTAAACGCTAAATGAACAGTAATAAGAAGATCAATAACTTTGGGGGCTGGGCGTCATCTTCGTTAATATTGCGAGGTTCTTAGAGTGATTAGAGCCTTATTTATAATCGTCTTGAGGTACTAAAGGCTAAAAATCTATGCAAATACACTTTTTGTAACTGACAAAGACAAAACTGAAAGGTCGATTTGACTCAGAGGCTTGCAGGATGCTCTCTCATTGCTGAGTTTTTCAACATAGTACTTTGTTTTAATTGTTTTACGAGAAGGTATTGAATGTAGATTTACTTCCTTATTTTTATTATGTTCAACAACGATTCTGGCAAAAGAGAGAATAGAATGTCAACTATTTAGAACCTTATCTGGCAACACTGAGGCTCAGCTGGAAAGAGTTCTCAAATCATATGGGTTATTCCATTTGCAAATATGGCCCAACCAAACTCAGAACTCTGGCTACGTCCCTGTTTATTTCTGAAGAACAAATAAAAAGTTAAGTATTTATGTTGGTCAATCAGCCAACGTCTGAGAATTTCCCTGCATTTTCACGTTTTATCGAAAAATTCCCATTTTCCCTTTTCGCTAAATGTACCTACAAAATTTCCCTAGATTACGGAAATTTCCCTCAAATTACGAACACTGGCTGTTGGTCCACGTCTAGCCTCGCTGCATCAGGGGAAGTTAAATTAAAAATCAAATGATTCCACTGATTCTTCCATCATCCACTTACGTTAATTATCGTCTCCCTTATCTAAAGGGCATTTGTGGGACGTTAAACTGTAATATTTTAATACTGCATAAAACCAAGGGCGCCGATTTCTCTGTAAATTTGGGAAGGGGGGAGCATTTAGATGTAGAAGGTATATATATATATATATGAGAATTTAAGACAATTTGCATTCAAATTATGCCAAATATTGTGTATTCATAAATACAATACGGGGGCTCACATGAGCTTTGGCCTCCCGGCCCCACAGGATCGGCGCCCTTGCACAAAACTGTGTTTTCCTAAGTATATTTTCATACTTCCATACAGTCTATAGGCCTACTATGTTTATTTCCATACCATTTGTTGAATAGTTTCGTATTCAAATAAAAAAAATCGTTATATACTGTGTAAATCAATAGATTAATTTTGACTCACCTTAATTTGCTACCTCTGGCTACATTGTCATCAATCTTCTTGGTTTCAGAGTTCTGGTTTTTCTTCGCTGGAGCTGGAAGTAATGATTTATTCTTTCTCTGGCGTGACACCATTGCGCACTACTAAATACTAACGTTTCCTTTCGTCAATTGAAAAACTGAAGACACGTGTGTGCCGTCTTCAAGAGCAACGACGCTGTGTGGTGCGTCGTCGTCGTCCACTGGCGCACAATTACTCAAGCAACTGTCCACGTCAGTGCGGATGTTTACAATAAACACACCCTTGTGTCCTGTATCAGTCCAATAGGCTAGAAATGCTTGTTTTGTTCTTTAGAAATGAAACATTCATTTTGAATCAACCATTGTGAATTAAGGAATTCAAAACAGCAGTTAGAAACAAATTTGTTCTGTAAACTTTTCGAACAGGTAACAGTGAACAAAGGTAATTTTGCTTCCAATAAAAATAAAAGATACTAAAGTCAGTCACGCACACATGTTTCATTTTATTTACATTTTTCAACTTTTGCAGCAATCAAGGAATTCTACAGTATTATAAAGATGATATATGTAGATTTTGTTGGGCTGAACAAAATGATGTGAGTGTGTGTAAATCCTCATGAGTTATTTTCGAGAAAAATGAGTTTTGTAAAAATAAAAAAAGAGAGAAAAGGAAACTAAAAATCGCGATGAGGCAAAGGTGTACTTAAAGAATAATACTAAGGAAAAGAAGAACTACCTGAATAGGTCACGTTCTGAGACACGATGGATTTAATTTGGACACAGTCGAGGGTACAAATCAGTGGCGGATCTAGGCCGGGGCCCAGATTTTTCAACGTCAAAATAATTTAACATATTATTTAGGTATTTTTGGAAGTGAATATAAACTCATGAATACTTATCATAGCCTAGGTTCTGGTTGCCCCCCCCCCCCTAGTTTTTATATTCTAGATCCGCCTTTGGTAGGAATGTCAAAGGCCGAACATGGTTTACGATAATTCACACATAGTTGCCGTTTCCATGCCGTGCCTCATCCGTGCTGTGGTCCACGAAGTTTCTTTTCAAACTTTGACATTAAACATTCATTGGGTTGTCTTTATTTATTTATTTATTTATTTATTTTTCACATTCACTCATGACTGCCGTGCCTGTACCGTTCCCGTATCACGCCCCGACAGGCCGCCTTGAAGAGAAACCAGCCCGGTTGTGGCTCGTCGGCGGTGAAACTTCGGCTTTCTTCGGAGCACACGAAGCACACAAACAACGTCCTCCTCCTTGCAATCCATCTTGGGGAATGGTGTGGAAAGTAGGGATGGCCAGAACCGGTTTTCGGGTCTGAACGGATCCGGTTCTAGAAGATCCGGTTCCGGAACCGGTTTTTCGGATCCAGGTCTAGAACCGGTTCTTCGGATCCAGGTCTGGAACCGGTTCTTCGGATCCAGGTCTAGAGCCGGTTCTTCGGATCCAGGTCTAGAGCCGGTTCTTCGGATCCAGGTCTGGAACAGGGTTCCTCGCGGAACCGGTTCCGCTAGAACCGAAACTTTGTGACCATCGCTACGCTAAACCGGAGCTGGCTGTGAACAGTGTGCTAGATGAAATAGTGGAAGCGACAGGCAGGCGCCCAGGCGGCGGCCGCTTGTCTCATTTGGCTAAATAAACTGGGTAACTGGCAAACTCATTGGCTAAACAGGCAAACTGGCAAACTGATTTGGCTAAACACCCACTGGTAGACCAACATTTTGGGGGGGCGGGCACAAGCGGGTCTGGGCGGAGAAGGCACAAGTGCATGGTCCTCTTTGCATTTTTTGAAGGTGAACTTTGGCCTCCTTTACGGGTCTTTGGGGGCTTTCGGATCCAGGTTTGGAACCGGTTCTGGAACCGGGTTTTCAGATCCAGATCTGGAACCGGTTCCTAAGATCCGGTTCTGGAACTGGGTTTTCAGATCCAGGTCTGGAACCGGTTCCTAAGATCCGGTTCTGGAACCGGGTTTTCGGATCCAGGTCTGGAACCGGTTCCAAAACCGGTTCTGAAAACCGGATCTCCGAGAACCGGTTCCTCGCGGAACCGGTTCCGCCGGAACCGGAACTTTGTGGCCTTCCCTAGTGGAAAGCAGCAGCGGCATGGCACGGCACGGAATGCTATATGTGAATGGTTGCGGCCGTAGCACGGCAGGGGAACGGCACTCTATGTGTGAATCATCCTTAAGAGTCCATCAAGCAAATAATGAAGGACATTGGCTGCCCCAATTGTTTGACCATGAAGAGGCTAACAGAAAACCACGAGGTCTAGAGAGCTGCAGCAAACCAATCTTCAGATTGACAACTGAAGAAGAGTGGTACGACAAGCACGCCATCTATTAAGGTGAATCTTGTGGGGTAGTGACCCCACACTTCTCTGTATTTATATAGCCTATATACTATACTATAGTTTGATTATACTATAGTTTGATGGGATATTTGGTAAAATTATGGACAGCGCTTTTATCCTTTAATTTTTTCCATCCTTTTTTCAGTGTTACCCTTTTTTCTTCGTTTGTCAAGCTTTGTAAGTATTATACAGTATATATATATATATATATATATATATATATATATATATATATATATATATATATATATATATATATATATATATATATATATATATATTAGGGTGGTCCTTAATGTTTGATTTCCTAATTTCTTTGGACTCACCCCCTAAAATGGTTGCATATGGGACTAAATTAAGGAAAGAGAAAAATTAACTTCATTGAATAATATTAAATGGTGCCCCAAGCAACCTAAAATTTTGAATCCGATTACAGTACATAATATATGGGAAAAATCTGGAACAAAATCTTGTAATTTAGAAACGGCTTAAGGGAACGCAAAAATACCCTGGATAATGGAACTAGAGGAAGAGACACATCTAATGTTGTATAGTATTGTCACAGAAGCCATCTTGAAGTCCGCCATCTTGGATTCAGATTAAAATTTTCAAATAGGAAGAGGGTCATGTGACATATCGTTTTGAGGTGGAGTTTCACCATAAACACAAATCTGGCACTATTTTAAAGATAGCCTTAGTCGTCTATTACCTGTGAAAATATTTCTCTTTTTCACAAGTAATAACTCTTACACTACTAAATGTAAAGACATGAGTTTGGCTCGAAAAGAACAAGAGGGATATCGCGGCTTCATTAGAAAGAGGAACGCAAAAGAAAAATGCACTTCTGAAAATGATTTGTATGAATTTTATACCAAAATACACGGAGGTAAGCATTTCAAGAAATGAAGAGGAAACCCCAGTTGAGTACGTAAGATAAAATGTAAATATGTGCCTGTGTGCGCCCGGACCCTGCAAGAGATGTAAAAGGGGAAAAACTAATTTTAAAACTCCAAGACAGGTTGCTGCTCTTGATCGATACAAGTCCACTGATAGAACGAAAATACATATTCTGACAGCGACGGTAGAAACATTAGGCCATAATGTAAAGTAACTAGTAATAAATATGCATCAATGCTGAGAGAAAATCCGTAGCGAAGTTGCATAAGACCACAAAAACAATTTCGGAGTGCATCAAGTGCGTTAGTTGTGCACTGAGACGGAAAAATACTGCCGAATTTGACTGGTAGAGAGACTATCGACGGGTTATCAATATTTATTACAGGAGATGCTCATGAGAGGCTAATTGGTGTTCTCAGTTTGTCATCATGAAGAGGATAACGAACATATTATTTCTACTACAGTTCATTAGCTTGAAGAATGGAACTTGGTAAAGTTCGTGTAGGCAGTTTGTTGTCACACTATTCCCTGCAATATGTGTCATGTGAACGGTGCTTTCATTCTGCTAGAGCAGATGCTCCAAAATGATCTTCTATACCTTCCTTGTAGACACTACATTTATGAATTGGTTTTAAAATGTGTATTTGACAAGTGTTGTGTTTCGTTTGCATCTGGACCGGACGTTCCCCTATTTAAGCATTTTCAGAACGATTGGTCTAAAATAGATTGTACTAACTTTATTCCAGAATTGATGATGATAATGACGTAAGGAACAACATTTCAGATGTAAGAAATGAAGTATTGAATTTTGCTATCAAACTTGTAGAAGCAGGACACCGCAGAGAAGATTACAGTAAATTTTTAGAACTGACATTCTTGGATGGCATACCTCTTCGAAGAGTTTTCTTTCGTTTGCCTGGAGCAATTCACCATGCAAGGTAGATGGGAAAAGCAATATACTGTTTAAAAATATTCTCTTTCGCCAACATTTTCGTTTAACGAAGCAAATAGCATCGTTTAACAGCAAATCTGATACGACTATATGTCCAAGCTTGATTTAAATGTGATCAAGTATCCCATTCATCATTACAAGACCTGCAATTTTTGAAAGCTTTGTACAGTTATAGGCAAATAGATAATGAATTATCTGAAGTGGCTCTTTCTAAATTTTCTCGGCATCTCTGGTACTTGAAGGAGGAATACGTAGCATTGGAGTTTTTTGATGATGAAGTTAACATAGTGGAAAAACAAAAATTGGTTGAAAGAATTAAAACTGTAAGGAGAAACCGTGAAGCAGCAAAGAGGCTTGACGCAAGGATAATATCATAAAAATTCTTGCGAAAAGAGAAATCAGTGATTTTGATACAACAAACAATTTTTTCTCGTGAGATTTAAAATACCCAAAGGGTTTCTTGAGTGTGATCCGATTTCATGGTAAGATAGCAATGACTATCTTCAAGGAAAGACAATAGTTAAATTCATCTCCGTAATAAACGATGCAGCAGAAAGGGGAGTGAAACTAACAGAAGATTACAAAATCGTTTTTACGAAAAATGAGTATCAGAAAAAGTTTATTTTGCACATAGTGAATTCTCATAGATAATCTTTTCCTAGATGTGACAAAAGTGAACTGTGTAGTATATAAGATTGAAAACCTATTGAAAACTTACCCCAAAGCTACAGTACTACATAAAAGGGATATTTCAATTCCTTCCATGTTATATTTTTTCTTTTTCCTCATAATGGTCTATGAATCATCTTGATGAAAAAACTTATTGGTAGTTCATGGTGAAACAAAGATTTAACTTTCTCTAGCAGTTTGTTTCCAGTTTATGTAAAATACTTCCAAAATTCTTACAAATCTGTGGTCCATAACTACAATAAAATAACATTACATCGAAGCATTTCGTTTTTCACACGTAATAACTCTTACAAGATTATTGGTAGCTTGAAAATAATACGAGATTCGTGCTTCTGGGAAAACGCCACCTCAAAATGATATGTAACATGACCCTCTTCCTATTTGAAAATTTTAACTGGAATTCAAGATGGCGGATTTCAAGATGGCCGCCATAATAATGCTATACAAAATTAGGTTGTTCATTTCCTCTAGCTCCATTATCCAAGATATCTTTCCATTCCTATAAGTGTACAATAATGATGCTGAGTTCAGTGGTGCAAATATTATCATCCTCTATTAGAAGAATGTAGTGAAAATTTATTTAAAAAAAAAAATCACACAGGAGGAAACCTAAATTTAAAAAAAATGTCAAAAATAAAATAGGTGGAAAGCCTATCAAGGTGAAACCTAAATCCAATGAAGATGATACAAAAAATAGGTGGAAGGTTATTATATAGGTGGAAAGCCTATCATACAGGTGGAAGGCCATCACAGGTGAAATCTAAATCTAATGAAGATGATGATAGTACAAAAATAGGTGGAAAGCTAATCATACAGGAGAAACCTGACTCAATGAGGAAGATGATCATAAAAACTAGGTGGAAAGCCTATCATACAGGTGAAACCTAGACCTATGAAGATGATGATAAACATACGAGAAAGGCTAAGTATGATAAAAGGAACGAGGATGAAACAATTGAAGACTAGAGTAAGCTAAACTTGAGTCAAGAATAGAATAGAATAGGAAAATTAGAAGATGAACAAATATTAGGTAGTTAGGAGTTTATATATATAAAAAAATATCTTTTTTTTTCTTTCTTTGTTGATTTTGTCTAAATTTTATTTTGTTGTTTCTTATTGTTGTGGTTTCGTCCATTTTCCCATCCCTCGTCCCTGTCCTCCCTTGTCCAAATTGAAAACCAAATGAATGATGAAAAATAATAAAGCAAAGAAGATTGCAATGATGATAGCCCTGTTTCGGTTAAACTTTCAGGTGCCGAAACTGAAAGGCGCGATCTGAGAAAAAAAAAAAAAAAAAAATTCCTATAAGCCGTTTGTAAATTACAAGAGTTTATTCCCGCTTTTCCCCATATACTATGTAATGTAAACGCTTTCAAAATTTTAGGTCGTTTGGGGCACCATTTAAAATTATTCAATGGATCTAATTTTTCTCCTGGCTTAATTTTGTCCCACATGGAACCATTTTAGGGGGTGAGTCCAAGGAAATTCCTAAATTTATTTTTCCCCATATAAATAAGGACCACCCTAATATATATATATATATATATATATGTGTGTGTGTGTGTGTATTTGGTTATTTTTTGAATTGAGCGATCTGGTACCATAGCTATTGGTAGAAGTCACGTTATTGTAATAGTACATTCTGATTGGCTGATAGGTCTTCTCTGCGATGTATAGGGAACAAGTGAAAGGGCCCATCACTTGTCCTCTGCAACGGTATGTAATATACCTTTCTTATATATTGTGTAAATAAAAAGTTTATTATTATTAGTGTTGTTACCATTCGTTATTCTATACGTGAGTATATAATATAGAGTATTTAGTCATTTACTGAACAATTTTGTTAGTTAAACAAAAAAAAAAAAAAAAAAAAAAAAAAGGAATATTATTTCAAGTTATTGCTCTGGATTATAATAGAAGGCAGTAGCCATATTGAGTCAGATTACAAGTTTAAACATGTGGTATACCATGACGTTAAGGAATAATTAAGTGTATGTATGAAATCGAATAATCGAAGATAACTCGAGATTCATATATGTTTTATTCTACGTGTCAGCTATAGAAAGTTTGTTCTTGTTACGTTTTGATTTATTTTTTTTAATTTTTAGTTTTGTTAATAAAAGTTTGTTATGTCAACTTTATTCCAAGGTGTTCTTTGTCAAGTTGAATTTCTATTTAATACTGCAACCAGTGAAGACTGAATATTCAAATGTGCTTTAATAATTATCTCTTTTTCAGCTTTATTCCCATTTTTACGTGCGCTAAGCGACGTTACAAAATACATACCAGTTGGGGATACCTTTCTCAGGAAGGACAACTTATTTTTTCTTTGTATTTTTTTAAATTTAGTCATCGTAAAAATTGAACTTCCTGGGAGGGGGCTGGTAATTGCGACATTACCCACCCACAACAACGGTACAAACTGATACTGATGTATAGGCCTACTGTCAGCAATCTCTCCATTGTGACAGTAGCAAGGCGATAGTAGACTCTATGGTTAATGAAATATTGCCCAAAACTATCATTATTTTAATGACTAATGAGATATTGCTCAAAATTATCATTAACTTTTAATGACAAATGAGATATTGTTCGAAATTTTCATTGCTTTTGTGGATAATGAGATATTGCTGAAACCCTAAAATTGTCATTATTTTAATGACTAAAGAGTATATTGCCCAAAATTATCAATAATTTAATGGTTAATGAGATATTGCCCCAAATTATCATTAACCTTTAAACTTTCTTAATTATAATGTTGTCAAAAGATAAGATGTATTCCCAGTGGCGGGTCTAGAGGTTAAAAACTGGGGGGAGGCAGCCAGAGTACAGACTATGATAGGTATATCATGAAATCTTTGAGTTTTACGTCCCACGGTTATGCCGGTTAGGCTAAAGGAGACGGTGATGATGAGTAATGAATTAAATGGTGGAATGAAGAAAGTGGGAGGAAACGAGAGAACCCCGAGGAAACCCATGCACACGGTGTTTGTCCACCACAAAGTTCACTTGGCGGGGGCTGGGATCGAACCCGGGACCCCTAGCACCAGAGGTGAACGCTTTACCACTGAGCCACCGCGGCCTCTAGATATAGCATGAGTTTACTATAGTTCCCTTACCTGGATCTGCCACTGTGTATTTCAATCGACCGATGATATTGAAAAGAACAAAATAAACTGCTTGAAGGTGAATTTTCATGCGTATTTTTTTTTAAAAATCGAATTTTTATAGGCTAAAAAGCATGTCGTTCATTGGCAATCTGATGCAGTTGATAGTTTTTATTATTCTGAAAGAGATTATTTATTTCCAATTTTCGGCGTCTACCAGCGTCGCGAGGCAAATTGGGGAATAAAGTCAAGAACAGACGTGACGGCCTCTAGGTCTAGAAAAGCTTCTGATACGCCTGTTAGACAAGGTATATAAAATAGCAGGTAGTCCCAGTTCGCGTTTAGCGTTCTCATTGGCTACTTATCCGTGACGTCTTGTGGAGGGATTTTTGCCCATCTTGAAACAGTATATCAAGTAGTGTAATTGCGTATGTAGTATTTCACTTCTTCTCACGAACGATACCTCGCGATACCCAAGGATGTTATAAAATAGAGGATCTGCCAATATGTATCTTGATCCTATTAGATAACTGAATGACCGCCATGTATGTTGGCTTAAAACATTGCGATTCTCATATGTAGACTAGGGATGGCCAGAACCGGTTCCTGGTGGAACCGGTTTTCGGGTCTGAACGGATCCGGTTCTAGAAGATCCGGTTTTTCGGATCCAGGTCTGGAACCGGTTCTTCAGATCCAGGTCTAGAACCGGTTCTTCGGATCTAGGTCTGGAACCGGTATTTCGGATCCAGGTCTGGAACCGGTTCTGAAAACAGAACCGGTTCCTTGCGAAACCGGTTCCGCTGGAACCGAAACTTTGTTACCATCCCTACGTTAAACGCGAGCTGCTGGCAAGCTGTGAACAGTATGCTAGATGAAATGGTGGAAGCGACAGGCAGGCGCCCAGGCGGCGGCAGCTTGTCTCATTTGGCTAAATAAACTGGGTAACTGGCAAACTCATTGGCTAAACAGGCAAACTGGCCAACTCATTTGGCTAAACACCCACTGGTGGACCAAAATTTTTTTCTGAGGGCACAAGCGGGTTTGGGCGGGGAAGGCACAAACGCATGGTCCTCTTTGCATTATTTTTGAAGGTGAACTTTCTGCCTCCTTTACGGGTCTTTGGGGGCTTTCGGATCCAGGTCTAGAACCGGTACCTAAGATCCGGTTCTGGAACCGGCTTTTCAGATCCAGATCTGGAACCGGTTCCTAAGATCCGGTTCTGGAACCGGCTTTTCAGACCCAGATGTGGAACCGGTTCCTAAGATCCGGTTCTGGAACCGGCTTTTCAGATCCACGTCTGGAACCGGTTCCTAAGATCCGGTTCTGGAACCGGGTTTCTGAAAACCGGATATCCGAGAACCGGTTCCTCGCGGAACCGGTTCCGCTGGAACCGGAACTTTGTGGCCATCCCTAATGTAGACACGTAGTGTGTCTGTCGTTTATTTTTTAAGTTATTGCTTCAGATTTATATTACACAATGGCTGTACTTGCTGCACGTATGAGTGTACAAACAGGAAGGAGAAGAAATTACCCGAAATAACCTTTCACAGGTAAGAAAATCACCATTCATAGGATACGTATGGCTCCACGATTTTGTGGTATGGGCAGATTCTCCATTTTATAATATCCTTGGCGATACCTCACGTGACGTCACCGACCGCAAAGTATTCTGGGAAAAATGAGAGCAGAAAGGCTGAAATCAAGAGTCCCCTGTCTGTTAGAGATAGAGCGACACAGACACTGGGCACGTGTTAGGACGTAGTTCAGCTGGTCACCAACAGATGACATTGAAGTGATTCAGGCCCACAAACGGTTGTCACGCCAAGTAGGGTAGTCAGAGTGGTATTTCACACTTTTGTTGCCATTCTAATATCAATAAATATCTTTGTAGAAAATTCAGACAGTGAAATGAGTAATCAATATGTGAGTGAAAATAAAAAGAAAATCAATAAATAAAATAATAGTCTATATACAGCGCACAACGTTTGGCATGAGCTATGACATGCGGGAGGTAGGAAGAACGTTATCCGTTGTGAGGGTGACAGTGAAGAGAGAGGGAAGATATATAGGCTATTGGTAGTGTTTCTAACCTATGGCGATTTAACCTATCGACGAGTTACGATAAATGAATTGTGGGCATAGATCAATGTCGACTGTAATATGCTGGACAATATTGTGGATAACCTGGGTTATTGCAAAGTTTGTGCGCGATGGGTCCCAATCTGAGGATGCTTACAGACAGCGTGCGAAATACTAGAGAAATGAGGGGGAAATTCATCTACTTAATATTTTTGGGAGAAAATTTCCCCTCACTAAAACTTACTGGGAGTGGATAAAATGATACTACTGTCAAAAGGTTGCAAATTAATTACAGTTATTCACATAGGGTTAATTAATATATATTTCACATGGTGACCCTTAGACTATGATTTCGCACCCTACTTAGCCCTACAGGCGATCACAAAACTCAGCGCATTGACATGTATCGAGACCAGTTGGAGAAGTATAAGAATGAAAGTGACATTTTTCTGAAAAGCGCCCTCACCGGGGATGGAACGTGTGCAAGGGCGCCGATCCTGGCCCCTCCAAAGCTTATGTGGTCCCTCTATTGTATTTATGAGCGTACGATATTTGGCATAATTTGAGTGTAATTTGTCTTAAAATCTTCATATATAAACCTTCTGCACCTGAATGCCCTCCCCCCCGAAATTTACAGTAAAATCGGCGCCCTTGAACGTGTGTCACCACTATGAGCCGGAATCCAAAGGACAGTTCATGCAGTGGCGATATGCGAATCCTAATCAAAAAAGAAGTTCAAGACACATTCATCTACAGGAAAACTTGTGCGCTCTGTATTTTGGAATAGGCAGGATGTGATTGTTGTTGATGATTTCGAGCCTGGAGAAACTATGAATTCAGAATACTGCAAGGATACACTGACAAAGCCAAAATCCAACATGATAACGCCAGGCTCCATACTATGGGGCTTATTGCGAAGTTTGAACTGTTCTAACATACTCACCATAAATATGTATGCTCTCATTGTTAAGTGTAATTTGTAGCCATCCTGTACATTATTTTAAAACCTGTTTGGATTAAAATTTTATTTAAATGAAGGCCAGGACATTAGATTTTTTTAAAGTGCTAAATATGTGTTCGACGCCGACGGTACATTTACACTATTGGACACGATGTTTAGTGTGAATAATATGCAAGATAACTGAAAAAATAGGTTATAGAAGACAACATGATTAAATATTTTAGTTGATTTTAACTAATAGTTCTGAATTTTGTTTATCACTCTAAAGCTGTTGCCAGAGAACTACAATGGCTGTTCGTGGGGGGCAAAATCCCTCAACACTATAGCAAAATGGCAGTTAGCCACATCGGTCGATTTACAAACCATAGCAACCCAGTATTGAAACCAGAAGTGGTAAAATTTGTCACTTTTGGTTCAAAATAGAACCATTTCTGGC